>NC_133617.1:62357758-62693272 GCF_048593235.1 Sminthopsis crassicaudata | reverse complement strand
AGAGATTGCACAGAGTCACATAGTTATTATGTATCAGCATCAAATTTGAATTCAAGTCTTCCTGACTCCAAATCCAATGTTCTACCCACTGGGACACCTAACTAACATTTCCTATGTGATATTGAGCAAGTCATATAATATCTGTAAATTGAGGGGCTTGACCTAAATGGTGTCCAATCTCTTCCAGCTCTATCTAAATCAGTGGACCTGGGGCTTTGCATAGACAAAGAAATACACTTACAAAAATATAGAGACAAAGATACAGACATATTTTAATAGTACAAAAACAATCATATTCTTCCACAAATAGACACAGACATTCTAACACAGGCACACAACACTCTCTCTCTCTTGTCTCTCTCTCTCTCTCTCTCTCTCACACACACACACATTAATACAAACATTAATATATATTATTCACAGATTCATAAAGATTTTTACAAATAGACATACAAACAGGTCTCTTTCAATTTTATGGTTCATCTTGTCATTATGAAAAGAATAAAGAACTGAATTGAAATCTCAACTCCAAGCCTATGACCATAAAATCACAGACTCTCAGGACTCAAAAGAGTCCCTCTAATTCTAACCCTTACCTGAGCAGAAATCCCCCACTCTCTGTCATAATATCCTTGAAAATTGTTCAAATGCCCTTTACTTGAAAACCTCCAGTGGAAGGGAAGTCACTAAATCATCTCTCTGTGCCTTGGTTTCCCCTTCTGTAAAAATAAGGCTAATAATCCCAGGCCTGTAAAACTCAAGTGTCCATGGCAAGACTCAGAGGAAATAGGGAATGGGGTGTGAATGATTGGAGTTGTAGAGTGGTGTATAAATAAATGTGAGGTCTTTTGCACCACCCTAGGGAGGGATGTGAGTGTGTGTGTGTGTGTGTGTGTGTGTGTGTGTGTGTGTGTGTGTGTGTGTGTTTGTTTGGTAGACAATCAAGGCTATCCCTTGGCTAGGACTGAAACCACTGCAGCCAAGAGCTAGGGCTCCTCCCAGGCCCCTATAGTCTGGGCCTTTTCCCACACCAAGCACTAGGCCTAGGGAAGACCGAGACACTCAAGGTCACTGGCAGATTGATTCAGGAAGCTTCCTTGCTCTCCAGACCAGACCACAGCCAGTGGTTCCAGCACATAACAGCAGAAACAGGAAACAGGCAGGGATGAGGGGGGCTCAGTAAGTTTTTATTCTGGGCCCAGGCAGTGGGGGCATCTCTTTCCTTGGCCAGCTGATGAGACCCTCAAAAGACCTGGCTGCATCTGAGTCCTGATCTTACCACTGACTGCTATGAGACCTTGGACAAAGTCTCAGTTTCCACATCTGCATAAGGGGTTGGACTTTAGATGACTTCTTCCCTTCATTTTACAAATGAGAAAAAATTGAGACTTGAGATTTAAAAGAGGTGGAATTTGATCCCAGGTTCTCAAACTCTAAACTCTGGTCTACCTTCTTTTGTTCTATAAGTGATTCTGTGATATTAATACTAGCTAATATTTCTCAGGGGTTCGGAAGTAATTATTCCCATTCTACCAGTAGTAAAACTAAAGCTCAGAGATTTAGAGTCTTGCCCACAGTCACCCAGCTAGAAAGTGGCAACAAAGCCAGGACTCTAGTAACAAGCACTTCTTTCAGCCGGCCATGCTGCTTCCTTTCTCTTGTGCTTGCCCAGCTCTGTGGCATATATCCCAGTATGGTCAGGACGTCACAGCCCTCATATGTGTTCCCTGTCACCTAGCCTGTGGCTTTCCCCCAGGCCCAGTCCCCAGATCTCCCCCCACCCAGGACCCCAGTCTTTATCCCCAGCCCTGTGGAAAGACTCAGACAATTATCCACAGCTGGTGCTCATCCCCAGCTCAGGCCAGCCCCTGTTGGCCCCTCCAGAGCCTTGGCCCCTCCCCCATATCATCCTTGTGGCCCTAGCATCCTGATCCAGCCTTCTGGGAGAAGACCCCCAGCCCCTTTCTCATCTTCCCCGCCGAATGCCCGCTTGGGAGTCTGGCATAGACAGAGACAGAAGGTAGAATGGGCACAGGAGGCTGGGCACAGTGTGCTGGGCAGATGGAGGCCATCTGGCTGCGCTGGCAGCCGGCTGACGGGAGGCAGATGCGGCTGAGCCCAGTGCTGGCACCCCCTCCCGCCTGCCCCTCCCCCCTGCCTCTGCTGCTGGCATCTCTCAGGGTTTGGATTTCTCAGGGAAGGCCTGTGGGGGGAAGGGAGGAGGTTAAGAGCCAGCCAGCAGGCTCTCCCTCCTTCCCTTCCTCTCCCTCCCTCTCTCTCTCTCTCTCTCTCTCTCTCTCTCTCTCTCTCTCTCTCTCTCTCTCTCTCTCTCTCTCTCTCTCTCTCTCCTGTCAGCCCCCATTTCCCGTCAGCCTAGACACATCTGGAGTTCAAGTTCAGGGGCAGACCTCTTGTCCCTGTAGGCTGAGCCAGAGCTTCTGACTAAAGGCAGAGTTTTGCCCTTATTGAGGTTACCCACACCTCCTACTCTCCCTTGGGTTCCCTGATGGGTAGGATAGGAAGCCTGCTCTAGAAGCTCTTGAATCCCCCTTCCCTACAGAGCCTCCCCTCCATACTCTTCTCATATCATCCCCCACATCCCCTTAGAATAGACCCCAAAATACATCACTTCCATCCCTGCCTGTGCTCCCCCTAGAACCTGAAATACCTGACATCACAATCCCCAAATGTCCTGCCCCAACTTCTCAATATGGCCACCAACTGACCTCTTCACACATGTCTATACCGGTATATTTCTCCCTTTTTCTCACATGCAAACACAGATAAACTATATGAGTAAAAGTATTGTACATGTCCATACCCCCTAGTAGTAACAGAAGTTCTCTAAGTATTGGGAGGCAAGTCAATACAGTGGAAAGAAAGCTAATTTCTTAACCAAAGGATCCTTGATTCAAATCTGCCACCTTTTCTTTTAGTACTTGTGTGACCTTAAGACATTTGATCTCCATGGTCCTTACTTTATTCATCTACAAAAGGAGAAACCCACAATCCCCTAGAGGCTACCACGATGTACAACATTGCATATAATCATAGGTAGAACTGGAAGAAGCTTTAAAGACAATCTATTCTGACTTCCTCATTTTACAAATGGGGAAACTGAGGCCCAGAGAGAAAAAGAAACTTTCCAAAGTATGTAATTTGCTGGTGGCTGAGCCAGGTCTGGAACCTGGGATGGAGGTATCTGCTTTTTCTCTGGACCATGCTGTTCCCTTCACCATTTGTAGCAGCTATCACGCCTGTCTCTGTAAGTCTGATCCTTCCCTGTAAATGAAGGCAACTAGAAGAGATGATCTCCCTAAGATCCCTTAGGGCTGCAAATCCTCTTGTCCCCATCATCTCTACTTATTTATGATCCTGTCTGTGATTTTACTGTCTCTGTGTGTCTACCCGAGTGTCCCACCTCCATACTTTTGCACTGGTTGTTTCCCAATGATCTCCCTCCTCACTTTCATCTCTTGGCTTTTCCTAGTATATCTTCCTCTGAAATGACCTTTCTTCTACTTTGTATATACACACATATACACATATATACATATACATGTATATGTGTGTGTGTGTCTTCTGTGCATAGAAGTTATTTACACATTGTCTCTCCTTTAAAGATGGAAGCTTTTTGAAGGCAAGGACAAAGATTTTGCCTTTTTTGTACTCCATGTACCACATGTATAGTGCCTAGTACATAATAAGCAATAAATAAATGCTTGTTGATTGACAACTTCTGTATACTTGTATCTCCACTTGTCCATTTGCCTGTCTCTGCTGGGCTGTTGCCTTCCCATCATCATTTATTTATTTAAGAAATAGCTAGTAAATAAATGTTGGAAGGGATGTGGGGAAACTGGGACACTGATGCATTATTGGTGGAATTGTGAAATGATTCAACCATTCTGGAGAGCAATTTGGAACTGTGCCCAAAAAGCTATACAATTGCACATACCCCTTGATACAGCAGTGCTACTACTGGGTCTGTATCCCAAGGAAATCAATCATAAAGGAGGGGAAAGGACCCACAAATATTTGTAGCAGCTCTTTTTGTAGTGGCAAAGAATTGGAAAATGAGTACATGCCCATCAATTGGAGAATAACTGAAAAAGTTATAGTATATGAAAGTCTATTAAAAAAAACAATGAATAAGTTGATTTTAAAAAGACCTGAAAAGATTTATATTAACTGATACTAAGTGAAACAAGCAGAACCAAGAATACATTGTATACAATAACAGCAAGATTGTGCAATAATCAACTATGGAGACTTGGTTCTTCTCAGCAATTCAGTGATCCAAGGCAATCCCAATAAACTGCATAGAAAACATCATCCACATCCAGAGAAAGAACTATGGAAATGGAATGTAAATCAACATATGCTATGTTCACTTCCCCCTTTTTCCCTCGTGCTTTTTCCTTTTGTTCTGATTTTTCTCTCCCAATAGATTCATAAAGAAATGTGTATTAAAGAATTAATATACATGTAGAACCAGAAAAAAATAAAACAATTTTTTAAATCTAGCTACTATATAAATACCTGTTCCATATAGAACTGGTTCTAGGGCCTTAGGAGTTAAGGTACAGTTGAGAATAAACTGGCTTTTGACCTCAGGAATTTTATAGTGTATTAAGCTGAGAAGACAAAGATCTAGAACTACCCATTCATCCTTCTATCCATTCACCTGTCCTTTCTTCCATCCATCCATCATCTATCCATCCAATCATCCACCCAGCAAATATTTGTTAAGCGTCTCTACATTGTGCACGAATTTACGATTTTACTGAAATAAGGAACAACTTCCAGGTGAGTAGATGCCCTTTACCAAGGCAGGTCAGCACCTTCTCTACACTTAATCATCTTGGAGAATTTCCTAGAGCAGTGAATGGTTCTCAGGACCTTTTAATACTCTTTAAAAGTATTGACAAGTCCCTCATTCCCATCCCAAGAACTTTTGTTTATGTGGGTTATCTCTTTGGGCCTTTGACTCACTGGAAATTCAGACATCTTAGTACTATCAAGTACTATCATGATAATAGCTTTGACCTCACTGACCCCCTGAAAGGTTGTCATAACTTTTTGCCATGTTTTGAGAACTGATGGCGGACAGCCCTGAAATGATTCAGTGACTTGCCAGGTCGCAGGTCAGTCGGCCTCAATGTTTAAATCCAGATCCTTCGGAGTTGGAAATTAACTCTCCATCCCCTAGTCCTCACCATGGGGAAAGAAGAGTGAAAATGTCCCTGCCCTTGAGGGAACTACAGAAAGTAGGGAGTGAAAAGGGTCCCGAGAAACAAAATGTTGGGACCGGGAGTATTTGGGAGAACGCGAATGCTGGGGGCAGGGGAAGGAGACAGGGAGAGTGGGAGAACGCTAATGCTGGGGTCAGGGGAGGGACGGGATCAGGGAAGGCTGCCTGAAAGGGACGTCTGAGCTGCGTCTCCGTCTCCCATAGCGGAGGCTGGCGCTTCTCCTCGCGGCCCCTGCCTGGCTCCCCATCGCTCCCCGGCAAACCCGCCTAGTCAGCAACAGGGGAAGGGAAATTGAGCCGGCCCGATGCAGCGGCAGGCGTGAGCTTGTGGGAGTGTGGGAACGTGGGAGTGTGCGCTGTGGTGCGCCCCCACCCCCAGCCCGGGCTCCGGAGGTCGGTCCCAGCACATCGATCGGGAGAAATTGATTACCATTACACCGCAAGGGTTTTGACTTTCATCAGCGACCTCCCCGCCCGCCCCAGGAGCCAGGAAGCCGCAGAAGCGTCTGCCACAACCCCTCCGCGCCCCAGTCTTCGGCTGAACCCCTTCTCTCGACCCCCCTCGGAGACAGATTGGACTGGCGTTCCCACCCCCAGCTCCGGGGAAAGAAATGGGATGCTCCCAATAGGCAAACTTCCCTTCCTGATGTTTGAACTTGGCCAGTCCCTCCCCCCCATACGCTCTCCCCTCCTCCCCTCTCCCAGTGTAGTTTGGAGCCAGAGGTCTTGCGTTCAAATTCGACCCCTGTTCCTATCGCCTATGCGATGTTGGGCAAGTCTCTGTCAGTCTCAGTTTCCTCTTCTGCTTAATTAGGGAGAGAGCGAAATGACTTCTGAGGTTCCTTCCAGCTCCCGAACCATGATGCCCCACGGCCCTCCACACCATCTGCAGTTCACATTCTCCCTCCAGGCAGGTCCCTTCCCGCCTAGGGCTCTGCCCTTCCCAAACGGCGCTTTCCTACTTCCTTGAATTGCCAAGCTGAAAGGATATTAAGGCACTTAGCTTAGATTGCTTCTCTGAATCCTCACAACAGCAACCTGAAGTGTGGAGGAAGGACACATATTCCTTTTCTCCTTTTTTCAGATAAGGAAACTGAGATTTAGACACTTACCCATGGTCTCAGGGGCAGCTAGTAACATGTCTCAAGCACTGAAAGGTCAGCCAGTTCAATCCCCTCATTTTATAGATGACCCAGAGGTCTTAGTAACTTAGTCACAAAGGCAGTAAGGGTCAGATCTGGGATTTTAGCCCACGTTTCCAAATCCAGCTGTCCCCATAATGGTTCAGAGTCAAGCTAGGGTCTCACCTTCTTCTGAGGCAAGCATTTTCCCCAATATATCACGCTCTCCCTTTATGGAAAAATGAACTAGTATAGAAAAATGAACTCATTCTCCAAGCTCGAGCAACAGAGCAACAACTAAAGTTAGTGGAGTGAGTAGCTCTCATGCGCCAAGCTAATGTTCTCCTAGAATTTTTAGAACAACCCATCTTTAATCTGTAGAGTCCTTTCTCAAACAAGATCTCTTTTGCTCTTCATCACAGCCTGCTGAGGCAGCCTGGAATTATTATTGCCTCTAACTAAACAAAAAAAGGAAAACTGAGGTTCAGGCACATCAAGTGTCTTACCCACCTACCTGTTCTTGCTGTATCAAAAACACTATAATTTCCCTGCCTCTATACCTTTGCTCAAGTGGTTCCCCCATATGGAATGCCCCCCTTTCTCTCTTGCTCCCTCCTTTCTTCCCTCCCTTCCTTTCTTTTCCTTCTTTCTTTCCTCTCCCTTCTTTTCTCCCTCTCCCTCTCTCATTTCCTTCCTTTATTTTCTTTCTTTCCTTCCTTCTCTCCCTCCCTGTCTCTTTTTCTTTTCTTCCTCTCTCCTTTCCTCCCCTCTTTTTCTTCCTTTCTCCCACCTTCTTTTTACTTTCCTCCTTATAGAACCTCTAAGCTTTCTTCAGGTACCACCTCTTCTTACATGAGACTTTTTTCAATCTCTCCATTACCTCCCCTTACTATTCTCTCCTTCTTGAAATCATTGTATACACACTTTTTTTTCTGTGTATGTGTCGAATCCTCCCCAGTAGAATGCAAGCTCTGTGAGGATATCCCTGATATGTAGCATAATGTCTTACATATGCTAATGCTCATCCGATTGCTATGCTCATAATAAATATTCATTCATTTGAATCTGATTATCTAAGGTCCCATAGGGAGTCACCCTTTTTAAGGGTGACCCCCCACCTTTTAAGGGGTCCTGATAAATGGCAGGTAGGATTAGGAGAAGGGGGAAAGCCAGAATGATATGGGAGGACACCTGGATAGGGAGTCAGTGCTGGCTTCAGTCCTGGCTGAATTACTGACTTGTATGTGTGAATTCAGGAGAACTCCTTTGTCCTTGCTGAGTCTCAGTCTCTTCATTTGTAAAATGAGCAGATTAGACTTATTCTTTCTTATTCTTATTAGACTTATTCTTTCCAAGCCTTTGCCTTTCAAATTCAGGAAGGCAATGTTTATTCCATGTCTATTCCTCTAAGTTTTAAGGGCCCTTCTAGTTCTAACATTCTATCAGTTAAGGAGAAATTACTAGACAAATGGAAGTGATCATTATATTGATTATTATCTATCATCTTCTTGCCCAGTCCCTATATCCAATCTTCCCTGTTTTATTAGCTCAGAGGTAGCTTATCCCCACCCCCACCAGCCCTCAAGAAGCAGACAAGGGTGGGGGCTGCAGTGGGCAGAGGGAGGAAGCCTCTGGGCTTGGCCCAGTCCTCCCCCCTTCTACTACCATCAATCATGAAACTGAGGAGAGCGGTAACAGCCAGAACCCAGCCCTTATTAATGCCAGATGCCCTGAGAGGTGGCTAGGTTCCTCCCACCGGCCCCCAAACCTTACACCCTTCCCTTATTTCTTTGAGAGGCAGCTCCTTGGAGCTTTTAAAAGAGACTTAGATTGGGAGCCTGGGTGCCCCATTTCTAGTCCCAGCTTTGACACTGACTCACCATATGACTTTGGGCAGATTATGTCACCTTTCTGGACCTCTGTTCAGCACCCAGTAAAACAAGAAGATTTGACTAGGTGGTCTTTAGGTGCCTTCCAGCTTAGACAGCTTATGTTTTTAAGAACATCCCAGTTCTGACTAAGGTGCCTATCCTAGCTCTTACATTTTACTGTTGTAATAATAGTAATAATAATTATCATCATTATTACTAGTACTTAGTAGAATAGCTGGCACATAGTAGGTACTTAATAAGTATTTATTGACTGAGTGACTGGCAATAACATTCCAGGCCATAGAATGTCTTCATGTTTTCTGCCATTTATCTGTCTTCACAAAGCAAAAGCTAGAGCAGTGTGCCCACACTATTTTGCAAGAGAAATTGAGAATGGGATCCAAGTAAACAGCCTTGGGACACTAGAAGAATTTGTTAGAATAGGGTAATAGGAATCAGAGGGTAGAATTTTGAACTGCATGGCCTCCTAGGGACTATTAAGTCTGAATTGAGTCCCTGTCATTTTACAGATGAGTAAACAGAGGCTCAAAGAGAGAATGAGTATTATCCATGGACATGTAATGGATTTGGGCCAGAATCTGAACTAAATACTCACTCAGCCCAAGATTTTTAACCATTGCAGGCCATATTTCTTTTTAACAGAAGGAAGAGAAAAAAAAGAAAGAAGGAAGGGAGGAGGTTTGCAGAGGAAAGAATAGGGATATACTGGAGAATGGAAACCCAAGAGAGGCCTCCAGGGAGACCAGGAATAGGGTAAGGGCTAAGGGCCCCCAGGCTCGAGAAGCAGGGGAGGGAGCAGGGAGCTGGGGATCGGGGGAGTGGGGGAGCGGCCGGCTGGGAAATTGTGCTGACACCAGCAAAAAACTCTCTTCAAAATTTTATCAGCTCAGCTCTGAGGTGGTGCCTCCTGTATGTAGGGGGAGGGGGGAGAAGGGAGGGAAGGATGCAGGCGGGAGCTGCCAGAGACAAGTTCCAGATTGATAAAGTGGGGAAACAGGGGAGGCTGCATCTTAACAAGCCCTTGGCCTTCTCAGTCATTTTAGCCAGCCCTCTCCTCTTCAATCCTCCCTCTTAACCTGGACCCAATACCCCTTTGGTGGCAGAAATAGGCCCTCACTTCTGTCTTTTGTTCCAAATTCCCCTAGTGATCCTCCTGCCTCCATGGAATCTGGATTCCAGTCTGAACTTATACCACATACCCAAGCCAGTGACCTGCCCTTCTGAGCTTCTTCAATGAAAGGAGGCTAAAAACACTTGCCTTGCCCATCTCATGAGGCCCTTAAAAAAGTATTCTGTAAATCCAAATGCTCAGTAGAAGTGAGGGCTCTTCATATGATCACATTTGTCAAGTCTGTGAGAGCTAACTTAAATCCCTACTGCTGTCAGAGAAGTTCTGGAGATTTTTAAGGGTCCTAGCTCAGGGTAAGAAGAAAGGGCTTGGCTCTTGTGGTCAGACTGGACCTAGACCCTTTCCCCAAAGAACAGCTTATAGCTCTCCCCAAGTCCCCTTACTCCAGGCAACAGAGCCAGAGGTGGTGGGAGTCAGGGAAGGTGTTTGGGGAAGGAGGGGATAATCTGGAGGAGAGACTTTCAGAGGATTCCAAACATGCCCAACTGTGGGAGCTGCAAAGGCAAGCAAGAGGCCTGGTCTGGGAGTCAGAACACCTGCCTTCCAATCCTGGCTTTTTCATTAACTTTCTGAGTGTCCTTGGACAAGTCTGTGGTTTTTCATTTGTAAAATGAGGGAGTCTGATGCAATGATCTTGAATTCATATTCATTCATATACTAAGAGCTGTCAGAGACTTTGAAGAGTCGTAGAAACGAACAATAATTTGTCCAAAGTAATGAAGAGAGGCAGAAAGAGAGACAAAGCCAGGCCTAAAACTCAAGCCTCCAGATATCTAATCCTAGAGGGTTTTTCAGTTTGAACATTTTATTTATTTTTTATTTCAGAGTAAATTATGTTCTAACTCCATTCTAATCAATATTACTTTCAGTCCTCTTGCTCAGAGTTTCAGATTCATTTCTTTTAAAACCCAGGACTAGGCAAATATTTCCCCTGCTCTAATACCTTCCAGGACTCCCACGTCCACAGGACATATAATCAACTCTTTAAGTTGCTTTTTAAAGGCCGTCCGTGACTTGGTTATGGTCTAATATCTCTTGATTTCCTAAAAATTTACTCCAGTGAAACTGATCTCTACCTCTTGAGAATCATTAAGCAAAATCACCTCTTCTAGGGTTGAGCTGGTGTAGAAAGATATGAGGTAGGGAAAGGGATTCATTCAATTTAATTCAATAAATGTTTATTAAGTGGTTACCATCAGTCTTTGGGAGACTCAAACCAGCTGGAAGTTTTATCTTTCTAACCTCAAGGAAAAAGGCCGATTTCTCTGTTACTCTGTCAAGGTAGATGGTGGACACAGCTGGCTCTGACTGCACCCCCGTGCACCACCCCCTGGGGTCTTTGCTCAATGTTTTGGGGCTTTTGATCAAGTCACTCCTGTTTCTAGTTGAGTCCTCCTTCACAGAAAATCTCTCCTATTTTTAAATTCAATATCTTCCTGTCAGTTTAGCTTGCCTAAAATTCCCCTCATAAAAACAATCTCAACTCAGATTAGTAATATACTCTTTCTTCTACCCAACCTAAGGTTCCCCAGGGCATTTAGTCCATGGCCACCAGGGCCCTATTCCAGACACTTTCTGCAAAGCCCACTGGTAGCCTGGTCTACCTTAAACAGTCCCCCAGCCTCCTTAACAGCTGGTCAGCTCAGCTCAGGGAAAGTGACAAGCTAAGAAGGTCTTATCACCGGGAGTATTTACAGCCCAGAGTTTGTTACCAATTAGACAGATCAGGTGACTCAGAAGCCTGGACCCAGACACTGGGGGGGTGGGGGTAGGGGTGGGGGTAGGTCAAGGTCAGGGAAGCGTGGGAGGAGGGGAGAAGGCTGAGAGTTTACGGGCAGCAGGGACAGCCGGGATCTATCTCTGGGTTGACAGAGATCTCAAAGCACAAAGGGCTCTCCTCTTACCCTTCACCTTATCCTCCAGCCCCTCCTCACTATTTCTACTTCTGAAAGACAGTGTGATTTAGTGGAAAGAGTACTGGACTAGATCTAGGAGACTTGGGTCTGAACTCCAGCTCTGACATTTTTACCAGCTCTGTTAGCATAGGTAAGTCATAAATTCCCTGAGTCTCAGTTTCTCCATATGAAAAAAAAAAAAAATACACTGCTTAATTCACAAGATGAAAAGGGATTTGGGGGGTTCTCTTCTTCTTGAATACCCCTTCTCTAACCCCAGAAACAAAGCTAGATCCTTTTTGAAGGGTCTTTATTTAAGGCCTTTTAAGAGGACCTCTTATAGATAGTTAGACAAATAGATATTTCTTTCCCAAAATACACTCATTATTGTCTATATACTTCTCCTCTCTTGCACCGCCAAAGCTGTCAGCCTGAATTGAGTTCTCCTTTCCTCTACTCTGCCACTTTCTGAAAAAAAGCCACTTCTGCTATGGCATCAGAGCAGTCTGAGTGAGCTGTGGGGCAGGATGTCATGTCCTTCTTTTACTATAACCTCTCATAGATTTAGAAATGGAAGGGAACTCAAGGGTTACTGAGTTTAACCCCCTCCTTTAAAAAAAAAAAAAAAGGAAACTGAGACAGACAGAAATTAAGTGACTTGTGCAGTAACCTAATTAATAGTAGAGGCAGGGTTCAAATCCAGGTCTTCTATATCTTTGCTCTCTGTTTTTGTCTGTCTCTCTTTCTTCCTTCTTTCATTCCTCTCTCCTTTCTTTTTCTCTCTCTCTTTAAAAATCACTTTCCCCTTCCTTCTTCCTCTCCCTTCTAACCTCAATTCCTCACTCTCAGTTTTATATATCCCTGCCTGCCTGTATTCCTACTTCTGTCCTCAATTTAAGCAACAAAAGTGTGGGATCTGAGCTGAATTCTAATGTCTAACTCTCTGGCCTAGCCTCTGACATGTGTGTGTGTGTGTGTGTGTGTGTGTGTGTGTGTGTGTGTGTCCCTATCCCATAGTTCCTTCTCTGAAAGCAATCTTGAGAGGTATCTATTTCCATTTATGATCAGAACATAAGACAGCTATGTGTGTTTGTATACTCATCCCCCATTTGTGTGTTGGTATCTAGCTCATGTCTGACAGGTGTCTGTATATTGGATATGCATTTTCACCTAACATATTTAGTATCTTTGTGCCTTTGTGATTAGACTAGGAGAGACCTGGGTGAGGTATGTTAGGCCCATGTGGCTGGGGAGTAAACGGGTATAAGTCTATCTCCTCCATTAATATCTTCTGTCCTATATGATGTGAGGGTGACCCTGAATTCTTAAAGGCCATTGTCAAACCTGAAAGGTTTCACCAATCCGAAAAGGCTTGGTGTGTGGTTCTGATGACAGAGTATATGTCCATTGTCCAAAAAAATCCTCAGTCTCACTAGGCTAAGAGAACACATCAGAATGGCTGGGGAGAGGTATGTGTTAGGGACAGTATAATTTTTTTGTCTATAACAACTATCGAAGACTATCTCCTAAACTCTGGTGGAGGGAAACTTCTGTCTTCAGTCAGAGATGGAGGGAAGAACCCATTGTTTCAAAAGCACAAATCCTTGATGTATTGACATATGAGTATGTTTATGTTTGTCCATGGCTTGGCATTTGTGGCCTTCTATCTGATTCCACTTCCCTCTTCTGCCTTATCTCCCCTTGCTCTCCTGCTTACTCCTTTCACTATAGCCTAGGCGCCCCAATTTCAGCTTTCAGGTCTTTGCTTTGATCCTTCCTTCTTCTAATCTCCATTGATGAGAATTGTATCCATCCACTGAGGTCTGACTCAAGCATTACTTACTCTTGGAAGATTTCTTGGATCTTCTTTCCCAGAGCACGCACTGTCTAAAATATTCAGCGTATTGGGAACATGGAACTTAGAGCCTTAGAAACAACTAAGATCAATTCTCTCATCTTAAAAACACATTTTCTCTCCATTAGGGGAAAGGACTTGTCCAAGCTCATACAAGAAATTGGAAGTTTATCTCTCAGTAATGATAATTAATAATAGCTAGCATTTAAATAATGCTTTAAGATTTACAAAACACTAAATCTATGTTATCTCCTTTTATCCTCTCAGCAATCTTGAAAAGTAGGTGCCATTATTAGCCCAAATACAGATAAGGATTGGTCAGCTAAGTGATACACTGGATAAAGTGCCAAGCTGGAGTCAGGAAGACTCATCTTGCTGATTTCAAATCTACCCTCAAGCATGTCTAGTTGTGTGACTCTGAGCAAGTCACCTAATCTATTTTCCTCAATGTCCTCATCTTTAAAATGATCTGGAGAAAGAAATGGCAAATCACTCCATTATCTTTGCCAAACGGGGTCACAAATAATTGGACATGACCGAAAACAACTGAATAACTGAATAATAACACACATAAGGAATGTAAGGCTGAAAAAAGTTGTCACCTCACTAGGGTCACATAGCTAGTAAGTGTCAGAGACAGGATTTGAACACCACCCAGGCACTAACAGCCCATGATTTTTTCTATGATACTGGGGCTTCACACTTCTGCCTTCAGCTTCTGGGACTAGGAAGTCAAATCCAAGGTTCAGAGAATGTGTCTTTACTCTCTTTTCCTTCCCTTCAGCACTGTACAGATACCATTCCTGTCCCCATTAAGCCTTGGAATTTCCTAGCTTTGAGGAGGTGTCCCTTCTCTGGCTCTGGATGAGCAAGAAGATGGAAACACATCTTACCTTTTGCCCTTTGTTTAAACTCTAGGATTCTTAAAGCAGAGAATTGTCACAGGGAATTCGAGGGACCTTCTACTCGGTTCTCTTGTTACTCTAATCTATCAGATTCTTCTCAAAATCGCCATTTTCCTAGAAACTGCATATTCTTTTTGAACTACTGTATCATTACATCCCACCAGTATATAGAGTTCTTCTGTTGGGTCCATCCCCTGTTGCTTTTGGTCTCATGCCTTTTGTTCCTTGCATGTACTTGCCATCCAGAGCTATAATGAACATTGGGGAGCTATAATGAACTTGGAGCAATAGGGGAATTGCCTCTGGATATCAACATTCAGCAATGAGCACTCACTGCCCACACTATCCATTATTCCTCCACTTGTTCTCAGTCTCAAACTGTTATCCCTCCACAATGATATGGCAAGGTAGGATTTGCCCTGGCTGTTCCCCATCTCCAGGGCCTCTCCTGGGGCCCTCCCTTCTCTCCAACTTCTTTGAGAGCAAGGGCTAGAATCTCTGAGGAATGAATAGGTCTGACCATAGAACTCCCATAGAACTCTCCCTAATGCATAACGTCCAAAAGCTTTCTGTTACCTTAAGGAGGAAAAATTAACTTCTGATTGTCTTGTAGAGTCCTTCATAGCCTGTCTTCATCCTACAGTTTCAGTCTTCTTAAATCCTTTTTTCCTCCATGTTCTGTTTGATCCATGCATGACATTGACCTTGCCATTCCTCATACAGGACATCCCATCTCCCAAACCCATTAATTTTTTACTGTCTATCCATTCATTCCCTTCTCATCTCCACTTCCTAGCTTCCTTCAGGTACCAAATAAAATCTTCCCTTCTGCAATATGTCTTTCTTGAACTCCCTTAATGCTAGTACCTTCCCTCTCAGATAAACTCTATTTTTATCTGTATGCATTTTGCTTGTTCTTAGTTGTTGGCATATTAATCTACTCCCTGCCCCCATTAAACAGAACTCTTTGAGGGCTGACTGTTTTTGCTTTTCTTTGTAACCTGAATGCTCAGTACAATGTCTGGCATACAGCAGGTACTAAATAAATGTTTGTTAACCTGAATGAGCTACCTTTTCCCCCTGTAGTAACTGCTGTCTTCCTTCCTTTGCAAGTGAATTTTCCCTGGCTGCAGTAATTTCCAATTATAAGTTTCCATATTTGTACTGGTTCTACTCTAAAACTGGGGCTCCCTGAGGGCAGGGGTTGAATCTTCCCCCATAGACTGGAGTGGGGTTCCTTAAAAGCAGACTCCATCTCCCCTCAAATTGAGAATTTCCTTAAGAAAGGCAGTCTCACTCCCTCAGACTTATATAGCCACATCATAGGCCTAGGTCCTGCTCCCACTGAAAAAGGCTAGGCTGGCCCACACCCCCCCCCCCACTCCAACATATACACACAAAACTCGCATCCCATAGGTGGGTTCTTACTGGTGTTCCCTACCTCTCTCTCTGATGAAGTAAGCCAGGTACAGGTCGAGCTCCTTCACTGAGACACTGATGTGATGGGGCTGGACACAAAGCACGGGGTGGCCACACTGGGCGGCCTTGACCAGCCGCTCCCCATCGGTGCTCTCCAGGGGGATGCCCTTGAAGAGGATCACCATGACGAGATCAAGCCGCCACACCTTGTCTGCCTGGCGTAGGCAGTCGATCCTCCTCATCTTGCCCTTCTGGTCGGGGTTCGAGAGGACGCATCCTGGAGGCTTCTTGCCTGTGATGGCTAGGACGAAGTCCTCTCGGCACTCCGGCCGGATGTCCTTGCGCAGCTTGGCCAGGAGCCGGGATGCCCACTTCTGCTTGACCTCAGGCTTCTCCCCCAGAAGCTCATCCTTCACTGCCCGCTCCTCGTCCTTTGTCATGCGCTTCTCGTGCTTTTTGAAATACTTGCGTTTCCGAGCTTGCAGATTGAACCAGGTGTAGGCGAATGCTCGGACATGGGGCAGCAAGGCCTCGATGAACGGGTGGAATTCATCCTAGAATCAGAGAACACAGAATGTCAAAGCTGGAATGGTTCTTGGTACAGAGAACACAGTTGGGAAGGCCTTTAGAACATTCAATAGCAAACATCACAACTTATAAGGGCTTAATACAGAATACAAAATATCAAAGTTACAAGGGCCCCTAGAATATAGAACACAGAATGTCAGAGCTTGGTACAGAAAACACAGAATATCAGAATTGGGAAGGCCTTTAGAACATATGATACCGAACATCACAACTTGTAAGGATTGAATGTAGAATACAAAATGTCAGCTATAAGGGCTCTTAGAATGTAGAACACAGAATGTCAGAACTGAGAGGACACGGAGAACACAGAACACAGAACATTGGACCTTGAAGGGCCCTAAGAATGTAAGACACAATGTCAGAGAGAGAAGGATCTTTAAAACATAAAATAAAGTGTCAGGCTGAAAGGGATCTTAGACTATGGAATGTCAGAAGGAAAAGAGACTTTTGACAGTAGAATGTAGAGTACTAGAGCTATAAAAATATGTTTTAGGCTAACTTCTTCATTTTATAGTTAGAGAAACGAGACAAGGGAGATGGGGAGGAAACATTTATACAACATGCAAGTTAGGAACACAGTGAAAACTCAAACCCAAGCAGGTCTACTCAGTTGCACTTAAGTAAAGTGCTTTACAAATCTTAACTGCTACTTGTTATTATTAATACCAATATTACTAGTACAACTACTACTACTTGCCATAATAGTGGTTGTGGTGGTAATAATAGTGATAGTAGTAGCAGTAGCAATAGTAGTGTAATATTAGTATAACTACTACATCAAACTTCCTCACTCCTTAAGGAGGAAGGGTCATGTGGGAGAAGCAATAAACTCAGGTATTGTTAGGATTACCAGGTGAGTTCTCACCTTGTCACCGTCCAGACAACCTGAGTTCTCACCTGGTAATCCTAACAAGGTATGAGCCGGATACTTTGTTGTTGGGGGATTGATCCTGGATCCAGATAGAATGAAGAATTTCTATCTCAAATCTTTTTATGCTTTCATTTTGTATCTTCCCACATCCCACCCCTCTCATTTCCCTATTTACTTCTCCTTTTTTGGTTCAACATTTATTAAACACCTACTATGTATAAAGCAACTATGCTAGGTGATAGAGTGAAGAAAAAAAAAAAGAAAAGAAAAACATTGTGCATGCCCACAAGGAGTTTCTAATGTAATCAAGCTAGTCAACAAATTTAAATTCTGCAAACATTTCTTATATGACTTTGTGTGGAGATCAAAGAAAAAAAGAAAGATCCCATATATACCAAAACATTCATATCAGCACTTTTTGTAATAGCAAAAAAACTCATAATATGAATTTCCTTATAAAATATAAATATAATAGACTATTACTGTGTTATAAGAAATATGGGGAATTCTGAGAAATACAGGAAAATATACAAATGTATTCAGTTAAGTAAGTCAAATCAGGAAAACAACAAACACAATAGCTACAAAAACACAAATTAAAAACAACAACAACAAAACCCTGAAACTGGATATTATGTAATGATAATAATCAAGAAGTTTGGGTGGAGAAAAGTTGAAAAAATGTAGCTCCCTTCCTTCATGGCAGAGCTGGGGGATTATGGGTATGGAATATTAATACACCGTTGCATTCAGTCAATAGCTTTGCAGTGCTACTTTTTTTCTCTTTTTAATTCTTTGATACAAATAATAGTTTCTTGCATGGGGGAGAGAGGGATATATTTAGAAAGGAATGGAATGTAAAAATGAAAAACATCAATAAAAATAAGATAAATTTTTTGAAAGAGAAAACACTATTAAGTGTAAGACACTATGCCTTGGAGTAGGTTATACATTTGAAGATCTGGGGGAAAGAATTGATTCTCTAGGATACTTTGGGACTAAACAAACATTGAAGCTCAGTCTAGTAGGTAGTAGTAGGTAGATTGCTTGATTCTGATGACCACCTTAGGATAATATAAGTCTGGATAGGCTATAAGTTTCAGGAAAGGGTGGAAGTCTACCTGAAAGAGAAGTAGAGGAGTTTTAAGGGTTTGGATATTGGTTTTGTTGTTTTATTCAATTTAAATACCATTGTTGTATATATGTACATATATCATATGTAAATATAAGAAGTATCTATCCTGTATATATATAAAATGTATATAAAGACTGAAGGCCTTTCTATATTTTTGTGAAAACTTAGACCTAAGCTAAATTATGAGGTTCCCAAGGGAAACATTTAGTAGGGGCACAAACCAGAATATGATTACTGACAAATTCCCCAAACTGAAACTAATTTGAATAAAATAAGAACATGGATTCTAGGCAATGAACTGCACAAAGATTAAAAAAAAAAAAAAAAAAAAGAAACAGCCCCTGCCTTCAAGTTTCTTACATTGGAGATGGGAGCACATGACATATACATACATAAGTGTAATCCAAGGTAAATTGTAATATAGGCAAAGGAGAGATCCAGACAAAGAAAAATTTGGAAGAGCAGTGGAAATGGTAAGCCTTTGAGAAGAAAGTAGTCCTGAATTGAGCCTTCAAAGACAGAGAATCTGAAAGGTAGAGTTGAAAGACACAGGGTATTTCATAGCATGGGGTATGACCTAGGCAAATTCAAGGAGCAGGGAGACAACTGAACCTGTTTATAGAATAGTTAGTAGTCCAGCTTGGATAAGTCTTGAAGTGTGTAGAGGGAAGTTATGAGAAAAAAGGATGAAAGTAGGTTGGAGTCAGACTGCTGAAGGCCTTTAAATACTAGGGCAAAAAAAAAAAAAAATGCTTTCTATGGTAGAGACAATTTTACTCCTGAAGGTTATGAAGATTTCTTCAGTAAATTAATATTTCTTTGGCCTTCTGTCCATGCAAAGGACTATCATGATTCACATAACCTAATGTATCTCAAACACTTCACAAACCTTGAACCACCATATAAATATTCTCTATTACTATTGCTATTATTATTGTTGTAGGAATGGGGACTTAAATTATTGGGCTATCTGTTGGAACGATTGCTCTGCCAGCAGCAGAACAGCTAATTATTTCTTGGAATGTCTCAATGATAATTTCGCTCTTCAAAAAAAAGTGGCTATATTGACAAGGGGACTTAAATCTATTCTGGAATTGATTCTTAGCAACAAGAAAGAACTAGTAGAACTGATGGGAATCTTTGGGGAGGTGACCACTCCATCTTAGAATTCCTGAGACAGGAATAAAGGTTAGGCACTTATATTCTAACATCTTATAGTTGGAAAAGACCTCATGCCATCTGACATTCATCTGAACATGTTTCTTCTTCCCATCCCTAGAATCCCAGAAGACTAGTCGTCCAAGTTAGGGAGACAACATGCCTGTATTCTCTGCTATTAGGGAGGCTAAAGCTGGTGGACCCAGAAGTGTAAGCTCAGGAGTTCTGAGCTGGAATAGAGCTAAGCCTTAGGAAGCTAGATACCGCAAGATACCACTAGCCTGCTTAGGGAGGGACAAACCAACTTAGATTGGAAATAGAGCCATTCAAAGCTTCTGTGCTGATCAGTGATGAGGTAGGTATGACCTCAAAAGTATGTGCACCTCCTGTCTGGGCTAGATATGGAGACTCCTTTCACCTCCTAGAAATGAGTGGTTATTTGCTCTTTGCTGAACAACTCAGATGAAGTGAGACCTATATTAATTTCTCAAAACAGCACTTTTTGAGATTTACATGAGGATAACATCAACTGTTATTTTTATTTTTGTTGTTAGAAAACATATAAATAAAGTTTTGAAGTTTACATAATCATGTATTAATATGCATAATCTTATGGCTCTTTAAAAAAATTAGTGATTTTTTATTTTTCCAAATACATGCAAAGATAGTTTTCAACATTCACCTTTGCAAAATCTTGTGCTCCAAATTTTTCTCTTTCCTACCCCCCTACTCCTTCCTATAGAGAGCAAGCAATCCAATACAGATAAAACATATGCATTTTTCTAAATATATTTTCATATTCGTCATGCTGCCCAAGAAAAATGAAATAAAAAGATGGAAGAAAGAAAAAGCAAACAAACAAACAACAAAAAGTGAAAATATTTTTTGCTTTGATCCATATTTAAATCTCCATAGTTCTCTCTTTAGATGCAAATGGCTCTTTCTATCACAAGTCTATGGAATTGTCTTATGGCTCTTTTAAAGAATATGGTGATCAGTAGGTGAGGCAGGTATTATTAAGAGATGAGGAAAGTAAAAATCAAAGAGATTAATTTGCCTGGGTCATAGAGCTAATAAGCCCCCGGGGCAGGATTTGAACTGGATCTCTCCTCCAGATTCAAGTACTTTCTCTCTAACAAGTTCTTCCTTCCAACAAGCCTAAATCTATTCCTTTCCAAATCTCAGTCATTGTTCCTAACTCTACCCTCTGGGCAGGTGGAAGGCCTGCTTTCAAATACTAATTCTGTTTATTCTCCTTGAATCTCAGCTTTCATTCATTATCTATAAAATTAGGAGGTCTTTACCAGGAGGGAATAGGACTCAGAACAAAGTTTCCCCCTTGGGACAGAATTAAACTTAATCTTTATCCCAAAAAATCCACTGGGATACAGAGATCTAAAGAATTTCCCTTTTATGGTCAGACATACCTCTTCTCTGGGGCCATCTGGGTCCCAAAAGGGCATCTGTTCCAATCTCCTACAACATGTAAAAATTCCTTCTATAAAATCTCTGATAGAGCCAATTTCTATTTGGCATTCAAGGCTCCCTGCCCCTGAGTCTGGAGTCACCCTCCTTTTTTTTTTTTTTTTTTTTTTTTAAGGGAGCTCTCTATCAGGCTGCTGGCTGGTGACAATGTGGGTGAAGTAAGACCCAGTAATTACTATGCAAGGAAGTTCCGGAAAACAGAGCTAGAAATGGACTCCAAAACTCCAAAGGCAAGATTTCTTTTGGTTGAAGGAATCCTAGAGAGGCTTTCTGGAAGAGGTGATATATCTTTTTTCTTAATAGTAGTAATTAGCATTTATAAAGCACTTTAAGATTGGCAAGGCACTGTACACATCAATTGGGATTTGAAGACTAGGATTTCAATTCTCTTGAGGAGAAAGTGTGGGTTAGGGATGGAGGAGGGCATTCCAGTCAGGGAATGGAAAGCACTAGGCCGGAAGGGAGAGATCCGAGTGTTGTATTTAAAGTGAGGAGACCTTGGATTTGAATTCTACCCTCAACACTTAAGTAATTTACATAGTATTTATATAGCACTTTAAAAGTTGATGAAATGCTTTAAAATACTTTACAAAGCAACATTTGTTTCTCACAACAGTCCTGGGAGGCAGGTGCTATTAGTATTTCTGTTTTTATGGAGAGGAAGCTAAAACTTAGAGATGCTTGAGTGACTTACTCAGAGTCACACACTTAACAGGTGTTTGAGGAAGAATTCCAAAGTTAGCACTCTATCCACTGTGCTATAACTTACACAGTGCCTACTAATTCATACTGCCTCATAATTTGTAGGTTATATGGATATGAGTAAAAATTACTTCAATTCTCTGAAACTTTTTTTTTTATCTGTAAAATGGGAATGGTAATAGGAATAGGACTTATAGTACCTATCTCATAGGCTTATGTCAGTCAATAGAGACAATCTATGTAAGTGTTTACATAATGTGGAACCAGAAAATTTCTCAGCCAGCTTACATCGAAGGGAATGTGTAAGAAAAGCAAGAGAAGATGAGATTGGAGTCAGACTTTACAACATCTTGCATTTATAGAATAAGATAGTGGAGAAATTGTACTAAGAAGAATGTATTTAAATATTTAATCAGCTAATTACCTTGTGACCTTTGTAAACATCATTCCATCTCTTTGAGACTCAGTTCCCTCCTCTATAGAATTAAGACATTGGACTAGATAATAACTAAGATCCTTAATTTTTCTAACTCTCATGTCCTTATTTTAATCTCCAAAAACCATGAGCTTGTGACTATCTTCTGTGGACAGTATGTGGCCATGGGATACACCAAGGGATGTGAGACATTTTGGGGCTTTAATTAAGTTATTCTGTTACCCTATACAAGAGGGAGGCAAAGAGTAGAGGCTGGAGGCAGAGAGGCTGATGCAATAGTTCAAAAGGAAGGGAATGGATCAGAATTAGGTTGGGACATGGGAATATAAAGAAAGAAAGAGACTGATTTGTCAGGGGTAGAAAAGAGCATAATCCTAGGATTCAGGAAATTTCAGAGTCTAGATCCAGTTCTATTACCATGTGGTCTGGGAGAAGTAGCTTTTCCTCTTAGGTGCTCAGTTTCTGAATTTGTAAAATGAAGGTTTGAATAAGAGAAATTCTGAAGTCCTTCTCTGTTCTAAGGGCCCTTCCAGCTCTGACATTCTGAGTTCTATTTACTATTAAGAAGATAAAATTGATAGAATTTACTTACTTACTGAAGAAATCTAGCTCCTAGGGTATTCCATAGTTAGGAGGTAAAAATGAAATTTATAGGAAAAAAAATACACTTTGTATGGAATAGAGATCAGATAGGTTTTTAGAGGCAGAGATGATTGTGTGCTGCGGGTAGCCAAGGAAAATGCCCAAGACTTGAGTTAAACCTTGAAAGATAAGGATGATATGGGGATGTAGGAGGCAGGGAGAAGAGGGAAAAAGGACATTCTACCCACGAAAGGGGAAAATAATCAGGGCTGAATTCTCTGTCTACAACTCAGATGGACTTAGAGTAGGGTTTTCCTCCACCTCAGATGAGCAATCATTCAATTCCTTAGATCCTAAGCTCTGCTTAGAAATTAATTCTGGATCCCTGCTCCTGTCCCCATCCCCCACAAGTACTGTATTCTGAGGTAGAATAGAGAGCAGCAGGCCCCGGAGGTTTCCTAATGCCATTAGGTGAGTGGAGACAGCAGCCAAAATGGCACCAGGCAGGGAAGTTTCCAATGCCCTCACTCACCCAGTTCCTCAGTAGAAGAGCTAGTTCTTTCACTGATTTGCTATGTGATCTCTGGAGGGGTGGAGACCCCTGGGGAAGATGATGTTCCAGTGGGAACATTGTACCCCAGTAGATAACCTGAAGCATCAAGGAAAAAGTCAAATCCATAGGGAAGCTGACTGAGGTCAAGAACACTGGGAGGACAAAGCCTAGATGTACAAAAATCAAAACCTTCATTTTAGGATTTAAAGGTTGTAAATTGTAGGATTCAAAACTGTAAACACCTTAGGGAGAACTTTCTCCAGTTTTCTCCATTTCATTATTATTTATTTTACTAAATTTTATTATCTTTGGTTTTTACATTATCAAGTTATCCTTCCTCCTTTCCCATCCCAGAGGGCCATCCCTCTGGGATAAATTTAGGAAATTTCAGATTCTAGGTCCAGTTCTGTTACCATGTGATTTAGGAGAAGTACCTTTCCCTCTTAGGTTCTCCGTTTCTAAATTTGTAAAATGAGGGTTTGAATAAGAAATTCTGAAGTCCTTCTCTGTTTTAAGGGTCCTCCTAGCTCTGACCATTCTTTGTCAGAAATAAAGATATTTTTTTAAAAGAAAGAAATAAGAAAAAAAATAAGCAAAGCTGATTTATACATGAACAAAAATTTTATATTATATTCAGTGTTTTACACAAGTGGAAACCTTGGCTTCTGACTCTCATTTTATAGATGAAAAGACTAAGGCTCAGAGAGGGTAAAGTGAATTTCCAAGAACCACATAAGTTGTTAAATAGCAGAGTTGTGATACAAATCCAGACCTCTTGTATCCAAATCCTATCTTCTTACTACTGGACTGCTCATAGAATCACTGCAAGTCAGAACTGAAAAGGCCCTTCAACACCATCTTGTCTAACTTTCCCATTTTACAGATAAGAAAACAGAGCTAGAGAAAAGAAAATTAACTTGCTTAAGGCCATGTAGCTAATATGAGGCAAAGCTAGAGTTTAGGCTGAAGTCCTGTGTCCAGATGTGGATGGCTGACCACACTGTTTTGCCCAAATCTGTCCCTCCTCCTCCTCTTTGCTCAATGGCTCCAATATGCTCCTGGTCAGTTCCCTAGGATGCCATTGAGCAGTTGGGTCTTGTCCCAAGCACCCTGAGCACCAGCCCACAGGGATCTTCTCTCCTTTGCCTGAGCTTTAGCACACAGTATAGCACTTATTTCTTTCTTGCCCTCCCCTGATCTCCTAGAGCTTCCGGCATGTCAGCCAAGCTGGGCCCAGGGCCCGGGCTGGGACTGTCCCCTCTCTCTCCCCCTAGGGGAAGCACATCCAAGATCCAACCCACAGGAGACTTCTTCCTTATAGACTCAGCTGATGCATTAACCCACCCTTCCTTCTCTGGTTGTTCATTCTCCCCCTCCTGGGGGTCAGGGAGGGATAGTGGTATGAGAGAGAGAGCACAGATTTCATTGCTGTCAATTTTTCCCCCGAATAGAGAAGTTCTTAATATAGCCTCTGGCCTCCTTTACCACTCCTTTCTCCTTGGTGCCAGCTGGGCTAGGCCAGTGGGGGAGGAAGATAGGATTGGGGATGTGAGTGGCAGGGATGGGGAGGGCACAGAATGCCCAAGTGGGCTACCCTCCTTGCTACCTGGGATTCCCCTCATGTGTAAGTTACTGTTGTTGGGGCCCTGAGATGGAAGAAAAAAATGAGCTATTTAAAATGATGCAGAGATGAGAAGCGATCCCTTTCTCTGACTCCCCAGCCCCTGTCACCATTCTCCAGGCTTTCAACAAAGCCATCCCCACCCCAAGCTTGCTATTCTCCCTCGCCAGTGTCTGGATCAAGACATTTAAAGTTGGAAGGACCCCCACAGATTATCTTGTCCAATTCTCTCACTTTAGAGAGGAGAAAACGGATCCAAAGAAATTACCAATTTGCCTAAAGTCACAGGGAATATGTGACATGGAGGACATAATCCAGGTCACCTGATTTCCAATCCTTTGGGGCTTCACCTCTGCCTTTCCTGGCATCCCTACCAGGAGGCACAACTTCACTGCCCTACCCATGGCTCTCAGCCTTGAACACTAGGAAAGAGAGCAGGGAGGATCTCTAAATCCATGATATTAGGATCCCCACGCTATTAGATTTAGAGCTGAGAAGGGACCACATAGGGAGAATTTGGGTGGGTGGCAAGGTGATAATAATGACAATAACTATCAGTTATATGCATCTTTAAGGTTTGCCTAAAGCATATGGATCCTCAGTACAACTTTCTGTGCCATTATTATCCCCATTTCACACATAAGAAAGGTTACAACATTGGTAAGTGTTTGAGGTAGGATTTGAACTGAGTTCCTGGACACTTTCACCACCTAGGCTGAAGAAAATACAGCTGTTTTTCAGAAAAGTTGGGGACTGGCCAAGGTGACTTTGCCATCAGACTCAGGCAGGGTAGGGGGACCCTGCAGAAAAGACAAGTCCGGGCCAAGAGCTCTGAATAGTGTGGCAGGTGGAAGGAGGGTGGTTTAAGTTCTCATCACCCTAAAGTCAAGTGGGGACAAGCACACTGTAGAAGGTGGGGGGACTCGAGAAAGAAAATCTTTGAGAGCTCCAGACTTGCTGGAGCCCAGCACAGACCTCTTCCAGGTTTAAACTTCTACGGAGTCTGATTGTAGGAGCCTTTTTTTTTAAGAAGATAAGGAAAGAAGGAGGGGAGAGACAGTCACAAAATCCTGGTTAGAAGAAGGGAGCTTGAGGATCATAGAGTACAATCCTCTCATTTGACAGAGCAAGTTAAAGAAGTAATTGGTCTTCAATAGACATGTGATAGAGAGAGCCATCTGCACTCAGAGACAGGGCTGTGGGGACTGAATGTGCATCACAACTAGTATTTTCACCTTTTTTGTGTTGTTTGCTGGCTCTTTTTTTTTTCTCATTTTTTCCTTTTTATTCTAATTTTTCTAGTACAGCATGATAATTGGAAATATGTATAAAAGAACTATGCATGTTTAACATAGATTAGATTACTTGCTGTCTAAAAGAGGGAGGTGGGGTGGAGGGAGGAAGAAAAAATTGGAACACAAGCTTTTGCAAGGGTAAATGTTGGAAACTATTTTTGAATATATTTTGGAAATAAAAACTATTATTTAAAAAAAAAGAAGTAGTAATTGGTCCCAAATCACCCAAGCAGTCTGGGGTAAATCTGGGAAATAGAATCCAGTAAAGGGTCCTCTCCAATGTATCCACTGCCCTTCTAGGTGGTAAATTACTGCCCCTCTTCCTATATTCTGGCCAACATTGAAGACTCCCTATTCCATCTCTTTTTTCCCCTCTCCTTCCCCAATAGCAATACAGTCAGAGAAAGAAACTCAGACTGTTAGAGCTGGAAAGGAACCTAGAATATTTCATCCAAGTTGACAGATAAGGTCCAGAAAGGGGAAGGAATATGTTCAATGAGTCAATGGTAGGACTAGGACAAAAGCCCAGTCTGAGTTTGGGGTGAGAGGGAGAGAAGGAGGGACTTTAAGACAGCCACATGGCACTGGACTTGATTTGGCATTGTGAAGATCTCTGAGTTCCCATCCAGCTTCAGACAGTTACTAACCTCGGTTTCTTCATCTTTAATTCTGACGAGGCAGTCAGATTCACTGGCCTCTAATATTTATTCTTGTTCTAACTCTATGATCCTGAATCCAGTATTTCTTTTGCTTTCGATAGTTTTGTCACCATGGCTTAGAAAAGTTAAGTAACTTGGCTGTGATCACAGAGCTGAGAAAAACTTACAGCCAGGATAAATCCCTATTTCAGATGGCTAATTTGGGTGCTGGGATCCAACTTCAGGACTGCAGGGGAAATGGGGATGGTTTATAAGAAAGCAGGGGGGACAGGCCAGCCTGGGGATAGGGGTTCCTAGGCTGAAATGACCGCTCTCTATTCATCTTTCCTCTTATCTTCCCACTGCCCACCTCGATGAAGGGAGTGTAGAGGAAAAGAGGTGGTGAGAGGGCTGATAGATGGAATCACAGTGTCCTAGGCCTGAGCAGTGGAGGAGGTGACGCTTGTGCCTGATCAGGTGGCTTTAAGCACAGGCCTCTTATCTCCCCCTACACCAGGACATTGATAAGATATGGAGTTTGTATATGACCAAGCCAGAAACATGGGATCAGGGTCTCAGGTCCCAGGACACAACCAAGGGGGTGGTAGGGTGCTTGGATGTTTTGAGATCCCTGTGTTTGTCTAAGTAAAAGCAGTTATGATCCTATCTATTTAAGCCTCCACCTCCCTCCTCCTGCTGTTGTCCACTTGGTGTCCGGTTCTCTGTGACCCCATTTGGGGTCTTTCTGGCAAAGATATGGAGTTTTTGTCATTCCCTTCTCCAGATCATTTTACATGGGACAGAGCTCAGGCAAACAGGGTCACACAACTTATAAGTGTTTGAGGTCAGATTTGAACTCAAGAAAATGACTTTTCCTGTTTCCAAGCCCAATGTTCTATCTGTCTGTCCTTATTATGGAGTCATCAACCCCTTCACTGAGCTTCCATTAAACTCAGAGCCCCCCTCGGTCGCTGAGAGCCCCTACCCTCCTCTCATTGAGCCCCTAACTTCCTAACTAACCCCTAATTCTCTTATGAACCTTAGCAGAGGGCCTAGCACCTAGTAGGTGTTTCATATATACTTGTTGGCATCTTGATTAAGTCCTCCTATTTATTAGACATCCATTCCCTCAATGAATATCTACCTCCAGTCTATAGCCATGTTTACTATGCTCTTGACTGAGTTCTGACTCAGGGCACATAGAGGAAGAGGCCAGGGCAGCTCAAGCTGTGAGTCTTGGGGTTGGAGGAGGAGACGATGGGGTCCTGGGTGCTTCCTCTGCCTCTCCCCTATCTCCTTCTTTGGGACCTCTCCTCTGGCACTGGCTCTCCAAGAACACAGCCTGAGGAGGCTTTGGTGAAGGGCCAGGCCCTGGGGGATTGAGCGTCAGTGGTGACCCATCCTGGCACTCACTGAAGAAAGACAAATAACAGGATAACTGATCCACACGCCTCAAATCCCTCCCTCTCTTTCCAGTCCCAGGGGAGGTCAGGTCAGGTGAGAGGAGAAGAAGCAGGCTCTGGAATTCACTTCTCCCTGCTCTGGAGGTAGAGAACAGAGTCCTTCTCCTGGGACTGCTGGCAAAGGAAGTTAGGTAGTCTCTGAAGCCAGAAACTTGAAAACAGAGAAAGACCCCATTCTCTGACTCCCTGATATAGCTGAAAGGAAGAGTAGACTCTCCAAAGAAGAAGTTGATAGGCAATTCACTGTCCTACTGGCTCTCATTTTTAATAAACTGAGCAGCAGTTGGCCAAGATGAATTTCGCACTTCTCTCCACCCTTGCCATGTTATGGTCTATGTTCTTAGATCCCTCCTGGCAGTGACATTCTGAGTTTGGGATTCTAAGGTTTCTGCTACTTGTGTGCTGTCAATTTGGAGGAAGGGGAGGAGAGGGCAGGTTAGGGCAGGGCAGAAGGGATGACAGGGGAGCTGTCTTCCAAGTGTTTGAAGGATTGTCAAATGGAAGAGGAATTAGGGCTCCAGACAGAAGTCCTAGAGAGATAGAGAAGGAAAACTTCCTATTGATTCAGAGCTATTGGAAAAGGGGATAGGATTGTCTTGGGAAATGGTAGGTTCAAAGATCTTCAAGCCCTTACTGTCTGGCCACTCCTTCAGGACTACTAGAAAGGGACTTTCCTTCCAACTCTGGTTTCCCAGATTCTATGCCAATGACACAAGGCATGATTTAACACCTCTGAAACTTGCAAGGAGGAAGCTTACTGCAGGTGATCCAGAAGAAGGGAACTGGGAAGTTCCTTTCAGTGGAATACTCCAGGAATAAGGATGAGGAGAAAAAAATCTCATCTTCCAGAATGCTAGCCCTCCTCCAAATCCGTTCCACACATCAGAATTCCAAGTAATAATTCAGGCACCTCCTGTTCCTATGGATCTGACTCAAGTCATTGCTGGCTGACGTCTGAGACAGGAAAATCCAGACCCAGTTTTGAGCCTGGAAGCCTCTTCCACCTCCCAGAGGGCAATAGAGGTTGGGGGTGGGGTGGAGCCACGTGTGTGTCTCCCAGCTGGCTTATAACCAATCCATAGTTTGGAAAAGGAAACTCCTTGGTAGCTGAGACAGCAAGTACAGTACAGAGAAAAGAGCCCTGAACTGGAATTCAAGAGACCAGGTTTCTAGTCACTCACTGAGACTTAGACAATATACTTCCTGTCTCTTTGCCTCAGCTTCTCCAACTATAAAATGTGGGGTTTAGACTAGATTATCTTTAAGGTACCTTCCATCAACGTTTCAAATGACCACACACATACAACCTAAATCTAACTGCTTGTCTTTTCAATGAGGGGGAATAGGGAGGGAGAAGGGAGAGAATTTGGAACTCAAAGTTTTTAAAACGAATATTAAAAATTGCTTTTACACATATGTATAGAAAAACAAAATCTAAATAATTTTTAAATAAGAAAAAAAAATTCTATCTCTAAAATCCCCTGAAAGGAAGGAGCCTATTCAGTATCCTTAGGATGGATGCCCAAAATATATAAATATATAGCACTCTTAGATGGTATTTATCAAGTTCACCAGAAGGGATTTGAGAATGATCTGTTTGTTGATTGGAATTTTTTTTGATGTTACCACTTTGAAGGTGAATCCAGGTTTAATGGTACTAAAGTCCTCTTCCCCACCCCTCCGAATTGGGCACCTTATATACAAGTTAAGGGCTGGGGGTTGTGGGGAAGAGCTGGGGAGGGGGACTGTAGAAAGCCACAGCCAGGATTAAAAATTCCCCATGGAGAAGCCACAAAGCAGGGGGAGAGAGTTGGCTGAGAGTTCTAATTAAGGAGGAATGCAGGGGGTGGGGGAGGGTCTGGAAGCCACCATGGAAACAGGATTCTTTGGTGTGTGAGATCCTTGCTTAGGCGGGATTTTAAAGAGAACCTCAGCCACAGACCCACTTGTGTGACCTTGGGCAAATATCTAGACTTCAGTTTCCTTATCTCTAGTTAAGAAGCTCTGGAGGATGATCTATAAGATTCCTCCCAGGTATGGGATATTCCTTTGTTCTAAATGCTTTCTAGCGCTATCATTCTATCATCTCAAATGCCTTCCAAGTTTTACATTTGGGGTTCTATATTCTCAGACTAATTTTTCCTATGGCATTCTGGGATGATATGATTTCCTTGTACCTTCCCACCCTCAGCTCCTGTTGCAAGATAGACATTTCCATTTGGATGTCCCATACGCATCTCAAACTCAAAATTTTCTTTCCCTTTGAACTTATCTCTAAGTCTTAACTCTCCTATTTCTGAAAAGGGTAACACTATTTTTCCCTTCAAGTTAAGAAGTCTTTTTTTTTTAAGTGTTTTATAGTATTTTATATATTTATATACACATATAAATATACCCCATATATATTCAATGTATCTTATATATTTAAAATTTATAGTATATTTTTTCCAAATACATGCAAAGATAGTTTTCAACATTCACCTTTGCAAAAAACCTTGTGTTCCAAACTTTTCTTCCTCTCTCCTGCCTTCCCCCTCCCCAAGACAGCAAGCAATCTGATATAGCTTAAACATGTGCAATTAAGAAGTTTTTTTTTTTCACTCATACCACAATTACCCTCATTCAGAATCCCCTTGATTCTTGTCTAGACTACTATAGTAAATTCCTAATTTTGGTCTCCATATCTCCAATCTTTCCAATCTATCCTCCAAACAGCTGCTGATTTGCCTGACCGTGTCACTCTACTGCTCTGAAAGTTCCAATGGCTCCTTATTACCTCTGGGATAAAATACAATTTCTTCTTGTCTAGCATTTAAAACCTTTCCTAGTGGGGTTCTAGACCACTTTTCCAGGTTTATACATACATTCTTGGTTTCAGTCAAGCTGGCCTACTCCCTAATACTCCTACAAAGTGAATTTGTCTCTCACTCCCAGATCTTTGCACAGTCTATCTGCTTCTACCTTACTCCCAAGCTCTCCTTCCTCACTTCTAAGTCTTGGAACCTCCAGTTCCTTTTGAAGTTCAATTCAAATATTATCTCCTTATAGAACCGAACCCTTTCTTGATTTTCATGGCTTATTAGTCTTGACCATTGATACCCATGGTATCCCTTTTCTCCAAACACTTTGTATCTATTTTGTATCTCTCCTATATTTGAAAGGCAAAATGTTGTAGGAGGAACCAAGAACAGCTAAGTTCAAATTCTGACTCTGATACCATACTGCTTTCTTGTGGGATTCTGGATAGTCACTTAATATCTAAGGGCTCTACAGAACTCTCTAAGACTATTAAGTTATAGAGAAGATGGCGACTTGAATTGGTAGAAAGACTTCCTTATATCAAAAAAATCTTGGGTCCCATCTTTATCTCTATGGCCTTTGTTTTTAACTTGTGTTCCCCAATAGAATATAAACTCTTTGAAGGGAGTGGATGTCCCACTTTTGTTTTAGTAGTCCCAGCAACTAGCTCAGCCCCTGGCCCATAAGTGCTTAATAAATGCTTATTGATTGATTTATTAACTGTTGTTTCTAGCTGACAGAGAGAAGGAGAAGGTAGCTGTATTAGAGAGTGTAATATTTTGGCTGCCCATCTAAAGTCTGCCCAGAAGGGTTGGTCAACTGGAGTTTGGCAGGATAGAAAGGTTCCTTCAAATCAGGAAAGAGGTCAAAGGGGGGATGGGGCATTTTGGAGGACAGGGTGGGACTTTGTCAGGATTGGGGGTTCCCTGTGAGAGGTCATCATAGGGGTACCTAAGAGGTGGAGACTTCACTCTTCAAAATAGTCTTGTTGACTCATGCTGCAGGCCAGTCTAGACCAAGAGCAAGCCAAATTGGGCAAGATAGATCAGTCACACTAAATTGAAATAGGTTTTTTTTTGGGGGGGGGAGGAGGAAAGGGAGAGAGGGAAGTATGGTAGTCCTGGGCTCTCATATAATCCCTACTAACCTCCTTAATTTGCCTTCCATTCTGCATAAATTTGCAGGCTTCATTTTAAACCAAATCATCCGAGGATTTGAAAGGTTTGGAGGTAGGAAGGGCCCTGGGGGAAGGGAAAGGGGGAGAACTTGTATTCTGCATATTAGAGAATGATTCCTACTCTCTTCCCTCTCCACACCCCCTCCCCTGCCCGGGGCCACTCCCTGTGTTTAGAGACCCGACTGAATCTGAACAGTGCTTAGAGAGCTGAGTAGGAAGTGCTAATCCTGCCTGCGAGTCAGGCTTCTAAAGCCCTTGAGCCGGTATCTGGGTGTCTCACACTCAGGTAAAGCCATCATCCCAGAATGCTTCCCCCTGCCACTAGATCCCTACCCTATTTCCTCTGGGGGTCAGTTTGAATTGGAACAATGTGGCCCCTCCTCCTCCTCCTCCTCCTCCACCCTTCTCCCCTCCCCCCAGGCCCTAGCCTCCCTGGCAGCTGTGTTTGGCTCTGGCTGGGGAAATAAACCGCCTTCCAACCGGCTGGGCCAGGGGCGGATGTGGGACTGCAGTCCCGGGTTCCACTGTTCCAAGGTCAACAGCCTGGACTAGTTCTCCCCAAGACTCAGCCCAAGATCTCTAGTTTCTGCCTCTCTGGATCATCTAGGGCTCGGAGCATGCTAGGATGGTGACAAGTAGGACATCACCCATTCAACATAGAAGTTAATTGTCCCCTAGATCTCAGCCTCAGTTTACTCATTTGTAAAATGGGTAAGGAATGTATCTGAACCATGTACCCTTGAGGGCTAAAATGAGGATAATAATAATAAACTGTAAAGTGCCCTTAGGAGTCAACCAGTCAAATAGCATTTATTAAACTCCTTCTAGGTGCCAGGCACTATTCTAAAGCACCAGGGATATTAAGAAAGACCAAAGACCGCCCTTGCTTTGGAGGAGCTCACAGACAACATGCAAAGAGAATTGACATGCAAATAGAACAACCATGTACAAACAAGATATATACAGAATGAACTGGGAACAATTGAAGGAGCACTGGGAAAGGCTTCTTTCAGAAGGTGGAAGTTTAGCTGAGACTTTAAGGAAGCCAGGAAGTGGACGTAAGGAGTGGTCTGGGTAATTAGGAGTTATTATTATTATTATCACTTAGCATCATCATTATCACAGGAATAAGGCTTACAGTTTACAAGGGACTAATGGGGTGCCTGGGCAATAGGTGGCATAGTAGGTAGAACTCCAGCCCTGGAATCTGACTCATCTTCCTGAATTCCAATCTGGCCTCAGACACATCCTAGCTATGTGATCTCGGGCAAGTCACTTAACTCTGCCTCAATTTTCTCATGAGCTGGGGAAGGAAATGGCAGTTCCCTAGGGTATATCTCTGCCAAGAAAACTACAAATGAGGTTACAAAGAGTTGGAAACAATTGAAAAATGAATAGAAAACAATATATGAGGTACTCAAATATTTTGGAGGTTAGGAAAAGTCCAACTGGTTCTAGTTCTGATGTTTGGGGTTCTATGATTTCAGATGATTTTCTGCTCTGGCACTCTAGGATGATATGATTTCCCTGTTTCCTTACTCCCACCCTTAAGTTCCAGTGTCAAATTTCCAATTGTATCTTCAACTCATCATGTTCAAAACTGAACTCTTTCTTTCACCTTAGATTTATCCCTCCTCCTAACTTTCCTGTTTCTGATAGGGGTAATACCAATTTCCTCAAGTTGCAAACTTAGAAGAGGATGACTAATGCTCTTCCCAACCTCCCAGCTTCCTGGATTTGGGCTCTTCACCTTCAACTTCCTACCTACGAGGCAGGAGGAGAGGCTGAAGATCCTGCCTTAATTCAAACCTGGAGGCCTAAGCAATGAGGCCCAGCCCACTCCAGACTCAAGCTGCAGTTTCTCAGTGGGAATGAGAGACTGTGGATAGCTCACTGCAGTCTATGCCTCTGCTGGGGTCTCCTTCAAGGACTTGGGCAATTTAAATTTTTAAATGTGGAACTTTGATATACAAAATATGGTAATTAATTTACTAGATAAGAATGGCACCTTTTCTACTTTCTCACAGGATTCCATTCCCTCTACAAAGGAGTCTTTTTTCAAAGAGCTACATCCTTTCTCAGAGTTTCATCCTTTTTGTAGGGATGCCATTTTTTTTCATAGAATTTCATCATCTCTGAAAAGGATTCTAAACATTCTCAAAGGGACACTGCCACTCAGCCATTCTCAAAGGATTCTCAGCTTTCTTCACAAGATCCCACCATCCCCGAAACAGATTCTAGCCTTCCTATCAATAGATGTTTGTCGAACTGAATTGCTTCCACCCTCTCACCAAGGATTTCCACTCTCTCAGTTTAGAACAGATAAGTCTGGTGTCCTCTCATTCTCTCCAACCCATTCTTCTCCAATGGAGAAGGGGAGGGGGGGGGGAGAAATAGTGATGGGGGCAGAGCCCTTGGACAGAGCTCAGGGTAAAACAAGTCAAAAGGAGGAAGGAAACCCTGACCACAACAAGATGTTGTAAGGTGATGTCAGGGCTCTGGGCTTGCACAGGACAAAGCCATTCCCTCCACTTCCAATCTAGTATTTCTGAGAGATGGGCTCCTAAATTAGTAGCATACAGGGAATGGAAAGAGAGTTGGGGATTGCTCACACCCCTAGCTGGGATAATTACTGAAATGGGAGCACGGGCCCTTGACAATGACTCTATGGGTGATCCTGAGCAAGTTATGTCCCTCTTTAGACCTCAGTTTTTCTTCCTGTGAAATAAAGGAATTGGACTAGATCATTTCTCTAAATCCTCCCAACTTTGAGATTCTGAAAGTGGGGTGTGTGTGTGTGTGTGTGTGTGTGTGTGTATAGGTCTGTATATAGAAAGTGGATAATGTGTATGTTTAAGTGTGTGTGTTTTTGTATGTGTGAGTTCAGTTTGTGTGTGTGTATGTGTAAGTCTGTCTGAGTGTAGGAAGGGGTTAATGTGTATGTTTATATATGGCATTGAGTTAGGGGATACGAGTGTGTATTTTGAGCATATGTGTGAGTTCAATGTGTGTGTGTGTGTTGTAGAGGGAGCTGGCAGACCCTGCCAAACTGCCCGGCTCCCAGCCTCTACACAGAGGGAGAATCAGAGGAGAAGGTTAAAGGGAAGCAGTTTTCGGCTCCCTTTGATGCAAGGCAGGAGGCTCAGGGTTGCACGTGACCCAGGGTGATAGAGAACAGAATGCTGACTTGGCCAGAATGCCCACCATGATTTACTAGGCTATCACTGAGCATGGGCAGCAGCAGCAACACCAGGGCTGGGCTCTGGGACTGTCCCTGCTCAGAAGGAGAAGCCCGGGACTATTTCACAAATCCCCTTCCCTACTCCCCACTTTGAGAGTGGCCCAGCCATGTGCATACTTGCTCTGTAAGGTCACTGGGGGCCCCCAGAAAGCAACGGCATTATCTTCCTGATTAGAGGCATGGATTTTCTCCCTACTGACCAAAGCAAGTCTCTAGAGATATAGGCGAGATTTTCTCAGTCATGCAATTAGCTTTTTTTTTTTTTTTTTCCCCTGTTTCACAGTCTCAGATGGAGTCCTGTTCTTCTGCCCTGACCCTAGACCCAGACTAAGCCCCCAGTCCTGATCCCAGACTAAGCCTTGACCCTGCTCTAACATTTAATCTCTAACCTTAACCCTAAACTGTTACCCTGACCCCAGTCTGTGCCCTAACATAAGCACCTGTCCTTAATCAAAAGACTGAGAGTGATTTTCACTATTTAGGATCAAGGAAGCTCACCCCCAGGCTAGGATATTCAGCTCAAAGTAAAAGATACCTGCTACATTGTATCATAGAATCCCAGTATTTAAGAATTAGAAGGAACCTCAGAGGATAATTAGGGCAATTCTATTGTCCAATATGATGCAGAGGGCCAAGTGTGCCCCAAACTTTCATCCTCAAACCAAATTTCCTTGGCTGAGGAGATAAAGGGAAAACCATCTCTACTTTTCTGAAAAGTATTGATGTTCCCTGTCGAACCAACAACACAGTTTATTGGGTTAAAAGGACTTGCCTTTCTGTATTGCCCGAGTCCAATATTCAGTTTCTTTTCTGGGTTCAAGAGAGAGCTAAAGATTCTGGAATATCTTGCTCTTGATGTTGGGAAACTTATGGGTGGGGGATGGGGGTCTAAGGCACAGGAGGGGATAAAGGGATGTTTTCAATGTTAAATTCTTCAGGGTGATAAGGAATAATAAATAATTGATTTGCAATCTGCCACTTGTTTACAATGTGACTTTATTGTTATCATCATCATTGGAATTAAGTCTTGTAAGGGTCCTCAAACTCTTAGGAGATTGGAGAGAAAAAAATGGATATTGTTCCTCCTTTGGGTAAGTCACACTGTGGGTAAAGTCACTGAACTTCAGTTTCAGGGTTGGAGGCCAGAAAATAAAATGGAAGAAATTTGACTGAACCATATGGTATCAGAGATAGTCTCTTCCAGTTTGGATAGTCTATGAATCTTAGCCCATGCCTTTGGAGGTCTGGAACTTTAGACTCTCAGGGCTGAAAAAGGCCTCAGGAAAGTAGTTAGTCTTAGTCCAACCCAAGTAGGAACCCCCTTGATGACACCCACCACAAGGGGTTATCCAGCTTCTGCCTGAGGAACTCCAGGCTGCCTCCCAAGTCAGCCCATTCCACTTTTGGACAGCTCTGATTGTTAGGAAATTCTTTTTAATATCCAGCCAAAATCTCCCTCCCTGCAATTCCCCTCACTGGGGCCCAGCAGGACCAATTTAATCCCTCTTTCACATGACAACCCTTCAGACGAATGCAAACAGTGATGAGCTCCTCCTCAAAAATCTTTCCTTTTCCAGACTAAACAGGACACAGAATTTAGGGGAAACTTCCCTCTTTCCCCCTTGAGTCTCAGGTATGGGAGAGACCAAGTTGGAAGAGAGAAGGGGGAGTGGGGAAAAGGTTCTAAAGCCAAATATAGTGGAAAGGAAAGGTGGAGAGTAGGATGAAAGGAGCTTGCTGGGGCTATCCCTAACTGGTCATTCAATAGGATCTTAGGGAAATCTAAAGAGGACATCAACATTAAAGACAGCTTGAGATGTAGGATGGGCCTCTGGAGGAATAGGAGGATAGCAGCCTCAGACATCAGGTGAGAGGTGGAGAAGGGAGCTGCCATCTCTCAGGTCTAAGTCTGGTGGAAGGAAGGCAGGGATAAGATGTGTGTGTGCATTTCATAACAGCTATCTGTGTCTTTAAGGGTGTACGCCATCAGTGTTAGGAGGAATCACCCTATAGTAGAAGTAATAGTCTCCTACTCTAGAAATTCCAGTGGTAATTAGAAAGAATGAATGTGCTTAAAGGTAGTGCAATATGTTCATTGTACCACTAATAAGCTTCATGAAGGCAGCTGCCTTAGCTAAAATATATGCTTCCACACTCCCACCCTTTCTTTCCACAGGAAGTACCTAATAGTTGAATAAATAAATGGCACCTTAGAGAAAAGGAAAGAGGAGGACCAGGAATTGGGAAGAGGAAGGAGGGGAAGGGGTGAGAGGGACACAGTCTGAGTTCCTCCCCCCAACATCTTAAAGGAAGGAAGGAAGTCATGGCTTGGAGTAATGTGGTAGAAAAGGGTTACTAGGGGACAGGATACAAGAGAAATCATTTCCCTGTAATAATGAGTATGATGGTGTTGATGATAATAGCAAGCATTTACATACCACTTTACAAATAGCATCTCATTTTATCCTCACCACAATCCTGGAAGATAGGTGTTATTATTATTTTTATCCCCACCTTGCAGATAAAGAAACTGAGGCAGGCAAGGGTTAAATGATTTGCTTTTGGTCTCACACTTAGTAAGTGCCTGAGGCAGGATTTGAATTCAGATCTTCCTGAATCTGAGTCCAGCATTCTTACCCACTTTGCCAACTAGAGAAAGGATATTTGGGGGTGGGCGGGGCCGGTCTTGGCCAAGATGATGCTTCTTTGATGAAAGAAAAGACTAATTTTCTAGGGTTCAGAAAAAGAGAAAGGCTCTTTAATGGTGAGAGGGATGGGCGAATGATAATAATTTTAAAAAGAGGATCCCATCCCCCTGGGAGGCCCAGATAACCATCTTAGCTTCCACTTCTCCTTGGTATCATTCTGGGCCAGAGAAGCCAAGCAATAAACTTTAGGCCAAGTCGGATTTGGACCCAAAGACAGAATAACGTGGCGGTCTTGGGTGGGTGGAGCAGTAGTTGGGCTGGGAGATGGGTTTGGCCCTAATCCCGGGGCCCTAGACCCCGCCAGCTCCCCCTCTCGTCCCAGCCCAGGCCACGATTCATGGAAGTAATGTAGCAGCTCTCCAAATAGTTCCTCTTAAGAGTAACAGTTTAAAAATAATGCTTGAGTCCAGTCAACTACAATTCCCAGAATCCTCTGGGACCTAAGGCTAAAAGCCCTTAAGGAGACATATTCATCAACCCCCTGATCTCCAGGCACTAGAGCCCCCCCCCTCCCACCTGGAGAAGGAATGGGAGGAGGAGGAGTGCCCTGGGGAAGCTGGCACAGCCCTGAGCCGGAAGCCGTGCCCAGCTCCTGCCTCTCTCACCTACAGAGCTTGCCAGCTTGCCATTCCCCCCCTCCCCAGCCCTCCTCCTTGGCGGCCTCTTCTCTCCCAAACATATCCGGGTTCAGGGATTGTATTAAAAGGGGATCTATTTTGGGTCGGGCACAGGTTTTAAAATTAGACCACACACCGAGCCCCAGGGAAAAGAAAGACAAGGGAAAATAGCTTCCTCTCAACTCAGCTCATTTCCAGGTCGAAGAAAAGAGTCCAGGCCCAAAAGAGTTGGATTCTAGTCCAAACTCTCCCACTTGCTATTGATATGACCTAGGCAATTTTCTTCTCACTTTGGGGGGGGCCTCAGTCTACTCATCTGTAAAACTTGGTGGTGGGATGATCTCAGAAAGCTTCTTCCAACTCTAAAGCACTTAATTTCTCTGGATTACCTTAATTTTCCCTAATAATAAAATGAAATTTTTGGATTAATTGAGTATAAGGGTGAGGTGGGTTCAGCAGGCACTGGGAATGATGCAAGATTCCCTTGTTGGTGGCAGAAGAAAGGTTTCCTAAATAGGAAAATTGGAACTGATGCTAGGACTTTCTTTTTTCCCTAATTGCACTCTAGTCCTTGGGTTCCTAAGTCATAGTTTCCTGTGAGCAGAAGAGGGACATCTGTCCCCTGTACCCTCCTCTTTCCCTCCCTTGGCTCTCAGAGGCCCCAGATTCCAAATTCCACACATACACAATCACCCAGGGTGTGGTCCATGCCACAACAGCTGCTTGGAGTTGAGTTGAGGAAAGACCCCCTGGGCATTAATCCTAACTGGAGTCAGGGCAAAGATCTTGACCCCTGAGCCTCTTGTCCATTATCCTGACTCCTTGTGGGATGCACTTGATTCAGCTTGGGTTGAATGTGGGGATAGAGATGAGGACCTCTATTCTATCTTTAAAGGATTTCTGAGCCCTCATTCCTAGGAGATCCAGCCTAGCCTGGGGATATCAGATTGGGAAATCAAAGGATAACTTTGGTTCAAGGTAAAACATGGAAGGTGATCAACTAACAGAAACCTAAAGACCTAACTCCCTCTCTTAGACATTGTCTTAAGCTTACTACCTTTGAGCAAAGCTTAGGGAAAACACGATTTCTCTCCTAAAACCCAGCTATGATGAATTTCTCAGAATTCATCCCAACCTTATTTCATGGAACAAGTAGGAAAAATCAGATTCTATCTGAGGATTTCTGATAGCGCAACACGAACATGGTAGACAATTTAAAAATCAGTGGAGCCAACCCAATAATATAATAGTTAACATTAATATAGTGCAAACTTGTGCCAGCCCTGTGCTGTGAATTTTACAATTATAATCTTATTTGATCCTCACAATCCTGAAAGGTAGTGCTACTACTGGAGTCAGGTTTTCCTGATTCCAGGCCCAGCACTTTACCATGGTGCCACTAGCTATTCTATAATGTATTCATTTTTACAAATGAAATATTAAAGAACAAAATGGCAGAATTCGAATTCTGACCTCTTGAGGGGCAGGATATGTATGTACAGCGAGATTCTCCAGTTAGGCAACCCAGATTTCATTACTTGTATTATTACCTTCCATACTCATTAAAAATTTCACTATCCCCCTACCCCATGTTTCTCATACTATCCATCTTGCCCAGTTCAGATGATCCTTCTCTCTCAGATAACCTAAAAAATTCCTTTTCCTTTATTTCCCCACCCACCCACCCAGAGGAGTACTTTAATGCTGGCCACAAGAGGTGGGAAACCAGAGAAAAGTTAATCAGAAAGATCCTATGAGTCCTGCTTTACCTTTCCTCACTTTCACCCATCTTTTTAACTTTAGTTTTATTCTAGGATCAGCTAAATTCCTATGGAATGCCCCTTGTGTCCTTGCTTTCTTCCTGTCCAAATTATCTTGTACTATACAGTATATTTGATCTGTGTATATATTTGAGTGCTTTATCAGAATGTAAGCTCTTTAAGGACAGGTACTGTTTTTTTTTTTTTTTTTTTTTTTTGTTTTTTTTTCCTGTATTTCACTGTATTCAACACAGTGCCTTGCATATAGCACGTGATTAATAATTTCGGGGCTATATTGGCTTCTATTCCTACTTTCCAACATCTTTCCACATCTATTGTCCCATTTGACGGAGAGTTACCTTTGGGGTGGAAGGTTAGGATCAGGTTGGACATGGTGAGTTCATTTTTAAAGGACCAAAGAAGGAAAATAAATTGCTTCAAATTACTTAGTGACTTGGGGAGGTGTCCTGATCCCCAATCCAACTATCTCTCTCTTTCACTACCTAGTTTGGTGATGTTTTGGGAAGGGATCTCAGAATTTACCTAGTTCAAACCATATCTGCGTAGGAATGCGGTAAGATCCATTGCAGTTCAACCTTTAACTGAAGACCCTCAGTGATGGGGAATTCACTGTTGCTCAGAATCATGGAATCTTGGAGTTGGAAGAAAGCTCCAATCCAAGTAGTCCCTTCCACCTGGAGTGGGATTTCCTCTTCTCCCAAATACTCCAATTGCTAGAGGATTACTAGGCTCATATGACTCATATTTATGTTTCAATTTCCAACATTATACTTATCAGTTACATGATTGGGTCCATTATTTGATCTTCACACAATCCTGTGAGACATGTAAGGAGGCTAAAGTATTTATTTATAGCTGAGGGAATTGAGGCACAGAAAGGTCACCCTGTGAGTCAATGGTAGATCTGGGATTAGATATGAGGTCTCTTAATTCCCTGGGTTCTTTCTGTTACCCTGGGCTGGGCACAATTCAGGGAGTGAGAAGAAAAGAGGTGCTTAGTGTATTGCTGAGGGCAGAAAAGAGTTTGATCCTAGCTCTGGGCCTCAGGGTCTTTTGACTCCCTGTGCAGGGGAACTGAGGGGCTTGGAAGAAAAAGAGACTTCTAGTTGGGAATGAGTGTTAGATCTCAAATTTGGGAATGGACAAATAAAAGACCAAGAGATAGTGCAGTATACCTGAATTACAGGTATATGTGGAGGACTTGACCTGGTCTAGAGACTGCTCTCCTTTAGCAAAGTAAGGAAGACTTTCCTGGCCTGCTACTCTCCAGGTAGTGGGGGTGAAGGATAGAGGAGAGGAGAGTGAGTGACTGATGGGCACCTCCCCTGTGCCAGGCCCTCTGGCCCACTCCTTGAGCCCTAAGGGTATTACACAATGTCTCCTCCTCTGCTCTGGGGAGACTTGGGATCCAGGCCATAGGGGTGAAGGGAAAGAGAGGTGGCTCCCCTTATCCTGAGGGGGACAGTTTCTTTATGAACTTTTGGGAAGCAGATGGAAAGAAACTCAGAGAAGGGAATAATTCTAAGAATACCTTATATTTACTCCCAATTTTCTTTTCAGTCTGTTATTTGAGCTCCCCTATATCCCTGGAAAGTCATCAGGGTAGGGATAATTCTATCTATTTTAATGCCGAGGAAATAGAGTGGGAAAATTACTTGCCCAAGGTCAATACAAAGCTAGAACAAGAATACAGATCTCTTGCTCTCCTCACAAGGCTGTATTTCCATTGCACCAGGGAGAAAAACCCAAGTTAAGAAAGAATAGACACAGGGCCCAGGTGGGGGTGGGGGTAGAGGGGGACCATAGGGTCTGAGTTCTCTGTCCTGAGATAGAAAATGTTCATTCCCTACATCTGTGGGGAGAAGGGGAGAGAAATGACTACCCCTCATATGAAGGGAGGTGAGGACAGACGATGGTATGGTAAAGGGTTGAGGGGGGGGGGGCTGGGAGCCAGAGCAGTCTAAGACTCTGGAGGTGGGAGGGGGGAGGAGGAAGGCAACCCAGCCTGGCTGCAGGGAGGGAGCGGGAAGCAGAGCCGCGGCCGCCGCCTCTGCAGTGCCTGCGGAAGCCCACGGCCCGGGACACCGCAGGGAGGGGGCCCAGCAAGCTGGCGAGACGTGGGGGAGCCCTGGCCACGAAAAACCGAGACTCTTTCAGAAGCGGCGCACAAGTCACAGAAGCAGGGCCACTCGGGGGAGGGGAGGCTGCTTCAACTCTCCCAGAGGGTGGGGCCGAGGGTCCCAGGAGGGAACGGGCGGCGCCGCAGGGGTTAACGGGCGCCTGCCGCCGGCCGCTGATCAATAATTGAAAATCCAGAATGGATGCGGGCGATAAGAAGCCGCGCTCGATCGAGGGGGAGGGGGAGGAGGCTAGGACTGAGAGCGCACAGGACCTCCCTCCCCCTCCCCCCGTCCCCCTTGGACACACACAGCAGCTGCCCCCCCCCCCCCGTCCGGAGCGAGGGGGGGGGGGGTGGAGTGGCTGCCCGCGCCCAGCTCTCTCGGCCTGGGCCCCCTTCCAAGGAGGGGGAGGGGGGGCTGCAGCGCGTTACCGGCGGGGAGAAGCAGAACGAACCCCCTCCCCCCGGTATAACGCAGCGCTCGGGAGCGCTCGGCCCCCAAACTTCGCGGCTCTGGAGCCGCTGCAACTTTGCGCACTCTGCCAAGGCGCCCAGCCCGTCTGCCCCCTCCCCTTCTCTTTCCCCCCCGCATTACTCCGCCGTCCCCATCCCCCAGTCTTTTCCCAGCGCACGTGCGCTGAGCCCCCCTCCTCCTCCCAAAGCCCCGCGCGCTCCCAGGCCCCCCCGCGGGAAAAGGAGGGGGACCCCACAGCCGTTTGCCCTCCCCAAAAGGATTGAGAAGTCCCGGTTCAAACAGTGCCCCCAGTTCGAGCTGACAGTACGGAAGCCCTCCCAAAGGACTCCCCCCTTCCTTATTTAACCTGGCCCCGGAAAATCGAGGCCCTAGGGTGGGGGTGGGGGGGGCGGAGAGCTGGCAGCCGTGGCCCCGGCAGCCGCAGGAGACGACGAAATCCCGCCTTTTTGTGTGTGTGTGTGTGTTTTTCTCGCCCCTTCTCCCTGCAACTGGAAAACTATTTTTGCAGGGACGAGGTAGAGGAAGGAGGAGGGGGGCCAAGTCGGGACTGCCTTACCTGGGTCAGGCACAGCGGGGACGAATACATGCCGAGCGGGCCTGGGAGGCTCCCGGGTTCGCAGGGGAGAAAACACGGCGGCTCCAAAGTTACTGAGTCATATGTTCACCCCCCACCCCCCCACCCCGCCTCGGTCTCGCTCCCCGTCTCTATCCTTCTCTGGGTCTCTGGGTCTCTTCTCTCTTTGTCTCTCTCCTCTTGCTGTCTCTCTCCTCTCCTTGTCTCTGTCTCTTCTCTGTCTCCCTCTCCTCTCTGTCTCTCTCTCTCTCCTCCTCCTCCTCCACCTCCTTCCTTCTCTCTCTCTCTCTCTTTCTCTCTCTCTCTCTCTCTCTCTCTCTCTCTCTCTCTCTCTCTCTCTCTCTCTCTCTCTCTCTCTCTCTCTCTCTCTCTCACTCCCTCTCTCACTCCCTCTCTCACTCCCTCTCCCTCTCTCTCTCCCTCTCCCTCTTTCTTGGCTCAGGATCTCGGAAATCTCAGTCCTCCCTCCCTCCCCCCAATTTTTTTTAAACACGAACCACCCACTTTCCAACATCCAACTTTCAAAGAAACGCGGAAAAAGCCGAGAGCCTGAGAGGAGGAAACCGTAACTTGCCTCCCCCCCACCCCAACCTCCACTCCCCTCCCTGGACTAAGGAACAACGCTTAATAATAATTAGCAATAATTATTACTGATGATGAGCAGGAATAAGATCTTGGCTAGGGTCAGCCACGGAAAGGGAAGGAGGGCTATATAAAGGGGTGAAATTTAAGGGAGAAAGACCAACCTTTAACAATCCAGTTGACACCCCCTCCCCAAGCAGGTGTGGAGATTTGAAATGTTGCTTTAAATAAAGGAGGGGCAGTGTTGGTCCCCCCTCTCTATCCTATCCCTTCCCCCAGTCTTTGCTCTCTAGTTGGGGAGGCAGTCTGGATAGGAATAATTTGGGATGGGGGGAGGTGCAGCAAAAAAAAAAAAAAAAAAAAAAAAAAAAAAAAGAATATAAAAATAAAAGGCTGGAAACCTCTAAAACCCTATTGAAAATTGGGATGGGGGAAGACTCGTGGACAGAGCATCCCCTTTGCTCAGGAGAGGTTCCCATATTTCTGGCCCAAAAATGAGAAGGGGATTGCTCCAGAAATTTGAAGCCCCTACCTCCCTCCCACTCTAAAAACTGCAGTTTCCCAGAGTCCCACTGGGGGGTTTGAGAGACTGAATGGGGGGAGTAATTGAAGGGCATCTCTGAGTCAGGGAGTGTCTAGCACACCTGCCCCTTCACCCCAGCCAACCTCTCATTCCTTCTAACCCCTCCCCCCAAAAAAATCCCACACCTGTGGCTAACTGGGACAGAAACTTGGGATTGAGGATTTGGAGAATTTAGTTCCCTCGGACTCAGGATGATCAGAACACGGCTCTTTTCAGTCGTCTAGCCTCAGTAATGTTGGCCTCTCTCCTAGTTCTGGCAGCCAAACAGGGTATATATACACACACACTACACATCTATGTATATGCATATGTATGTACCCCTTAATGTATACATGACAGTCTCTGCCACTTTGACTTCAAGACAGCCCTAGAAGGAGCAGAGGCAGTACAGGGGTATTTGTGAATCTATTTGAACGATGGGAAATTGGAGGGCTTAGAGGTTATAGGTGACTTGGCCAAAGTCCCAAATTGGTGACAGTCAGGAATTAAACGGGGATTGTCTGACTTCAAGTATAGTGCTTTTCCAGGACAGGACTCTGCTTCAAGCTCAGGACAATTTGAAATCAGCAACTGTTTATTAAGTGACTATTGTGTGAAAAGAACTGAAAGGGGGAGGGAGACACAAATTTAGAGACGATTTAGTTCCGGCTCTCAAATCCCTCATAGTCTGTACGGCTCATCCCCCTGGAGCAACTGTCTTCATAAAAATTGGAAGCTAAACTTCAGCAGAAGGACTAAACACTACCATGGAAATAAATTCACAGACACAGTCACATGTACAGATGTCATATATATTTATACAAGCAGCGCATCATGCACATATACCCAGACACATATGTGAATAATCAACATGCAAATTGTCTGTTTATTCCCATCCATATACAAACACACCATCATAATTATAGTACCTTATATTCTACACTTACATGTCCCATGGGCATCTCAAACTCAATATGTTCCAAACCAAAGTTGGTATCTTCCCCTTGATTTTACTAATCCTGACTTTTGATAGGATTCCTTAGAACTGGTAGGGACCTTAGAGATCATTTAGGCCAACCCTCTTATTTTTCAAATGAGATTCAGAGATTTGCCTTAGGGTCATTTAAATAGGAGCAGAGCTGGGATTCGAACTGGTTCTACTAGGTAGATATAGACCATGGACTAGGTCCCGAAGGATCAAAATTTGAGAACCATCTTTGGTTTCTTTGGTTTGAAATTTGGTCAATCACCAAGCCCTAGATATTCTACCTCTCTCAAATCATTCCCAATCCCTCCACTCTCACTAGCAGAACCCCAGAATGGATTCTTCTCCTCAAAAGAATATTGTGAGGCTCAAATGAGATAGATGATTAAAAAAAAAAACCCTTTAAAAACTACAAAGTAGTAGAATGGTAAGAATTCTTTTTATTGTAGACTTCATCCATGCTCACCAGGACTATTTGCAATATTTTCCTAACTAGCGTCCCCACTGTTGAACTTTCCTCCAATTCTCTCCCATCTCTCCCCCCACCCCCAATCTTCCCTAAAGCTAGTTTTGACCGTAATTCCTCCCCTGCCTTGACACTATCAATGTCTCCTAGTTTCCTACAGGGTAGAGTCCAATTCAGCAGCCTGGAGGTCAATGGCCACCATAGTCTGGTGCCAAACTACTAGCCTTATCCTAATTTACTAGTTTATCCCCTCTGGGATACACCTTGGCCAAACTGGACTCTTCACCATTCCCCTACTTTCTCCTTCTCTGCCTTCCCTCACAATACAGCCCTTGCTTCACTTATTGAAAAATTCCCATCCTTAATATAAAGCTCAAATGCCGCCACCTCTAGGCAGTATTCTTTGATTGTCTTCTATCAATATCTCCCATTGTACCCATCATATTTTGCCTTTATTTCATGATGCAGAGCCTTCCTTAGGACCTCAAACTCAATTTCTTCCTTAAATCCTCAGTTCAAAGCGGATGAATAATCAGTGGTTGTTGAATGACCAAGTAATAATAATAGTTAGCATTTCTACAGCGCCTTGACAAAGTACTTTTTTCACCGCAATCTCCTAAAAGTAGATATAGTCTCTATGCCCTCGTTCCATTTTTTACGCTGAAATCTCGAAATCAGAGATGGGAATTGGCATCCCCAGGTCACACAGCCATAGTTTAACCAGATGATGATTCGAAACTTTGGAAAAACTAGAGAAGAGAAGGTTCGTACCGAGAAGCACCCTGATTCGCAGCAGTCAGGTAGCCTGGAACCGGACCGGAACTCAGGACTCCGATTTCCACGGCCAGGATGGGAGACAGTTACACTAACTGGCTTTTCTGCCATTCTCCAGCCCATTGCAACCGCTTCTAGATTGCTAAACTGAAGGTGAAGGGCGAGAAGGGTCGGTTTGACACCAGTAGCTTTAAGCTACACCATTGAGAAATAGTCCACCACACTCCACTATCCTTTTGTGGATTTAAGCACAGATGAGCACAACGCAGAAGTGCGAACACGTATTGTGTATGAATGTATGTGTGCATAGACAACAGCAAAGGACCGGGCCCCCAGGCCGAATTCACAGGGTCTTCCATAATGCGCTCGGGGCTGCGTCACCTGAAAGGGATACCTCCCGCCCCCGCCCCCGCCCTCCATAGCCAGAGAACCTAGCCTGCTCGCCTGTAGTCCCGAGAGGCGGGCTGTCTATTCCTATCTCTATGATGGTTTATTTTCCCCACTTTCTCCCCACCTCGGGTAGATGATTCCGCTGCTGGAAAACTTTTCCTGACCCGTCCTTGGCCTGGCCTTCCCGGAAGAGAGAGCAGAGGAAACTGTCACAATCCAAAGGGTCTTTGGTGCCTGGGTATGTGTGTGGAGGCATATATGCATGCGAGAATGTGTTTATATATGTAGAGGAATACATTAAAAAAAGGGGGGGGGAGTGTGATGAGAGGCAGAGACTTGAGGATTTTCCTTGGAGATAAATCAACTTTTTTCTGACCCAACTGTCTGCAGAGCTAGAAACATCCCAACTGCAGCCGAGGCAATATCTCGGGCTGGATCCAGGGCAGAGAGGAGGGGACAGGGGTAGGAGGTTGGGACTGAGACAGAGGCAGGAGCAGGGGCTGGGTTTGGATCAGGGCCTGGGGCAGGGGCAAAGACTAAAAGGGCCTGGGCAGAGACTAGGACTGGGCTGGAACGGGTATAGGGATCGGTGCTGGGGTTGGGGCAAAGACTAAAAGGACCTGGGCAGAGACTAGGACAGAGACTGGGACTGGTGCAGGGTTCGGCTATTTGGGCTGGGGCTGGAACAGGAGCAAAAGATGAATCAGAGACTGAGACTGGGGGGAAGGTAGGGACTGAGAGGTGATTGGGAAGTGAGGCGGAGCAGAGGCTGAGGCTGGGAATGGATCGAGGGCTAATTCCAGAGCTGAGTACCGGTTAGCAGGTGCCGGGATGTAATGCTCTGTGGAAGCCCCGAATGGTGGGCTCTGGTCACCTGTCCCACAGCTCTCCTCACCCACCCACTGCGGAATCCAGTCGAAGTACGCAGATATAAGCCCTGTAGGTCCCTGCCTGTGTTGAGGCAGCGAGGGAATCCAGAACGGCTTCTGAAGCCTGATTGGTGGCGGTAGACATACGGGATCGCTGCTAGCCGAAGGCCAGCTTTCTCTACACGTGGTTAGCCCAGGCCTCAGGACGTGAACCCCAGGCTCTAACAGCATGCATGTCCCTTTCACGCTCCAGGTCGTAGCCCAAGCGCTTATATAACCCTCATCCCTAGAGAAACGGTACTGCTGTCTGGCCTCCTTTCTCCCCTGGGAGAAATGGTCTCAGCGTTCTCTTTCCACATACTCCAAACCGATTGTGAGCCGGAAGACACACCTTTGCTCACCCCGCCGATGTAGGATCCTGGCCTACTGTGGTTGTAGAAGACTGAGGAGGGCAAACTAGGAGGAGAAGGAAAGATAGATGAAAAGAGGGAGGGGTAAGGGGGGGATCAGGATAAAGGAAAAGGATAGAGAGGTAGAGAGGAAAGAAGGGAGAACAGTAGAAAAAAGTAGAGAGAGGAAGAAGAGTAGCTGGGGAAGATAGCGAAGAGTAGAATAAAAGAAGAAGGACTGGAGGAGAGGAGAGAGGATTTGAGGGAAAGTGAAGAGAAGGGGGGAAAGTAAAGTGAGAAAGGGGAAAGGGAGAAAGGAGAAAAGAGAAGGGGGAAAGTGAAGAATATGAGAAGAGGAGACAGTGAAGAAGAGATAAGAAAAGGGAAGGAAGAAGGAAGAGAAAAGAGAAAAGAAAGAAGAATGAGAAAAAAGGAAGGGAAAGTTGAATGGGAATGGAGGGATGGGAGTGGGGGGAGATGATGAGATGCCCTGGGATTCCAGGCTGGGAGAGGGAAGATGAGAGGGACAGATGGGGTCTGGGAGCCCCTTCCATCCGCAGAACCCACGTATACACTAATTTCTTAGTGGAGGAATCCCTCAGACCCAGAGAGAGAGATGATTCTGAGGCTACCCCTCAAGTTGCAGCGTCTGGGTGAACTTTGCTGAAGATGGGGCTCCCTGGAACTCTGGGGAGTCCAGGCTGGCCCGGGGGGAGAAGAAGCCGGGGAGATGGGGCAGTTCCCCAGCCTCCCCCCTTTCTTTTCCCCTCCCCCTGTCGGGCCAGGCTCGAGGCCGCGCGTGGGGAGGAGAAGCGAGGAGAGGGGAGGGGAGGGGAGAAAAGGGGAGGGGAGGGGAGGAGCAGCTAGGCAAGCAGGCGTCTGCGGATGGAGCGTGGAGCGCCCTCCCGGGCCTGAGGGGGGGAGGGGGGAAAGAACGCTCCGGGGAGGCCACGGGGGGAGGGTAATAGGCCAGGGGGGGGCCCTAGGGGCAGGGGGCACCCCAGCTCCAGTAGCTGGAGGCCCCGCAGGCCCCGGACGCGCTTTCCCCTCTCCTCTCCCTCCCCTTGCTTTCCTTTCAAGTTCAAGTCGGTTCGGGGCTGCGGTCCTTCTCCGCCCCCTTCCACAGCGGCCATTTTCCGCTACATCCACCCTCTCCTGCCTGCGGTGTGGGCTTGGGGGGCTGCGGCGGCTCCCCCCCGCCCAGCTTCCCTCCCCTCTTCTATTCTCTCCTCCCCTCTCCTTCCCTCCCCTCCCTCTCCTTTGCCTTGCAGCCAGCTCCCCGGACTGACCTCCCCTCCCCCTCTCCGCGGCCCGTGCCCCCAACGCTTGGGTGAAGCCCCCTCCCCCTCTCCTTGGATGGAGCGGTCCCCGGCATCTTCTTGGGGGGACACAGTTCCCTCAGCCCCGGCCCTGTCCCGCTCTGCCCCCGGCTCATACATCAAATTTAACTCCGACACACTGCCACCGCCCTGTCTCTTCCCTTCTTCGTGATGTGGGGGCAGCGGAGAGACTACGGGGAACCACTGGGGGGGTACTGCTGGACGCCCCCTATCCGACCCCCTGTCTTGGCCCCCGTTCTACCCCCAGGCAGACGCAGGGAAGCCCCTCCCTAGACCTCCTAACGCCCCCCCAGTCCCCAAACATTAAGCACCCCCCCAGACATTTTACCCCCTCCCTCAGACAATCAAACTTTTGATCAGAGCTAGGGAAAAAAAAAGTCCGGCGAAAACGAAAGTGTCGTGAAACCTACCATAGTCCCCGGATCCGGCCGGCGCCGAGCAAGTAGCAGTCCCGGCAAAGGGGGGGGGGGAGGGAGGGGGGAGAGAAACTCCACGCCCCCCCTCCGGAAAACAGAACACCCAACACCCCCCAACGGAGGGACCTCCCCTCGGCCCTCCCCCCGCCCTCTTCCCCCCCCCCCCCAATTCCGTGTCCCCGGGGTTGGAGTTGCTAGCTCAGTGTTTAATCATCTCGGGCGATTTCCTTCTAGGACCCGGGTTGCTGTGTGAGCCGATCCACCTTCGCGATTTTACAAAAAAAAAAAAAAAAAAAAAAAAAAAAAAAAAAAAAAGATGATAAAAAAAAAAAAAAAGCAGCGGCGAGGAGAGAGACAGAAACCATGAGAGACATGTGTAGAAATAGAAAGAGAGAGACAGGGAGAGACCAAGAGGTGAGGAGACAGAGGATCAGAAGAGACCGATTAGGAGAGAGGAGAAAGAGGAGGGAGGCAGAAATGAGGGAGACACACACACAGATACTCGGACAGACCCAGAAGGAAAGAATGAGAGGGAATCTAATAAGTCAGAGAGAGAATAAGAGGGGAAGAAATAGGGGGTGTTAGGGGGACGTCGGGAAAAAAAAAGAGAGAGAGGCAGGGAGGGGAGGGGAGGAAAAGAACCTGACCGGGAGATGAGGTGAGAGACAGACGGAACAGAAAAACAGAGGAAGAGATAGACTGACACAAATGAGGGCGAAAGAGGAGACTGAATGAAGACGAAGACAATCGAAGAGGAGTGTGTGTGTGTGTGGGGGGGGGAAATAGAGACCGGAGGAAGGAGATTGAGGAGAGGGAGAGCTTGGGGAGGCTCAAAAGGGGAATGAGTGAAGAGGACAGCTAAAGAGAAGGCACAGGTGGAAGGGTCGGAGAGGGCCCAGGGCTTCTCCTCCTGAGTGCAGGGTCCGGGGAGAATGAGATAAATGCTTAGAGTGTGGGGCGGAAAGAAGGGGAGGCAGATGGGAACAACAAGTTATTATTATTATTGTTATTAACATTACTAATAATAATAACCACCAATGAGATAATACCACTAGCGAAGGTGTGGGAGGCGGCTCAGAGCAGCCCGGGGCCTGCACCCCCTGAGCCCCGGGCCTGCGCTTCCCTCGGGCCCGGGAAGCTGCGGAGACGGGCCCAGCCCGCTCCTGGGCTGCGGAGCTCTCTGCTCTCCTGACCCCGGGGAAGGCTGGAGAGCAGCCGGCAGCCCAGCTCCGAGCCGGTACGCTCGGGCTTGGAACCCGGGAGCCGGCCCCCTAGCTTTCGCGGCCCCTCCCCTTCCTCGGCTCTCTCCTCCCCCGGCCACCGCCTCTTCCTCTCTCACTCCCTCTGCCCGGTCCCTCTGTCCCTCTCCGTTCTCTGTATGTATACATCTATGTATGTATGTGTATTTGTGTATGTGAGGGGAAGGGGGTCTGTTTGCTCCCTCTCGCGCTCTCTGTCCGTGGGTCTGTCTCCTCCCTTTTTAACCTCGTATCAGCCTCTCCTTTCCCCAGCCCTCTTCTGCTGGAAGGATTGAAGGGGCTGGGACTGGGCCTGGGGCAAGGCCCGGGCTCGAACTGGGATCGGTAGGTCTGTCGGGATCGATACGGGAGAATCTAAGGCTCTGACCACAGGGAAGAGGGGATAGCAGAGTCCGCTACACCCGTGGCCTTGCAGGATTAGAACGGCAGAGGAGAGGAGAGAGAAGGTGAAGGGGACATCCTTCCCCTTCCTCCCCTCCCCCTCCCCGCTCAGTTCACTAAGGGACGTGGGAAGTTCATGAGGCAACCGAGGAGCTGGAGCAGATGTTGGGGTGTCTGAAATCTGGAGACGAAAGGACGGGAGGCAGGGAGATTCCTCTTCGGCTCCTCTGCCTTTCTCCGGTACTTGGCCCTTTAAATTCGAAACCCAGCTAGGATGTCAAGGATGGGGAAAAAGGGGAGTGAGAGAGACCACAAGCCCTCTGAGATCGGAGAGAAAGAAGGGAGATAGGCAGAATCGGTCAAGGTTGAGCGCAAGGCCGACCCTAGCTCATTGGAGACTGAAAGGTTGGAGGTTTCTGATTTAGGGAAGAGATGTGAGGACTAAGAGAGATCACCTGCTTGTCTTCTCTTCCCTCTCCCTCCCCCCTTCTGTCTCTTTCTTTTTCTGTTTCTCTCTCTTTCCTCTCTCCCCTCTCCCCTCTTTTTCTAGCTGTCTCTGTCTCTGTCTTTCTCTCCCCCCCCTCTCTTTCTCTGCTTGCCTCTCTCTGTCTCTCTCCCCCCTCTTCCTCCTCCTCTCTCTCTCTCTGTCTCTCTCTGTCTCTGTCTCTCTCTCTGTCTGTCTCTGTCTCTCTGTCTGTCTCTGTGTCTCTTTCCTCCCTCTGCTCCCCTCCCACACTCTGTCTGTCTCTGTCTCTTTCTGTCTTTTCCTTTCTCTCTGTGTGTATGTGCAGCTCACACTCTCTATAGGTTTCTGTTAAATATCTGTGTCTGGTTAGTTGTGTGTGAATGATGGGGTGTGTTAGTGTGTATGCTTAGGGATCGATTTGTTTTGTTTGTGTGTCAATGTGTTTATGGCTATGTTTGTATTCTGGCATTTGTATTGGTGTCTGTGCTCATTTGTATGCTTAGATGTGTTGTGATGTAGATAGCCATGTTCTTACCAGTGTGTGCTGCATCTGCCTGTTTACTTCTATCAAATCCCCACATTTCTACTTCTTTAGATGGGGCAAACCCTAATCCACTTTGCTTTCACCACTTGCACCCCTGCTTTTCTGGCTTTAGGACTGGGTACAGTTGAATCCTTGATAAATTCTGATGAAGCTTTCTTCAACTTTAACCAATAGAAGGTTAAGTAAGGGTATACAGAGAGATCCCTCTCTCCTCTCCCCTCCATTTTGCAGGCTCATCCTTGGTCTCTGATCTCTAATCTCTCTATATCTATTGAATCCAGCCCTGATATACCCCCTAAAAAGACTCCTTTTGGAAGAAAGGTGAAGGATGGCCCTGTTTTGGAAGTATAAGGACTGAGATCTGATGGGACACTAGATACCTTGGCCAAAGGGTAAGCATGCAGGAGATCATATGGGCTTTGGAGAAATTTTGGAGATCATCTCTTCAATCCTATATTTTAAAGATGAGGAAGCTGAGGGCCAGAGAGGTTGGATAGCAAAATGTGATAGCTTTTAAATATGAGAGGAATAGGGATGGGGATCAAGAGTCTGGGCCAGGAGTTAGGGGAGAGGATTGGACAATAACAAAGGGAATCTGGACTGGGTGAGCCATTGGGACTAGGAAGCACTATGAAAAGGCCAATGGGGTGAGGATAGTAGGAGATCATCAGATGTAAAGTTCGGAGGACCTTAGAGATCATCTAGGCTTTTCCATCTCATTTTACATCTCCCCTCATTTTATAGTTAAACAAAATGAACAAGAGTTACAGACCAGCCAGATTAGGAAACAACCAAGAACCTTCTATTGCAAATACCCTTCACTTAGCTCTACAGCCCTCAACTTTCTATAGAGCTCAGAATTTTAAAACTTATTTTGCGTTTTAATCTATTTCCCCTCAGTAGTAGTCTGGGGAAGCATCTCCTCAGGATAATTTGGGTTTACAAAAATATTGAAAAGAAATGCTAAATTTCAGCTAGAGTTTAATGAAAACAAAATATGTCATTTTCTTATCTAAGTTCACAGACTCTCTAATTCTATCTACAGAAGCACCTTGCTCCTCTCCTCCCCAAGTTAAGAATCCCTGGCATAGTTGGTGGACAATAATCATTGAGTCATTTCAGTTTTAACTCCATTTGGTTTCTTGGCAAAGGTACTGAAGTAATTTGTCATTTCTTTCTTCGGGTCATTTTAATAAATGAGGAAACTGATGAATGACTGGCCTAGGGTCACAAAACTAGTGTCTGAAACAGGGTTTGAACTAAGGTTGCCTTGACATAGATCCTAGAATTTTTAACTGTTTTACCAAAGAGTGCAATCCAGAGCAAAATTATATCCCTTTCTCTCCTTCCACCTTATCTCTAAAGCTTCTTAACATCTGAAGAGACCCAGCCAGCACCCAGGAGATCTCTACCTCAGGGCTTCAGAGGAGCCTCTGAAAAGATACCAAGAACTGCTCATCTGACTTGGAAATAAGGCAGGAGGGCAGAGGACAGAAATGATTATTATAGTCCATATCTACATCCACAGACACAAGATAGCAGCATGGGCCAATAACATGTCTCCTCCTGTTTCTTAGATCTATACATCCCTCTGTCTGTCCTCTCTACTTTCTTTGGAGTCTAGGTCTGCTCTTTTCTAGTCTCTTCTTCTTCGCTCGTTGCCTCCTCTATTACCCACATTATTTATTTCACCAGCCCTTTTTCTCATTTTCCCCATCTATAACCTACTTGTCGAAGCTAGATGGGAAATTGGATACAGTGCTTCACTTAGAGTCAGGAAGACCTGAATTCAAATCCCATTTCAGAGATTTACTTGCTGTGTGATCCTGTGCAAGTCACTTAACCTCTCAGTTTCAATTTTTTCATCTGTAAAATGGAAATGATAGCACTTATCTTACTCCCAGGGTTGTTGTGAGGTTTAAATAAGTTAACATAAGAAAATCACCTTGCAAATGTTAAATAGGACACTTTAATGCCCTATGTAAATGTTAGCATATAGCTTGAAGTCCCTTTGATTTTCATCTTTTTTTAGGGGTGACCCAAAGTGTCTCAGACACCTGGAAGGATGCTAATGTTCTCTCTAGCCTTATTTCTTTTTCTTTTTCTTTTTCTTTTTTTTTTTTTTTTGAGGCTGGGGTTAAGTGACTTGCCCAAGGTCACACAGCTAGGAAGTGTTAAGTGTCTGAGACCAGATTTGAACTCGGGTCCTCCTGAATTCAAGGCTGGTACTCTATCCACTGAGGTCTCTAGCCTTATTTCAATTGGTACCTACAAGCTGTATTTCTCTCCCCCAATAAAGTGCAAACCCTTTGAAGTTAACCACAGTTTCATGTACTCAGTCCTAATACAAAATCTGATACATAGTAGGCATTTAATAAATGTTGAGTTTATTTGCCTTTATTGAATGGATACTCTCAGTAGCCCCCAAATCCTATTCCTTAGTGGGGAAATGGTTTTGTCTGGGAGCAAAGATACACAATCTCTTCCCCTGCCCCCATTTAGCGCCTGAGGTGACCATCAGCACCAACAGAAAACTTCAATCCCAATCAAAAAATCTCTACATATTTGTGTTCATTTAAAATTTTCAGATTACTTTCCCCTTTATTGTTGCATTTGATCCACAAGGTCAGGTCTATGAGGGAGACAGGACAGATACAATCAACTCCACTTTACAGATCAGCAAACTCAGAGCTAACTGACTTGTCCAATATTATATATTGTCACTGGCAGAATAGAAACTAGACTCTGGATCCTCTGTCTATTCCACTATCCGTGATTTCTACTGAATTACATTGTTTCCTGTATCTAGCTTATTCTAGGCAGGGCTAACTCTACTTCAGTTTGGAAAGCTTAGGCTAAACTCAGGAGGACCTGAGTTCAAATATGGTCTCAGACATTTAATACTTCCTAGCTGTGTGACCCTGGGCAAGTCACTTAAACCTAATTGTCTCAGCAAAGACAACAACAAAAACCTTAGGCTAAAGACTCTATACTGCCCAGAGAAAAAATATTGGTATATCTCTCAAACTAGAACAAAAAATTTATATGGCACCCAGAAATAAGGGTAATATTTGGATACTTTTAGGGATTATTGATGTTATTTTCTCTATCATTATAGATTATTTCCTTCTCACCTTAAGGGTACAAGTCAAGTTAATCCGGGTAGTATAAATGTCTATTGGATGTCATTTAGGAGTCACCACTTCAGTATCAATTATATGGGCAAGTCAGATCATTCACCATTATTTTGATAATTTTGATGGTGTGGACTTGATCTCCTGGGGATTTAGAACTCCAGGGAAAGTGCAAAAACAGGAGAAAGGACAGAAGGAAGAATGGGGAAGAAAGGGTGCCTAGTGCCTGACTCAATTTCCTGTTCCATAAATATAAACATGATTCAGCTCCTCGAGTTTGGTCAGTTAGCTAGGATCCCTGGGGATCCCCTAGTGCCCTCTTCCTACCAGCATCCAGCAATACCTAATTGTCTCCAAAGGGTAGGTGGGCAGTTAAAGAACCAGGAAGTCATCAGGCACTTTGCTACAAGTCAAATTGGGGCCACCAGGACTCCCCTCATCATGTGTTCCCTTTAACATAAAACCATGAATGTAGGTATGAGATTATCTATTTGTTCATGTGTCCATATGTGTGTGTGTCTTATCTATATTTGGATTTTTTTTTACGCCTGTTTGTCTATGACTATGTTTATATCATTGTGTGGATATATATGGGTTGCCTGAGGCAAAATCCTTCCCTTAGTTTAGAGGAGAAACCAGGGACTGGGGCTTTGTGAGAGATAAGAGACATGCAGAATAAAATGCCTCCTTTTTCCTGGACTTGTCTTAGATATACCTTTAAAAAAAATTGGAGAGGAGTATTTATGGAAGGTAGGAAACATCCCCTGAAGGTAATGGGACATATGCCTGAAGGACCTCTGTGATGGGCAGAGGTAAAAGAATATCCAGGATCTGAATGTTTTTACTTCATAACCTCCCAATCATTCTTGAATTTCCTCTCCTCAACTCCCCCTATATCCAGTCAGTTGCTAGATTTGCCTGGTTATACCTCTTACAGTATCATTGCACCATCCCTTTCCTTCAATTTACAATACAATCACCTTAGCTCTGTCCCTTGGCATCTTTCACTCGAACTTTTGCAATAGCTTCCTGAATGGTCTCTCTGCCCCAGATTCTCCACTCTTCCATCCATCCTCCCCATAGCTGCCAAAGGGATTTTCCTCAAGCACAGACCTGACCTTGCCACTCTCCAATTTCCAAAGCTCCAGTGACTATTGTCTGTATGATAAAATACAAACTCTCTGCCTGCCATTTAAAGATCTTCATAACTTGGCCCCAGCCTACCATTCTGGGTTCAGTCCATGTTACTTCCTCTTTACTCATTCCTTTGTTCCAGCCACTTACTGGTCCCTCTGTATAATAGCCACCTCCTGTTTCCATGCCTTTGCCCAAGCTGTTCCTCATGACTGGAATGCCCTCCCTTCTCACCTTCTTCTTCTTGAGATCCCTAATTTTTTTTTTAAGGCTTCATTTAAGTACATTCTCCTACAAGGAGCCTTTTAGGATCTTCCCTGAAACTAGTGCTTCCCCCAACCCCCATCCTAATTATTTTGTATTTACATTGTACATATTTTGCATGTATTTATATGTGTACATGCTTTCCCCCAATAAAATGTAAGTTTTTGGAGAGTGAGGACAGTTTCATTTTTGTCATTGTGTTCATCCCACCAAGCAGAGTACTGGGCATACTGTAGGTGCTCAATAAATGCTCATTGGTTAATTCTCATATTTTTTCCCACTAGTGATTCTGTTCTGGGCCCACTTTCTCTTTATAGATCCCATAGATTCAATTATATTCTAAAATATACTTGTTCAGTTGTGTTCAACTCTTCATGACTCCGTAGGGGGTTTCTTGGCAAAATACTGGAGTGGTTTGTCATTTGTTCTCTCCCCTCACCTCTACCTCCAGACTTCCCAGGCTTCATTCAAGCCTCAATTAAAATCCCATATAAGACAGGAAACCTTTCGAGATTTTTGTTCATTCTAGTACCTTCCCTTTGTTGATTATCTCTATTTAATCCTATTATGTAGCTTGTTCATACATAATTATCTGCAGGCCATCTACCCTAGTAGATTCTGAATGTTAAGGGCAGGGACTAACTTTTGTCGGTCTTTGCATCCCCATCCCTGAGCATGGTGCCTGATTTATAGTAGTCACTTACTAAATATTTATTGACTGGTGGCCTACACAGGATTAAATCACTGGAACCTGACTCTTTTGGACCTCCTATGCCCCAGGGAGAAAGCAACTGGGTACAATGCAAAAGACTGTGGTCAATTCTAAGACTATCCCTACTCTTCTCTGAGTCTCATAAAATGAGAGGGGTAAAAGCTTTGACTTTCTTTGATTCTGTGAGTATTCCTGGATTTGAGGGTAAGAGGAAGGATCTTTTGATTACTCTAGATTACTTGGATTGGTCCTACAGAAAGAAACATGGAGCAACTGTAGCTTCCTTGACATTGTTCCAGGGAATACCCATCATCTTCCTTTTACTAGCCAATTCATACTCCTTCAAAGTCTTATTTTTTAAAGCCTTTCCTGAAGCTTCCTCCACAGCCATTAGTGATCTCCCTACCTCCAACCCTGACTGGACTGATCCTATAGTTTTATGTTATTCTCTGATTATTTCCTAGATGAGAGGTTTGACTCCCTAGCCTGATTGGAACCAAAGGTGGACCCACAGTGAGGTGGTCTTGGTAAAGACTTACTGGTCTATTTTCAAATTATCCATGCATATGTTTTGAAAATTAAAAAAAAAAAAGCTTTATAATAAAAAAAAAAGAAAGAAAAAAAAAGGACTTATTGACCCACTGAGCTTGGGGGGATCCTTGGGGGAGAGATGGAAAGAGAGATTGCAGTGGCAATTTCCATTGAGCATGCCCCAATCGTGGGCCACTCATAGGCTAGGAGGAGAATGACGGTACATGCATAATAATTATAATACAAAATAAAATTTAATAAATGCATTAAAAAGATGTAAATCTGTTTACTGTGTGATATTGAGAAATGAAAGATTTTTACTGACTGGGGAGTAGAAGTGGAGATCCAGGAAGTTATCCTGGAGTAGATGGCAATTGAATGGTACTTAGAGGATTGATATAGTGCCCAAAGGTGAACATGGAAGTGGAAGAGTGAATTCCAGATACAGAGAGAAAAAGCATAAACTAAGGCACAGAGGTAGAACAACCTTGGCATGTATAACTTGACACAATCCCAAGGGACAAAATTTAGACTGTCTCTTCCTCGGGTGAGGGACTCCATTTCCTATTATTTTCCCCTTCCTCAGACTAACCCATACAGGAAAGGGGAAGGGGCCCAGCCCACTGGTAGTAAAGAGACAAGGAATTCCTAGATCATATTGAGGTGAGCTGAGTGGTTGGGGAAGAGTTGGGGTACAAGTAATCTTTCCCCTATATCCCTATTGCAATATCCTGTGACTAAGTGTCACCCACTTGCCCCTTCCCCCACCAAACCCTCAGTCAAACTCAGCTTCTTCCACTGTAGAATAAATACTTAAAACCATCTACATCAAACATACTCTACATTCATTCTATTCTCTGATCCTCATAACACTCCCCAGAAAGTGGATAAGGGATTCATTTCAATATTTGAGAGACCTAGGTCCAGGAGAGAGGGACTCAATCAACTATTTTCCAAAATCCTTGCATCCTGGTCCAGGCTTTTTCCCAAAGTACCTGTTATAACTCTAGGATCTTAGCCCACTCTTGAAGATAAACCACAACATTTACTAGCTTACAGCTTGATGTGATTTTTTTTTTTTTTAACCACACAATTACAAGGCAGAGAGAAGATGCCATTCTTGTAATGAGGAATGTCTTAGGCAAAGGCTAGATGTAATAGAGAAACAAGGAGTTATCCAGTCAGGCTGGAGAAAAGGACCCATGTAGAGGAACAGGGGGCAGATAAGGTAGGAAAGGAGGATCAAGGCCAGTCAATGGCTTCAGTTTTATTTATTTGTTTTGTAAAATAGTGGTGTTAACTTCATATAAATCTCCCTGCCCCCCACCCATGATGTCTATCCCTATTCAAATTCCATTCACTAGAAAGAATGAGCTTATGAGTTTTACAATATGAGAGGGTCCTGGCTCTGGATCCGGGTCTGAGCCAGGATTGGAGGCCTCCCATTCCCCTCACTCCCTCATCATTGCCAAGAGCTCTCTCCTGCTTTTAATTCTGAGGAAAAACCTCTCCCTGATCGTGGGGGAAGGAATGCTCAGTGGCTGTCAGCCCAGACCCTCCCTTTCCCCCAGCCCAGCTCAGCCTAGTCTAGCTTTGCCAAGGGGATAGTAAAGGTCATTATAAGCTAAATCCAGAGCTAGAATGAAAATGAGATGAGATCCCAGCTCAAGGATGAAACACCTCTGACCACCCCAGCTTTTATGCATGTATGTTTTCTATCTCCCATCCCTGAAGGTAAACTTCAGAAGGCAGGTGGGGAATCTTGGACCCTTCCACTGAGTGATCCCCACCCCCACCTCATCCACCATCTGTTCATAATTGAAGAGGCTGGAGCTCCTGGGATTTAATTTGCAAATGATCTTAGAATTAACAGGAAGAGCCCATAGCCAATCAATCCCTCCTTCTCTTAAAAAAAAAAAAAAAAAAATTGGATCTGGGCTACCAGAGGGGAGGGGGGTTGAAGTACTAACCCACCAGAATTTTGGGACCCATGTGGCAGAGGAGGGAAAATGAAATCTCAAATTGGCAGACTTCAGGGGCTATCTACTCCAACCTGCATCTGAGCAAGGATCTTCTTGAGGACATACAGTACAAGTGGTTGGTCATCTGGAGTCTGCCTGATGACTGCCAAGGAAGAGGAACCCACTGTCTTTGGAGGCAGCCCATTTCACGTGGGAGAGCTTAAAGAGTGAGGAAGTTCCCTCAAGCCTGGGACTGGCCACTTCAACTCCTCCCACGGCCTCTGGCTCTGCCTAGGGGGCCAAGTAGACCTAACTTAATTCCCCTTCCATCTGACAGTCTTTCACATGCTTAAAGCTAACTAGCTCTTCCCCCCCCCCCCCCAGGCTAAACATTCCCGGATTCACATATGGCATGGGCTTCTTGTTATCCCCTCTTTTGGACACTCTCCAACTTATAATGGTCTCCTTAAAATACTACAATTGAACACAATATTCTATATGTAGTGTGACCAGGAGACAGCAGGATATAATCTTCCCAGTCCTCTACATGATTCCTCTCTAAATGCTGTGCAAATTCCATTCACTTTTCTGATTGCCTCATCAATTACTATGGATACTGTGGTCCATTGAGGCCTCCAGATCCTTTTCAGACAAATTGCCATTTAACCATGAGTCCCCTTTTACTTGTGAAGTTGATTTTCTGAATAAAAACATGTGATTTTTCATCTATCCCTATTACATTTCATTTTATTAAATTCAGTCCAAAGTTCTAGTCTGTTAGAGTCTTTTCAGCTCTTAACTATGAAGGCAGCTGACCTGTGTTTGTGTCCTGGCTCTGATTATATTACACAGCCATGGATGGGTACATAATAATAGCATTATACTTTAAGTTTTGCAAGTGTTTTACACATTATCTCATTTAATCCTCATACCAACTCGGAAAATTAGGGGCCATTATTTTTGTTTTAGAGTGAGCAGCTAGATGGAGCAGTAGAAAGAACACTAGATTTGGAATCAATCTGAATTCAAATTTTATCCTGACTAATTCTGGGATCCCGGACAGATAATTTCATCCTGTTTGCCTCAGTTTTCTCATCTGTAAAATGAACTGGAGAAGGAAATGATAATCTCTATCAAGAAAATCCCAAAAGAAGCTGAAACAACTCGACAAAAATTGTCTCCATTTTACAGAGGAAAATGAGGCAAAGATATTAAGTGACTTGTCCAGGATCACACAGTAGGTATCTGAGAAAGGCTTTAAATTCAAGTCTTCCCTACACCAAGTCCAGCTTCTTTGAGATTGGTCTCATCTCTAAAATGGGAGTGACTGTATGTATATTCATTACCTACCTCACAGGGTTATTGGGAGGACAGGCACTTTGTAAACCTTAAAGAGCTATAGACAAAATTAGGATCTGGGATGGCCAGGTAGGTACTTCCTATAATCAATTGCTGTGTTGAATCTAATTGTTACTGACAAAGTATCATAAGAGAAGACTCCAAAACCTTTTTTTTTTTTTTTTTTAAACACAAAAATCTGCTCCCTTCTCCTTTCTTCCCTTCATTTCCTTTTATGAGAAAGAAAAATGACTTGCAAAAGGTACCTCTGGAAAGAAGAGAATATAAATTGGGAGCATGATTAAAAATAATCCAACTGGAAGCTTTTTTTTAAAACCTAGATAAAACTTGCCATTTAAAATTTTCCTCTGGGCTCTGCTAGCTACTATGGAAGTAATATGGGGGTAGAAGGGGTGAAAGTGGGTTGTCCAGTTGAAACCATTTCTAATTATTGAGATTTCTTGCCAGGAAACACAAGAGAGATGACTGGGGATTCCCAAAGGAATATAATCTTTACTTCTTTCTTCTTCCTCAACTTTTGAGAATCCTAGGATTTCAGAGTTGGAAAGGACCCCAGAAGGCATCTGCCTCTAAGCAGTTTTCACCCACTAGTCCCAATTCTGTCTTCTGATATGAAGAACTAGTTTCTCTTCCTTTCTCATGAGAATTTCTCAGATATTTAAATCAATCAATCAACTAGTTTCTCCCTGATTCTGTTCCCAAGTTTATTCTGTCTTCAAACCAAGCATTCCTTCTTCCTTCACCTAATCTGTATGTCCCGATTTTGAGTCTCTCCATACCATTCTCTCTTTTTCTTTTCAGTCGCCAAATTTTCCCTCAAGGATCAAACCCATTTTTTGGGAAATCTATTCCTTCCTTCCTTCCTTCCTTCCTTCCTTCCTTCCTTCCTTCCTTCCTTCCTTCCTTCCTTCCTTCCTTCCTTCCTTCCTTCCTTCCTTCCTTCCTTCCTTCCTTCCTTCCTTCCTTCCTTCTTCTTTTCTTTCTTTCTTTCTTTCTTTCTTTCTTCTTCTTCTTTCTTTCTTTCTTTCTTTCTTTCTTTCTTTCTTTCTTTCTTTCTTTCTTTCTTTCTTTCTTTCTTTCTTTCTTTTCTTTCTTTCTTTCTTCCTTCCTTTCTTTCTTTCTTTCTTCCTTCCTTTCTTTCTTCTTCCTTCCTTCCTTCCTTCCTTCCTTCCTTCCTTCCTTCCTTCCTATCCTTCCTTCCTTCCTTCCTTCCTTTCTTTCTTTCTTTCTTTTCTTTCTTTCTTTCTTTCTTTCTTTCTTTCTTTCTTTCTTTCTTTCTTTCTTTCTTTCTTTCTTTCTTTCTTTCTTTCTTTCTTTGTTTCTTCTTCTTTCTTTCTTTCTTTCTTTCTTTCTTCCTCCTTCCCTCTTTCCTCCTCTTGCTTCTTCATAAGCAGTTATTCTACTAGAATAGAAAACTTCTGATGAGAACAATCCATCTAACAATACAAGAGAAGAATGACTTGCCCAGGATTACACAATCAATATAGAACAGAGAAAGGACTTGAACCCAGGTTTTCTCAACTTCAGAGCCATAGCTTTACCTATTATTCCATGATATCACTTGGGGATCCTTAGCATCATCAATCTAGTCCTTGAAGGTTGATAAATAATTTACCCATGAAACCCTGTGAAGTCAGCAATACAATCATTATTATTTTCATTTAAAAAATATAACCTGAGATTTCATTAGATTAGGGTGATCCTGGTGATGAAACTTCCTCTATTAATGCAGACTGGCACTTGCTCTTCAATGTAAATAGTCTTAAAGAGTTCCCTATAGAAAAGACAGATTAGATGACCTGCCCAAGGTGAAATACTGTATGTTGGAGGTAAAATTTGAACTCAGAACTTCCTGACTCTGAGGCCAGCTCTTTATTGGCTACTGTATGTCCCTCCATTTAAACTTGGGTCCTCCATTCCAAATCTCTCTCTCTCTCTCTCTCTCTCTCTCTCTCTCTCTCTCTCTCTCTCTCTCTCTCTCTCTCTCTCTCTCTCTCTCTGTGTGTGTGTGTGTGTGTGTGTGTGTGCAGGATGGATAAAGAAATCTAGATAGAGAACCCAGAAAAGTATTTGCAGACCTTTGTAGATAGCCAGGGCTATCTCCCTGAGTTCAAATCTCAGATTCTTCTAGTTGTGTGACTCTGAACAAGTCACTTAGCCCTCTTTGCCTCCATTTCCCCCTCTGTAAAATAAGCTGGAGAAGGAAATGACAGACTACTCCAGTATCTTTGCCAAGAAAACCCCAAGTGGGATCAAAGACTCAGACATGACTGAACTGAATAACAATAACATATCAAGAGGCTCCCTAAAAGAAATTAATAGGGTCCCTTCTAGAAATGATGGCCGATATACAAAATTCATATCAGGTAAAGCATGGCTATGTATTTCCTCCACAGCATTAGAAGTGCTTACAATGCCAGATTCATAGATACAAATTCATAGATATTTAAAACATAAGACAACTTGATCCTGAGCCATGGGGTGAGCAACTCCGTAGTGCTTATTGTGGTTCATAGTCAAGAATGGGCTTTTTTATGTGCTGGACCCCTTTGGGTGTTAACTTGGTAAAGTCTGTGGATGCCTCAGAATAATATTTTTAATGCAAAAATTAAAATAAAACCAGGATTAGAAAGAAAATCAGTTGGACAAAAATACAGTTATCAAAATATATTAGAAAAAAAAGGTTCATAAAAGAACTTTTAAATTTTAACATAGTTAAGACCTCTTATTCTGAGATCAGTGTAATTAGGAACTTGTGGTTTCTGGCTCTGGCTCCAGCCCAAGTTAGAATGAAACTCACCTTAGTCCCTAATGAAGTTGGGGACAAGCGATTTTGGTATTAAGAGAGAAATGATTCAATTCTAGGAACATTAATTATTATGAGGTACCCTCCTTGCAGACATCTGCAGGAAACTGAGGCAACAAAATCGTACCAGAATTTCCATAGTAATAATTAATCATTACTTCTTAAGTAATACATCAATTTTTCCTTCATGTCAATGCCTCCTATCTCTCTCTATCCATTTTATTCCTTGAGTTCCAGACTATAGTCTATCTTGACCCACAGCTCATTTCCACTTAGGTGTTCCATAGAGCTGAATTCATCTCTCCTCTCCCTGATTTTGCCTTTCCCCTTAATTGGGGGCAGAACTGTTGGAAAGTGGAAACAGTACCACTAACCTCCCCTTCATTAGGCCACTTCAGTCCTCCTTGCAATGATTTGTTCTTTTCCTTCTCAACCCACATTTGCCAATCCTGACAGTTTACTTTCTTAATATTCCTTCCAGCTGCTCCCTTCCCTTTACTCTTACTACCACAAGCTTAATTTAAGCTTTATCACTTCTCTACCAGAATATTACAATAATTTCCTAATTGGTATCCTTGTTTCCTGTTCCTTCCTTCTCTAATTCACACTTCACATGGTTCCCCAATATAATCTCCCAATGGTCGTGATATGACCATATTACTTGCCAGCTCAAAGACCCTCATTGGATCTCTATTGCCTCCAAGGTAACATGTAAATTCCTTTGCCGGGCATTTAAGGTCTTCAGAATTCAGTTCTACTCTATTTTATCTACTCTAGCTTTGTCTTACAGAACTCCCCTTTCTATATTCCCTTTGACAAATCCCTATGGATCTTTCCTAGTCTTTCTAGTCTGTTTTCATTCATGAAGCTCATCCTCTATACTTGGAAAATTCTCATTTCTGAGTTCTTTTCCTTCTTTAATGCCTTATTCAGGTGTCCCCTTGTTCATGAAGCCTTCCTTAATTTCCCTACCTGAAAGAGATCTCTTCCTCTAATTTTTCATAGCATTTTGGATCTCAAATCTACTTTTCTTCCATTTTCATCGGCATCACAAATTATTTGTGCACATTATTAGATAGAATGCTTCTTGAGGACAGGTGTTATGTCTTTTTTAAACTTTATCTTCCTTGTGCTGAATACAGAATCTTATCCAGAAAAAAAAGGTTTTATGAAAGACTGTTGAACTGAATAAGTAATCCCTTCAATTTCCAAAGATCTTTTCCATCCATTCTTTGTTCCCTCTCATGAAATCTCTGGGAGGAAGTCAGATATTACTATTATTGTAATATTATAATATATTATTATTATTACAATTTATTCTGCATATGAGGAAATTGAAGTCCCAATAAAGGAAGGAACTTTGGCTCACACAGGAAGCAAACCTGGGTCTTCTGACATCACCATAGACAACTTTTTAAATTATATTGTTTTCATGTTCTTTCATCATTTACTAGCTGAGTTATTTTGGGCAAGTAATTTCTTTTTTTATGAGCTGCATCTTGCCCATATTTGAAATTAGACCCCTTCATTAGATGGACTCTAAGGACCTTTTCAACTCTGATATTCTTTTATTCTATAATTCAAAATCCATTCCCTTCTTCCTTCCCTTTCCCTCAGGCTGTGACGTCTGTGACTTCTTTCCCCAATAAGAAAACCGTAGGAGACTGATTTAAACTAGGTAAATATGTAGATTAGAGATCTTTAACCATTTTTGTATCGGATCCTTTTGGTAAGATAATATGCCTTTGCAGAGTATTATTTTGAAATATATACTAGATACATAGGATTATAAAGGAATCCATTTATATTGAAATGATTGTCTCTATATTTATATAAAACAATAGCTAAATGGAAATTATAGTTCATATTTATATATATATATACATTTACTTTAAAATATATTACCAAAAAACTCCTCCCCAAAATCGAATCCACAGACTCAAGATTGTTGCTGTTGTTATTTGTTCTTTGTTTTCAAAGAGGACCATGACTTTGGAGGTGATACCATGATGTGCAAGTGAATTGGATTTAAGTGAGGGAGGCTGTCCAAGGTCACCAGCCTCACTTTCCCCTCCAAAACCATCTGGACCCAATGGCTAGATATAGGTCTGGAAGACTGAAGATAGCACTGGATGAAATGGGAGAGCTAGGCCTTAGATAAAGAGAGGGGGGGGGGGGGAGAAGACAGTCCTCCCTATTGAACTCTGCTATCTGCCTTACCTCTCTACCCAGCCTTATCTTTTCAAAATCTCTAACAGTCTCTGCTTCTGTCAAGCTAGGATTCTCCTGGTCTTCCTTCCCTTCTCTCCCTCCCCTCCATGGCATTCAGGTACGTGCACATACACAGATTTACTCCTATCTCCAGCCCCACCTAGAATACTCAATGCTCTTTTCCACATTTGCTCAGCCTCCACCCATCCTTCAAAACTCCTCTGGTCCTTAGAGTCTGGACTCAGTATCCTTCTCTCCATTCAACTTTGTCCCTAATGGATCCATGACTGTGAGTCTTGCCTCTGTGCCCTTCCTGGGAGTTCTCCCAATGCAGGGTGTGCTGCAGGTACTCAGTTAATACTGTCAAATTAAATTCAAGAGGCAGTCCAGAACAGGTAAAATGGCCAAAAATCAGCTTCTAGGCCTGGTTCTGCCAGTTTATTCTCCCTGAAATTCATTTTCTTTCTTTGTAAAACCAAAGTATCAGACTAAATACTTTTTTGTGGTGCATTCCAGTTCTGATATACCATTTTGTCAGCTAGAACAATCAGGTTGGAGCACTTGGGTCCAGAGTCAGAAAAACTTTCAAATCCAGCCTCAGACACTTACTAGCTGTGTGGCTTTGGGGAAGTCATTTAACCTGTTTGCCTCAGTTTACTCATCAGTAAAATGCAAACAAACAAACAAACAAACAAAAAACCCTAGCACCTACCATCCAGGGTTGCTATAGGGATCAAATGATATAATAATTGTAGTACAGTACCTAGCACATAATAGGCATAATATAAATGTTGATTGCATTATTATTTTTCATTCTGAGATTCTTTGTCTAGTTCTGAAATGTTTTTCAAACATCTACCTTCTAGTGCTAACATTCTTAGTTCCAAAGTTTTTTACAGCTTGGGCATTCCATACTCTAAATCCCACCTTCCAGTTCTTATTAGATGCTCTATATTGGAAAGTCTCTTCAGTGCATGATTATGGCCTATTTTCTATCTTCCAGTACCCTTCCAGTTCAAGCATGGTGTCTGATAGTCTAAGTTCTAAAGTCTCTTCTGGAATTGCCATTTTATTTTTCCCCCCTCAAAATCCATTCCAGCTCTGCCATTCCGTGTTCCCAAGTCCCTTCCAATTCTGATATTTGGATAGCCTCTGGGAATGATGTTTTCATCACAGCTGACATCCCAAATTCTAAGGGCACTCTTAGTTGTGGTAGCCAATGCTCTGGGCTCTAAGACCACTAGTTCTACCTCTGGTACTGTATGCTCTAGATCCTAACATCTCTTCCAACTCTGGCATAGTATGTGTTTATGTTCTAAGGGTCCTTCTGGCTTTGACATTCTATGGTTCTATGATTTACAGACTGCAATTTTCATCAGAGAAAAGCCATAATTCTCATTAACATCCCCCCCCCAGGATCCCTGGGGAACCAATTAAATCGTTTGTTTTACTGTTTTACTCCCAGGACCTAACGACCCAATGTTTACCTCTGGGGCCTCCAGCTCCATGGGTTTCCCAGTGGATGGGGGCAGAGAGAGAAGATGGGAACCCCCAGGGAATGAGGTGGGGTTGGGCATTGGTATCTATCCCCTTCTAGACCTGGCTTAGCTGGGACAGGTAAGGTGTTTTGGAGGAAAGGGGTCTCCCAGGGGAATTTCAAACTGTTATTGACTGGGCCTCTGGGAATGATGTACCTGGAGTTCACCAAGGGCCAGGGCACTGGGGAGAGGGCCATAGAAAGACACCAAGGCAGCCCTAAACCCCCTCTCTGCAAAACTGGGGCTCTTAGTTGAGTCTCCAGTGGTTGAGAACAAGCTTCAGTGCGTTATCCACACTCTTTAACCTGCTGCCCCCTGGGTCAACCTGGGGCTGAGGGGCAGGACTCAGGTTGGAACAAGTCAACTACCTTGCTACCCAACTTCAAGCCAATTATTTTTCTTCTCTAAGCTTCAGTTTCATTACTTGTAAAACGGGGGTAATAAACACCTGGTCTACCAATCTTATAGGGTTGTTGTAAGGATCAAAGGAGATAATGGATATGAAAGTGTTTTGAGGAATCATAAAGTGTCATAGTTTAACAGAACATGTAGAACTGGAGAGCCTTAGCTTTCCATATAGCCAAGACCAGCCTACTAATTTTACAGGAAATTGGGAGGGAAAAGCTCTTGCTCAAAGACAGGCATGGCAGAGTTAAGACTGGGGCTTAGCTTTTTGTTATGTTGTTTAGATTGGCATTTTTTGTTCCCCCAGTTGGTGGTGAAGGGTTAAGTCCTTGAGCCAGGGGTGGAGGTGAGGGATGGGGATGGGGAGGAGGAAGAGAAGCTTGTTCTGGGCTAGGAATGACTCCTAACTTCCACCAACAGCACTGCTTTATCAGCTTTTCCCCTTAGAAATCCTTCTTCCCCCTCACCTCTTTTCCTGACTCTGCTGGAGCCCTGGTGCCCCTGAGGGGTTAACAAGGCAGGCAGCTGTGCCAGGCCCGCCCGTTGGCGAGAACGGGTTTGGCAGCACCACTCACCCATTCAGCCGATGCCAGGCTCAGGCTGGCTGGATGCCCGTTCCGGCTCTCTCTCCCACGAAGCCCGGCTGTGCCCTGATTGCGGCTGCCCTGGCTCAACTCCCAGCCCGCCGGGCGGTGCCCGCCACCACACCAAATGTTTTCCTTTCTGGAGAACGGGCTGGAGAAGGCCAGGAGGCCCTGGCAAAGGGAGGACACATCTGACCTCCTGCCAGGGAGATGGCAATAGCCTCCCATCAGCACTTTGTCCCTAGTTAAAATCTCTCTCTCTCTCCCCCCTGCCCCATTCCCTCCTGTCCAAGACACCAAATTCAGTTCTCCAAAATCCAGTTCTGGACACATCTCAGCCCCCACTTCTCCCACTGATAAAAATGCTGTCTCCTCAGCCCAAGATTGAAGATCCTCCAGTCTCCCTTACTAGACTCATCTCTAAACTTCTCCTCCAATCCAAATGGGCCTCCCTATTCCCATACAGACCAAGTTCATTCTTATTCATACTGTCTTCTCACCTGAAAAACAATCACTCCTCTCTCACACACATATGCCTTAGTAATCCCAAGAATTCCCTTCATCCTTGAAGGCAGGGTTTTTAAACGTGGGGTCTGTAAACTTATTCTTTTAAAAAAATTTGGTAACTGTATTTCAATAAATGGTTTCTTTTGTATCCCTGTGCATTTTGCTTTATGCATTTCGCAACATAATTACAAGAAAGAGTCCATAGGCTTCATCAGACTGAATGCTAAAGGGGTCAGGACCCCCCAAAAGTTGAGAAATCATGCTCTAAGCAATCTTTTCGAACTGTCTCAACACACAAAGATTATTCCAGTTTTTCCAATAGTGGTATTCTTTCCAGTTTTTCCAATAGTGGTATTCTTTTATACATCACCTAAGCTTCTGAACCCTTTCCTCTGCATCTCTTGAAATCCAGTTGACTTTGAGACTTAGTTCAACTCCCTCTTTCTAATGAGAGTCTTTCCTGATTACCCTCTACCTGCTAGAACCCTCTGCTCTAAGATTAGTTTCCATCTATTCCCAATAGATTTTCAATCAATAAATTTTCTTGTATGTCCCAGTTATTTCTCCCACTAGACTGTGAGCACCTTGAGGGCAGGGACTGTTTTCTACTTTTCTTTGTATCCCCAGCACTTAGCACACTGCCTGGCGATAAAAGTTGGATTTGGTTTAATACAGTGTCCTGTCTAATTATGATACGTCATCTCTATATCATTCATTCTTTGTTACCTTTTCCCCCTCGACTTTGAACTATACATTCCATACCTTTGGCCATTTTTCTCTCTCATTTATTTCCTGTACTTTGTGCTTTAAACCCATGCAAAATAATATAAAAAAGAAATACAGGCTACCAAAACCCAAAGGAATTGTTCACATTCACTAATAATCAGAGAAGGCAGCTAATACCTCATCAATCTCTGTCAGCTTAATTCAGCTCTGACTGCTATAATTCAGTCTTCATTAGGGAATGGCAGGAAGAACCCCTGGCTCCCACATATCACCATGTACAACCCTATTCTCTTTCCTTTCTTCTTCTCTTCCTGCTACTGCAGCCAGGGCCTTCCAGAACCCAACTTAATTTGGCTTGAATAAAATGGGAATTGCCAACTCTATTCCTTCCCATGTGAAGGAAGACCACCATGCTTTCTCTAATCCCTGCAAGAGTCTTGGTCCTTGCCATTCATTTCGTTCAAACTTTCCATCTGCCCTGAAACGAGACTATTTTATGTTCTGTCTCCTACTGGTGTGAATGTGAGCTCCCTGATACCAGGGACTCTTTACTATTCTATTACCATCCACAATGTGAAGCACAATAGTGAGAGTCTATCTAATAAATGCCTTCTTCATTCATTTAGGCACTTAATAAATACTTCTGTACTGGCTGTCTCTTGAATACTTTCTCTTTTCTCCTTCATTTCCTGGATGATGACTTTAAGACAACTCAAATCTAACTCTAAAATAAAAAGTTTGGATTAAATAATCTGGAGAGCCAGGGCAGGGTGGGTAGTAGGTGGTGGAACTTTCAAGGCAGCTAGCTGGTACAGTGGATAGAACTATAGGTCTGGAGTCAGAAAGACCTGCTCCTCGGATACTTACTAGCTGAGTGACTGCTGTCTGCCTCAGTTTCCTCAACTGTAAAATTTGTATATTAATATCACCTACCTCCAAGGGTTATGATAAGGATCAAATGAGATAATATTTATAAGGTACAACATATAGTAGGCACTTAATAAATGCTTTGTCCAGTCTCCTCCCCTTCCCAACTCCAAATCTCATCTCAACTCTTAAATTGCAAATGCATTGATTAAGTAGAAATCATTTGATATTATTGACAAATCACGCTGTTCCCAGCTAGATAGGCACCAGTCTGCTCTGTGGGGGTTTACCTGAGTGCCTGAGCACTACCCTGCCCAAGGAAATCTATGACCAGTAGGATGGAATGACCTGGGACTGGGTCTGAGTTCAAGTCTCAGCTCTGATACTTTATGAGTTGTCCAGAGTGGTTTAGAGGAAACAGTGTTGGACTCAAGGTCAGAAAAACTGGCTTTGAATCCCGATTCTGAACCTTTGCATCTCTGTACCTGTTCCAGGTTCCTCATCTGTAAATTATGGAGAAGAAATATTTTCTGTCTACTTCCCAAGTTTACTCTGAAAAAGTGTTCTATAAACACTAAAATTCTTAGGGAAAGGTTCTTGCAAGTGCCTCTAATTTATTGTCATGAGTAAGACATTGTCTCCATCACAATGAGTCCATTTAAGGATCCAGCATGTCTCCCATCTATACATCATTGGATTTGGAGCTAGAGATCCTGAATTCAAATCCTTCCTGGTCACTTACTGTCTTATGTGACCTTGGGCAAGTAATTTAGCTATTTTAGATTGCACTTTCTTCACTTATGAGTCAGTGACCTCGATCATCTCTCCCAGCCCTAATCTATGATACTTGGATATTAAACCAAACTTCAACCATGCTAACTGAGATTGAGACCACAAGAGTAGATCCCTCCTTCTAGGCAGAGCATGGCATTTGATGTTTGCTTCTTGCCTGACAATAGCTCAAATGACTTGGGTTTGCCATGGTTTAGTGGGAGCTCTGCTAAAAACCTGGAATCCAGGGAGGTTCCACCCTCTGCCAGGTTGGGTTCTGGGTTTTCCAAAATTGTTCTCTTTATACCCCAGGGACAGATTGAATAGATGCCGCCTGGGCATGCCCTCCTACTTGGGATTTTGCAACTCAGGGTGGCATTGGTATGCCATGGGCTCCACCCACCCCTCCACCATTTCTTGCAACCTTCACTTAAAGGTGGGGATGGTAAGAGGAGGAAATTTTGAGTTGGTTCTACTATCATTTAGTTTTAGAGCCTTTCTGCTCAAAATTAGTCCAAGGAGATCCTCTTTGGGCAGGTACCAGATTATGCATTGTGGAGAAGAGCAGCTGTCAAATGAATATTTCTTGCTCACAAATACAATAGTAATATTGGGGAGACAGAGGGATTGTGGGAGTAAACATCAGAAGACAAAGGTGTATTCATCATGAGGTCAGCCTATTGCCAGATTTCACACAAAGATATGTTCTCCTCCCCATATGTTTTGCAGATAAAGTGGTTCAATGAGAAACATGGGAGCTCAGTGAGTAAGGAAATATGGATCCAATGAGGAGAAAAGTGCCTTAAAGGGAACCAATATAAAGTGACTTGCAGTAATGAGGGACAAAAGCTGGAGTAGAAGGTGCTATTTGAAGAAGAACTTCCAGACTCAATGTCTTTGCACTGGATGCTCCCTATGACTGGACTGCTTCGAGTCACTTGTGCTTTCTCCAAATTCAGCCTGAAGTTCACTTTCTGTAGGAAGCCTTTTCTAATCCTCCCTCCCGCCCTTCCCCTCCCAATAGTGTTTTCCCTCACATTACTTTCCAGTTACTGTTCAATTTTTCATTTATGACCCTATTTGGGGTTTTCTTGGCAGAGACACTGGTGTGGTTTGCTGCAAGTGAGGAAACTGCGTCAAATTGGGGTAGGTGACTTGCATAGGCTCACATAACTTGTAGGTATCTGAGGTAGGATTTGAACTCAGGTAGATGAGTCTTCTTGATTCCAGCCCCAGCACTCTATCCATTGCCCACTCTGCCACATAGTAGTGTGTTTAATAAATGTTTGTTGATTGACTGACAGTCAGGTCTATCCCAGGGGTACCAAGGTATGTAGCCCAGGACCCTGATAATGCTTCCTTGGAAAGGGTAGAACAGCCATGAGAGGAATCAGAGGGAAGTCTGCAGAACTGTAACTGGCCTTGCTTTGTCTGGAGAATTCTGGGAGCTTTTTTCTTTTTTTTGCCTGATCTGAGGTTTCTGCTGTTTTGTTCCTGATGCTCCCTCATGCTTGATCAGAACGGGGAGGAATGGAAGAGGTGCAGGATAATAGTAAAGGACCATTGAAAGAGGCTAGGAACTGAAGATCTGGAGATATGGGGTTCTTGTCCTCCTTTAGTTGCTCTAAACTTTACAAAATTTAATTTAACAAGTGCTTATTAAGTACCTCTTGTGTTCTGGTCTGGGATTGTGGATAGAGAAGTGTAAAAAATTACTATGTGAGGATGGGTAGTGGGAGAAGGTAATTTCTAACAGGGACCAGGAAATCTGGGGAGGCCTCCTAAAGGCAGCAAATCATTTATTTTCTCTAGGCATCAGTTTCCTCACCTGTAAAAAATGATGTATTTTGAACTCAAAGGAAGATTAGAAGCTATCTAGCCCAACTTCCTCACTTTTACAAATGAGGAAACTGAGGCTGAGAAAAGTGAAGTAACTTGCTCAAATTTACAGGGCTAAAAAGTATCAGAGTGGAGATTTTGGACTTCTTGATTTCAGATCTATCCACTGTGTCATGTTACCTCACACATAAGGAAATTAGTCTCAGATAGTGTCTAAGGCAGCTCCGAAGATCTATTTTCTAGGTCCCTACTAGCCTTGAACTTCCATGATTAAATACATTTCTGCCGTAGCTAATGAGAAGGCACAAGGATGTTTTAGTCCAGGAAACATGCAACTAGCATATATCTCTCTCTATTGGATCCTAGTATCGGGTTCATCACACAGGAGCAATTCACGTCAACAGATATTAAGCCCCTTACACCGTGCTGGGGATTGGAGATAAAAGGATGGATAGGACATAAACCCTGCACTCTAAGAAGTTTTAAACTAATGGGCATGGGGAGAAAGGAGACTGAGATAAGTACAAAGGAGGAGAGATCCAGGCCCATGGCTCTGAGGATTTTGAGGAGAGATCACTTTTGCTTGGGGGTGGGGGGGAGGGAGAGGTAGGAAAGACTTAATTCTCTGTGCTTTTTTTGCTGTTTCCTAAGCTTCCTCCCCTAATGTGGGAGCTCCCCTAAGGTTCTGTCTTTGCCCCCCTTTTCCAAGGGCTCCACACTTTCCCCTCTGTGGATCACCCATTCTCAGGGCTTTGAGGATCACCTCTGCGGATTGCCTTCCCATTCTGCATCCCCTTCCACAAAGCTCTCCTATATGCTCCAGTCCCATTTCCCCCAGTTGTCTGCTGTGCATCTCCGATTTTCTCCAGTCCAGCCTGCTGGCACCTTCAACTCAACTTGTCTAAAACGGAACCCATTATCTCTCCTCACTCAATCAGCCCCTCCCCCCAACTTCTCTATTTCTGTTAATGGCACTGCCATCCTCCCAGCCTCCCAGGCTCCTAACCTTGGAGTTATCTTTGACTTTTTCCTCCCCCTCACCGCACAAATCCAATTAGTTGCCAAGTCCTGTCATTTTTACCTCTGCAATATCTCTTACAGCCAGCCCCTCCTCTCTATTCTCCCTGTAGCCACGATAGTTTAGGCTCTCCTTGCCTAGATTATTATGAAAAGCCTCCAAACATGTTTTCCTGCCCCCAATCTGTTCTTTTTCCAAGATATCTTCTCCACTGTTTGAACAGTAGACAGTTTTAGGACAAAGCTAAGACCACGTCACTCCTTGGCTCAAACACTGTCAGTGGCTCCCCAGTGCCTACTGAACATAATGTGAACCCCTCATTTTGGAATTCAAGATTTTTAATTTTTTAAAAAAATCTGGCTCACCCTTACCTCTCCAGTCTTATCTCATCTTCCTCTCTGCTCAGGTTTTCTACATTCCAGTAAAATTGAACTCTTATTTACCCCTATTCTTGTCTCAATTTCTTATATCTTCTTTCTTTTGTGCATACTGACTCCCATGTCTGTAATGGACTCAATTCTTCTTCTCCTTCTCACCTCCATCTCTATATATTCCTTCACTGTCCAATTCAGATGTCATCTCTACCATAAAACCTTCCTTAGAACCTGCCCTCTCCTCCCCTAGACATAGTGCTTTCCCATTCCTCAAATTTGGATCTTTTACTGTACTTATCTCACTCAATTATGTCATCCTCCTTCCCCTTGACTCCTCAAGGTCAGCATTCCTGTTGTATTAATTTCTGTAACTTCACCTCTAGCACAGGGCCTTACCCTTTTTGAGCACTTAAATGCTTGTTGAATTGCATTGGAGTTGAGCCTTGAAGGAAAAGGTATTAGCACACAGAGTTGAGGGTTGGGAATAAGCAGGGAAGAGAAATATTGTTCCAGGAATGAAGGAATACCATGAACAAAAGCAGGGAGAGTGGAGAGAAGATGAGAGAACAGAGATGGAGTAGAGTCTAGCATATAGCTGGAATATGAAATTTGTGACTGGTGTGAGATTAAGCTGGAAAGACTACAGAGAGCATTGAATCTATAGAGAGCATTCTGATGCTAAGATAAGAAATATCTATATTTATATCTACATACTATATCTATACTATATATGTATATATGTGCATATTGTCCTTTGTTATTGAAGAGGATCAAAATGATACCATTCTGCTGGGGTGAAAGTAGTGTGTAAATTATGGCTGATCAGACCAATATGAGCTGGAAGACTCTACCACAGGTAGGGCACAAATAATCCATCATACACACACACGTGACTCTGTCTCTATCTCTGTCTCTCTGTCTCTGTCTCTGTCTCTCTGTCTCTGTCTGTCTCTGTCTCTGTCTGTCTCTCTCTGTCCTAGGGTCCATGTGGTTTTTGAGAAGGGTAATGACATAGCAAAAACTAACATTTTAGAGGTTTAAAAACCCTTTCCTCATAGTAGCCCTATGAGACTATGATAGTCAATGGAATGCCCAGGGGGCCTACCCTTCCCCCCCCCCCCCCGTACCCCCCCTCCCCCATTATTTCAGATGAGGAATCCGATGTCCAAGTTCCCGCCAGACAACTCGAATTGTTTTCCCAGACGTAATTCAAGACCAGTTCTCGTGATTCTAAAAGCCAGCTTCCCTTCGCAGCACCGATTGACCTCTGCATGGGTTTGTACAGGATGGAACGGAGAAGGGAGGCAGGGAGGCAAGGAAGCAGGCTAGCATACTATTTGAGGCAAAAAGAGATGAAAGCTGAAGTGTGGGGATGGGGGAGGTGCAGGGGGAGCGGAGGCTGGGCCAGAGACGAGAACTCTTGCAGACTTAGGAATGACAGGACTTGGCAACTGATTGGACGGGGAGAGTGAGGAAGGAGGTCGGTCCCGGTCCTAGACCGGGCTGATTTTGAACTTGATAAGATGTTTTTTTTTGTTTGTTTGTTTTTTCCCACCCTGGCTCTCAGTTTCCCCCAGCTGCGGAATAAAAGAGCTGAATGGAAGGTTTGAAAGGCACCTTCCAGGTGGTGGGATTCCGAGCTCGCAGCCCCACGCTGGGTACTGTGTGCTCTCCGCCCTCCTCCCGGGGCTCGGGGCTGGCTGGATCCGTGGGTAGCCTAGCTCACACCTCGTCCCCCTTGCTGGAATCCCCTCCCCCTTGTCTCTGTGGGTCTGAGGGAGAGATGCTGGCCCTGGGCCAGGAGGAATCACTGCAGAGGAAGGGGGAGGGGACTCCCCATCCCCCTTAGCCCAGAGCTCCCCCTCCCCCTCCTCACTGCCGCAGCAGTCGGTGCGCAGGGGCAGGGCGTGGGGCTTGGAGCCGATCGATGGCTGGAGGGGGGGAGTAGAGGGAGGGAGCTGCTGACTCTGCAGAAAGCCGGGCTCAGCCTGTCGCCGGGAATGCAGAGACTGCTCATGGTTATTAATCTCTCACCATGGCCTGTGGAGTGTAGGGGAGTGTGTGTGTGTGTGTGTGTGTGTGTGTGTGTGTGTGTGTGTGTGTGTGTGTGTGTGTGTGTGAAGCTGCTGGATATGTGTGAATGTACATTCAGGTACCCATGTGTGGCTCTTTGTGTATGTGTGGTTTGTGCATGCATGATCTCCCCATGCCTCATGTCCCTCCACAGTCCCTGAGATCAGAAGCTTTGGCCCTGAGAATGTCACCACAGAGACCTGGAACATCAGACTGGATGGCCCTTCAGAACCCAGAACCCAGAAGGTTCTATCTAATAGGAGCCAAAAATTGGGCTATGGAATGTTAAGAGTCCCAGAATCCCTAAGTGGGGCAGCTGATCCCCACTCTCATGATTAGGAAGATTTTCCTTCTATTGAACTGAATTGAGTTCTTTGGAACATCTCCCCATTCACTATGCCCTCTGAGGTCAACAGAGAATAAGTCTTATTTTCCGTTTCTTGCTAGATGCCTTTTTGTCAGATGCCTTCCCTTTTACTCTTAAGTGTACAAAGCTGTTTGCATGTAGTCTCCCCCATTAGAATGTAACCTTATTGAGGAAGGGGACCAGGTTTTGACTTTTCTCTGTCACCTCAGTACTTAGCATAGCCACCAGAAAGCACTTGGCAGTACTTCCAATACGCCTATATTTTTCTCTATTCCAGGCTAAGCATCCTTTGCTCGGTCAGTCCTTCCATATATGGCCTGATCTCCAGTCCTCTCTGCATCCTGGTCAGCTCAAGACGGGCTCCACTTTGTAAATATCCTTAAATAAGGCGCCAAAAACTGAAGATGATGCTCCAGGTGGGATGTGACCAAAGGCTAGCATTTCCTTCCTTCATTTTGAATGCTATGATTCTCTTCAAAGAGTCTTCCATCACATGAGATTGTGTGCCTGGCAGGTCACTTTTTTTTTTTTTATTAAAGCTTTTTATTTTCAAAACATATGCATGGGGGCAGCTGGATGGCAAAATGGATAGAGTCCTAAAGTCAGGAGAACCTGAGTTCAAATCTGGCCTCAGACACTTAATACTTCCTAGCTGTGTGACCCTGGGCAAGTCACTTACCCCGATTGCCTGGGGGGTGGGGGGAACACATGCATGGATAATTTTTCAATTGGCAGATCACTGCTGACTTACAGACTCTAAAATCTCTGAATCCTTATTTTCAAAAATGTAATACATCCAGACTTCCCACCCTATCTAAACTTGAGCAGTTGGATTTTTTTAACCTGAAGTTGGGACTTTAAATTTATTCTTGTAGAAAAGGTTCAAGAGAGGTTAGTTGACTTGCTCACAGGTAATGCAGTGAGTGCACTAAGCCAGCCTGGGCCCCTGACGTTTAGAAGCCTCCATGGCAGCATGGGAGATAAGACACAGAGGTATGTATAATACAGGGCAAAATGTGGTCATTACCTAAGGTGTGATCTAACAGAATGCTTTCCCTGTTAAGAGGAAGGAGACATCATTTCCACTGCATGTAGTAGCAGGGTGAGAGGAGGGGAACATTAAGGGAGGGTTTCCTGGAGTCCTTAATATTTGAGCTCAGCACAGCTGGTTAATACCAGGACCTTCCCCCTCCCCAAACCCTCCAGAACTCAGGGAAAGTTGAATTCAGGCTACTATACACATCTGTGAAACCTTGTAGGGAGGGAGTGAGGGAAGATCTGACAAAATGTAATTCAAACCAATTCAATAAGTATTTAATAAAGGACTCATTCTGTAAAGCCCTGAATTAGGTGCCGGGGCTCCAAAAATAAAACTAAATGCAGCCTCATTCCCCATGGAGCATTCATTCTACAAGGTGGGGGTGGGGGAGAAGGACACGTGAGCCAGGTATAAATGTTTGTTGTTTGAGGAGAGTAAGAACTGTTGGTCACAGTTCAAAGGGATCAAGAAATGCTTCCTGTAGGAGGTGGCTCATAGTCTGAGCTTTGAAAGCTGCCAGGTATTTTGCAAGGGGAGGTAGGAGGGAGAATATTCCTGGGGGGGAGGGGAGAGGGACAGCCTGTGCAAGTGTGGGAGAGGGGATGTCACCTATGGGAACAGAAGGAGGCCAATTTGGATGGAACATAGGGGATAGGGAGGGGAATAATGTGAAATAAATCTGGAGAGGCAGGCTGGGGTCACATTAGGAAGGGTTTTAAATGCCAGTCTTGGAGAGTAATAGGGAGCCATTAAAACTTTTTAATCAGGGGAGTAGCATGGGTAGGCTTGTGGTTTGGGAGAATTATTCCCACTATGTGCCAGCCAAGGAGGGCCAGGCACACCTATAGCCAGTGGCTCCTTCCAACTCTCCTGCTATTCTCTATGCCCAATGGGTCACATTTCTGTTGCTTCCCTGCTAGGTATGGACTCAGCTTTGCTCTGGGATCTCAGCAGCCAGAACCTTTTTTGAGACTTTCTTTGAACAACCAGGACCTGATATCCTCTTGGAGACAGCCAGGTATCCATCCAACCCCTGACCCAGAAGGACCTGGGAGGACAAATTTCAGAGGATGTCTCTCCTGATGTCTCAGGAGGCAACAAGCTCCTCCCAAGTCCCCCTATTTTCCCTGGTGATCTGCCCCACTGTCCAGCACCCCAAAGAATTCTCTGCCTCTAATCTAACTTGGTAGGCATCTAGATCTATATATACATCTTGAGACTTTACAATTGACTTTTAAATCCTCACATCTAATAGCCCTTTCCATTTATAATAATAACTAGCATTTACACAAGGCTTTGTAATTTGCAAAGTGCTTTACAATAGTATCTCATTTAATCCTAGAGGTGCTATTATATCCCCATTTTACAAATTGGGAAACAGAGGCAGTTGAAGCAAAATGAGTACCAGGGGGACACAGTTAGTGTCTCAAGACCACATTTGAATTCAGATCTTCCTGACTTCAGGCCCAGCATTCTGTGCTACCGACAAGCTTTCCTATTCATTTTCTTTTTGGAGCTTCAAGAGATGAAGTATCTTTCAGTACGGTATAGGGGAGTATAAATACATGAAGGAATTATTGTTATGGGGAATGAGGGGATGGGAGTCTAATTATAGTATGTGACCTTAAGCAATTCACTTCATCTCTAAGTACCTCAATTATCCCGTCTGGAAAAATAACAATAGGTGAGTAGAATGAATGCATGTATATAATATACACATATAAAATTACCCATGCACATTTAAAGGACATACAACATATGCATGTAACCTGTACATAGGTATAATACATACATATATAAATTCATTTAAATTTGGATATTCTTTGTTCTAAACCTCTTCCAGCACTGATGGTCTAGAAATTCAGTAGTCTAATCTTGTCATTTCTACCTTTTCCCGCATCTCTCCCATCTATACTCTTTTTTTCCTCTCCCAGGGCAACCACCAGAAATCAAGCTCTCATCATCTCTTGCCTAGACTATCTTAACAGCTTCCTAACTGCTCTCCCCACCTCAGATCTTCCCCTCTCTAATCTAGCTCCATATAGTTACATAATTTTTTTTTAAAGGCAAGTCTGACCATGTCACTCCCTTACTCAATAAATACCAATGGCTCCCTGTTACTTTCAACGTCCAACGTAAACTTCTCTGTTTGGCATTTTCAAATGTCTTTCAAAATCTGGCCCCAAACTCACTTTCTAACTTTATTGCACAAATCCCCCCTCCATGTACTCTTTGGTCTGGACAAATTGGTCTTTCTGCTGTTCCTCATATAAACACTTGTGTTCTTTTGAGGTTTGGCTCATGCCACTTTCTACATGAAATCTTTCTGTCTTCCCCTAGTTGCTGGTGACTCCAATCATCTTGTCTTAGTTTTGTGTTTACCTACATATGTGTTTCTCCCCCGCAATCTCAACCTCCTTGAGGGCAGGAATATTTTAAATTTTGTCTTTGTATCCCTAGGAACAATTAGTGCTTAATAAATACTTATTGATTGATTAGCCTGTGCCTTAAGGTGCCTGCCAGCTCTCATACTCTAAATTTTAAGGTCCCTTTCATTTCTGATTTTATTTATTCTAGTGCTGACATTCTGGTTTTTTTTTTTTTTTTTTTAAGTATCCTGGGCCATCACCAGTCACCTTGACCTTTGCCTTGCCACTGGACTTCAACGATTCCTGAGGAGAGAGAAGCTAATGACTTTGTGTCTCTCTACCCCACTCCAATGCAGTCCCAGCTCAAGATATTATCCTAGTGATGATCTTCTTCAAGAACGAAGGATTAGCAATAATTCTTTTTTAAGGTCTTTTCTGACTGAAACATTCTATGTGCTAAGGTTCTTCATACTCTAATATTCTATGTGCTATTGCTTTTTCAAATTCTTATATTCTAAGTTGTTTATATATCTCAAGGTCCTTCTGGCTTTAACATTTTATATTCTAAGGACACTCATCCCTCTGGCATTCTGTTTTAAGTTCCTTTTCAACTCAGATATTCTCTCTTCTGCTCTGCCATTTTGGGCTCTATTTTCTAAAGTTCCTTCCAGTTCTGACATTTTTTCTTCTCTGCTCTATGGTACTTTCAAATTCTTACACCATAGAATATCAAAATTGGAAGGGACCTCATAACTGAAGAAGAATTGATATCTCAACACAATGACAAGGCCATCCAGCCTTTGTTTGGACACTTCCTATGAAAGGAGACCCACCAACAACTGAAAGTAGCTTGTTCCATTTTTTGATAACTTTTAATTCTTAGGGAAGATTTCTTTACATCAAATCTCAATTTTTCTCTTTTTAAAATTTATTATTACCAGTTCTGCTCTCTGTGGCCAAACAGAATGATTTAATCCTTCTTCCAGATGACAGTCCTTCAAATACTTGAGTCTTTTCCCTTCTTCCCCTCACTCCTGACAGCATTATCTTCATTATGCTAAACATGGAATTTCTCATCTGACATCAACTTGAGGCCCTTCACCATGCTGGTTGCCAGGCTTATTAAAATATGGTAAACACAATATCTAGATGTGGTCTGACTAGAGCAAAAGACAGAGGAATAATCACTTCCTTATTTCTGGAAATTCATCTTTTTTTTTTTTTTTTTTTTTTCCCTGCAAGCCAAGGCTATATGATGGGCACATCACACTGTTGGTTTGTGTTTGTTGTGGGATAAAAATCTCTTTTTCAAATCTAGCCATGTCTTCTTTCCTCCATCTTGTACTTGTTCAACTGATTTCTTGTACTCCAGTGTAAGATTTTACATTTATCTCTGTTAAATTTCATTTTATTAGATTAAGCCTTTTGGATCCTGACTCACTGACCCAGTTTTTAGCTTGTCCTTCCTAGTCTGAAAATTTGCAAAGGATACCATCTCTTCCTTCATTCAAATTGCTGTCAAAGATGCATAAAGTCTAATATAGATCCTCAGGGCTCCTTTATTAGAGACTTTCCTCTCAGTTGACATGTAAACATTAAGAACCAGTTCCTGATTCTGCCCACTTAACCAGTTCCCATTCCATCCAACTTTATCAACCAGCTCATATCCCTTCATTATCACCAGAAGAATAGTATAAGATATTTGATCAAACTTTTTGCTAAAGTGTAGCTCAACAATATCTATAGCACTCTTTTTCTCAACTAGTTTAGTAACTGTCAGAAAATATAATTAGTCTGGAATGATCTATTCTGGAAGTGATGTGACTACTGTTTCCTTTTATGTATCCTTACTAACCCATTCTTTAATAATATAATCAAGAACTTTCATAAGAATATAAGTCAAATTCCCTTGCCTATCAGCTGCAAAATTCCATCTTCTTCCCTTTTATAAAAGTTAAGAAATTGATAAAATCTTTATTTTTTAAATATATGGAGAACTGAGCCAAATTTATAAAGATGCAAGTCATTCCCTAATTGATAAATGGTCAAAGTATCTGAAGGGGTAATTTTCAATTGCAGAAATTAATGCTATCTATATGTCATATGAAAAAATGTTCTAAATCACTACTGATTAGAAAAATGCAAATCAAAACAACTCTGAGGTACCACCTCACACCTCTCAGGTTGGCTAATATGATAGAAAAGGAAAATGATAAATGTTGGAGAAGATGTGGGAAAATTGGAATAGTAATGTATTGTTGGTGGAATTGTGAACTGATTCAACCATTCTGGAGAACAATTTAGAACTATTCCCAAGGAGCATGCATAAACCATGCATATCTTTTGATCCAGCAATAATATCACTACCCAAAGAGATCATAAAAAAGGGGAAAGGACCCACATGTACAAAAATATTTACAGCAACTCTTTTTGTTATGGCAAATAATTGGAAATGGAGGGGATGCCCATCAACTGGGGAATGGCTGAACAAGTTGTGGCATATGAACATAAAGAATACTATTGTGTTGTAAAAAATGATGAGCAAGCTGATTTTAGAAAAACCTGGAAAGACTTGAATGAACTGATGCTGAGTGAAGTGAGCAGAACTCGAAGAACATTGTACACCAAAAAAATGGCAACATTGGGTGATGAGCAATTATGATGGACTTAGCTCTTTTCAGCAATACAATGATCCATGATAATTCTCAAGGGAGCTGTGATGGAAAACACTGTCCACATCCAGAGAAAAAACTAGAGTTTGAATACAGATCAAAGTGGACTATTTTTACTTCTTGTTTTGTTTTTTCTTTTTTTTTTTTCTTTCTCGTGGTTTTCCCCTTTTGTTCTGATTCTTCTTTCACAACATGACTAATGTGGAAATATGTTTAACATGATTGTACATGTATAGCCTATATCAGATTGCTTGCTGTCTTAGGGAGGGGAGAGAAGAGGGAGGGAAAGAAAAAAATTTGGAACTCAATCTTATGAAAATGAATGTTGAAAACTATCTTTACATGTAATTGGAAAAATAAAATACTATTAAGTGGGGAGAGGGGAAGAAAATTAAGATATTGGCCTTCAGTACTGCACTCTGTTTTTTTTCACTGGTACCTCTCCCTTTCACTGTACCTTTTCACACATCACATCACTGAGAGTGGTTTAGCAATTATATCCTTAACTTCTTACAATACTCTAAGAACAGATGACTTGATCTGTGCCATGCGACTTGAAATCATCAGTGCAGGCTAGGTGCTCTCTTGATTCAGCATTACTTATCATAAGTGTCAGCTCCCTATTAGCCATTTTTGTTTTGTTCTCTCCAGTCCAAAAGCCATTTTTGGCTCAAATAAAAATGGAAGCAATATAAGAATTAAGCAGTTGTGTTCTTCTCCCTCTTGTAAGTCATCATGGTACCACTTATCTCAGGAAGTTGTCCTTTCCTTTTTTTGATCTTCATCTTTTCCTCAACATAGCCAAGCCCACCCCCAAACTACCAGCTCTTTCATTGTTGTCTTTAACTTTCCTCCCCACTCTTATCTCATTCTGAGCTTTAGCACTCTCAACACCCTCCTTACGATCCCAAGGCATACTTTGGCCTTCAAAACTCTGCCTTAATTCTTAACTTCTGTAGATCTCTTTTAAATAGCTAACTACTTGCAGGGATTTTATTTGCTTGACTCTACATATTTTTTTGTAAGAGTTTGGGATTTCTTTCTTTTTTTCAATGGGGGAAGTGAGAAAGAGAAAAATGTTAGATTTTTGTTAACTAAAAAAAAAAGTTAAAAATTTAGATAGATAAGTTCTTTATGTATCTACATTCTCTATTCCAAGAGTCTTCCCAATTCTAACCTTCCTTTCACACACTAGATTCCCCCTCTATTAAATAGGAAACTCAAGGCTGAGAATTTGGAGGTTTAAGGTAATGACTTGTTGAGTGAATCAACTTCCTTTCTGTAGGTTAGGTGGTAACCTCCAGTAAATAAAAATCCTGAGCAATGGTTTCTACTTGGCTTTTGATCTCTGACCTCTGTTAAGGGCTCAAAGCTAAGGCAGGGGGTATATTAAGGTCACACTGTTCTGGGCTCCAGAGATAATGTGTATAATTACAATAATCATCCCTTATAGGTGCATTTACCATAACCTTCCTTGGAGGTAGTTAGAATAAGAATTATTATTCCCATTTTACATTTTACTCAAGGGTAAAACTGAGGTCCAAAAATTATAACTGGCTTTCCCAAAGTCATAAATCAAGTTAGTGGCAGAATTGTGTCTAGAATCCACGTCTTACTCAGATCTCATCCCACTTTACCAGACCAAAACTGTGGGGGACAGTCTTTTGGTGAAAATAGATTTCAAAGTCCAAAGGAACTAGCAACCCAGCAAGTTTGAATCTGTCCATCTTCTGCTCTTTGCTTTTGACTTGTTAGGACCACAAACCACCCAAGTTCAGAGATGGTTTCCACCAAATCCCAGGGTAATAGATTTTTCATCTTAGTTGAAGGTTGAGATCTGTGTTGATGGAGGGGCACCCATTTCACTGAAACTACTGGTTGGATTTCACTTTCTAAGAATAGAATGATATAAATTCTAATAACACTTTGGGATTTACAAAGTGCTCCTCATCCAATCATCTGTGAGCTAAGTGGTCTCCATTTTATAAAGGAAGAAACTGAAGCTTTGAGAAGACGTTACCCAGCTAATTGGTGATATCATTTCCAAGCCTGAAGCTATCTTTTAAAGTAGGGCTCAGTAGCCAGAGAGGAAGAGGAGGGATCTTGGTACTTGTTGGCATAATAATAGAAAATAAGGAGCAGATGTGTGTATGGGGATGGGTTGGTGAGGTGTGGAGAGCTGTAAGTTAGAAATTTGTTTTTAACTTTTAGTGTTAATGGGGTTCTGGAGCATATTAAAACCTGATAAAGCCTATAGACTCCCCAGAATCATGGTTTTAAATGAGCAAAATAACTCTTGTAGGATTACAATGGAAACCAGTCCTATTGAAATATAGTTATCAAAACTAAATAAATAAACAAAATCTTTCATGTACTCCAGGCTGATAAGGGGAAGGAGAGGAGGGAGGAGAACCTCACCCTTTTTAGAGTGCTCTCTAGGGACAAAAAAAAAAAAAAAATCAGTCCTAGATTCTCATAACCATAAATGGACCTTTGAGACAATCAGTTTCAAATTTATCATTTTACTGAGGGGGAAATGGACACCCACAACAAGGAGGAGTGACTTGTCCAAAGCCAGTTAATCAGTTAAATTAATTAGTAAATTAGTCGAATCGCCAAGATTAAAACTCTGGCTCCTTATACTGGATTCTTTCTAGTGTATCTTGCTGGCAAGAGAGAGACCAAAACTCTTTAGTGTGGAAGAAAGATCCCTCAATCTCCAGAGCATTCATTCTACACACCCCTGACCTCATCTGTCCCCTAGCCACCCCCCCCATCTCTAAGGGGCCAAGATGGTGAATTCTAGGTGCCTGGGTGTGGAAGGGGGGAGCGCATGGAGAAGGCGGGAACCTGGGTCTGATACTAAAGGTGGATTGGTAACCGCAGGAAGTCAGTTATAAAGCAGAGCGATACGTTGGCTCCTTTAATTTCCGGCCACGGCAGCCGGGTTATGTAAAGGCAGGCTAGGCAGGCAGGCAAGGAGGCAGGCGGGGGAGGGAGAAAGAGTGGGCACAAACTGGCAGTGCCCATCATGAGAGAGGGCCGTTCAGAGGGGATGGCTGCAGTGGTCCCAGCTTCAAGCTTAAGTCAGTGGGGAAGAGGGGAAAGAAGCAGAGATGCTATGTGTATGTAGGGGGAAAGGGGGAGTTCCCAGTACCAGGCCACAGGACAGATACTCAGATTACCCTTCCCCCACCCCAACAGGGCAGAAAAGCTGTAAATCATCCCATCCTGATATACACTGCCCTTGGCAAGACATTATGGTAGTTTTCCTAAAGACAAAAGCTCTCAATCCTTTCAGGCTGATGGCGAGGTGGATACCAAGGGAGGAGGTGGTTAAAATTAATTTGTGGGCTGTAACCCCAAGTCCTTGATCCTATTTGGGTCTCTGTAAATCTAGGGGCATGGATCAGATGGTCTGTGAGGAGGCTTTAAGTTCTGACATTCTGTGTCATATGTTCTTTCCAGTTCTGACATTCTAGGTTATATATTCTTTGCCACTCAGACCTTCAATGTTATATGTTATTTTATGTTTTTTGCTGCTCCAACATACCATATTATATTACTTGCAGCTTTGTCACTATGTTATATGTTTTTGCCAATTCTGAAACATTCTATGCTATATATTCTTTGCCATTCCAACCTTTTATGTTACATGTTATAATATATATAATATATATTGCTCAGATATACCATATGTTCTTTGCCACTTTGTCATTCTGTATTATATGTTCTTGCCAGTTCTGACATTCTGTTACATATTATTTTCCATTCCAACATTCTATGTTACATGTTATTATATATGTATATGTATATATACATATATATATATTGCTCAGACATACCATATGTTCTTTGCAGCTTTGTCATGCTTGTTACATGATTTTTCCAGTTCTGATAGTCTATGTTATATATTCTTTGCCACTCTGACCTTCAATATTATATGTTATTTTCCATCTCAGTGTTCTATGTTATATGTTCTTCCAATAGAATGTATTTAGACATTTTGAGCTATATGGTCCTTTCCAGTTCTTATACTATATGTTCTAAGAGCTGTCTCAGGTCTAATGCCTTGGGAGACTGTGGTGTCCACCAGTTGGAAAGGAAAGGTGTCTGGCTGTTGAAGGGGCCATTGAAAGCTATGCTTGTGATTAGGCTCCAGCTGGAGACATGATGCCCTTCCCTGAAGGATGGAGTGGAGGGGAGGGAGAGGAAGGGGCCTCTGAGATGCCAGGAGTGGTGCTTCATGCTCAGACACCAACCTAGAACCACCTCCTACCTTTGGTTCTTCATGTCCTGTGTGCAGGGCTCAGGTTGGAAAGGGCCCCTTCAGAGCTGTCCTGTGCCAGGGCACATGATCAAAGGGGCACCGCAGACTGAGTGGAGACGCTCTGGCAGGGGGCGGGGAAAGTGGGAGGAATGGAGCACAGCGTCCAGGGGCTTGGGCCATGGCTGTTCTCTCCCCCTGGGACAGGATACCCTAGGGGTGACCTCTGGGACAAAGTGAGAGGGAGGTGGAGTCCACAGTTGGAATGTGGCAGTCAAGAGATTCTTCTGCCTAGGAGACCTGGTCTCCTGCTTGGATACTTGTTAGCCAAAGGTGGAGACATGGACAATGGCCCTCCCTTCTCTTGGCCTCCATTTCCCTTCCAGCTTTCTAGTTACTATGATTCATTGATCCCTTTCTGTGCCTCAGTTTCCATTTCTATAAAATACAGATGGTAATATTTACATTACCAGCTTGTAGGATGATGATAAGAAAGTGTTTTTCTCATCCTAAAAGTGCTGTGAAATGGGAGATGATATTGTTTCTGGGAATCTCTGTGCGTGTGTGGGGAGATGATGTACCCAACAGCCTCCCTTTCCAAGATTAAGGGGCCTAGAAAAGGGAAGACCTTCATTCACAAAGCTGGGTGTAGGAAGGGGAACCTGCTTCCTCCCTCCCCCACTTGTAGTGTTTTAAGAAGGCATGGGGTGGGAAAACTCGGGAAAGAGGGCAGAAGTTCCCTCCCCCAACAAGTGGGGGTGACCAGGGGACAGGAACTCAAGGGTCCTTGCCAAATTTCCCCATTCCTTCTTCTGATTCCCATTGGAAAGTTGATTGATTAAAAGGAAAGAGTGAGAGAAAATAGAGGGAGTATTAGATAAACAGAGGAGGAAAGTTGGTTTATATAATCACGGGTACAGTTTGTACTCAACTCTGCACGGATTAAGAGTTGGCATTCAGGAGAGATCATTTCACAGGCTGCTGCTGGGCGGAGCAGGGAGGGCTCTGCTTCCCTCCCCCTCCGCCAGCCAGGCCAGCTGGCTCTCCTTGCCACCTTGCTCTCAGAAGCCCCTTCCCTTGCCTCCAGATCCCCCTTTCACTTCAAACCCATGGGCCTATCTTTGCTGCCCTGGCATTCCAATTGTATGTTCCTCCCAGCTCTAGGTTCTATGTTACATGTTCTTTGCCACTTGTATGTTATATGTTATTTTATGTTCTTTGCAGCTTTGTCATTCCGTGTTATATTTTCTATCTATCAAGCAGGGCAGTTTGCCGCCAATCCAGGGGGATTGTCTCTGAGGGCACTTTAGCAGGGGGTCTACCCTTTCACTGGGGATCAGGAAGCTGAATTATCCGCCCCCCCCATACACGTTTTAGCAAGGTTCCAGATCTCTATTTTCTCTAGATTAAATGTGGGGAGAAAGATTTCACCCTCACCAACCTCCCCGACCTCCCAGGCAGCAGGGGAGTCTTAATGACAGGTTATTGGGTGCTTGGAGATCCCCGGAAAAGAAGGCCAAGCAGAACCTGGCTCTTCTGGCCAGGGTGACTCGGAGATCCTGGAATCTTCCCCAGGCAAAAATCAGGGTCCAAACCTCCTGCCAGGCTGCCTGGAGAGCTCCACGCACTACACTGGAGACCCAGGCTATGAAGTAGAGGAAGAACCAGCGGTCAGGGTTGGACTGGTCCTTAGAACAAAGAAAGACAGAGCTGAAAGGACCCTTGGAATGGAGAATATAGAATGTAAAAGCTGGGAAAAGAGCTTAGAACAAAGAACAGAATTTCGTAGAACATAGAAAGTAAAATGTTAGAGTTAGAGGAGACTTTGGACTTAAAATGTAGACTGTCAGATGAGGGAGTGCCCTTAGAACACAGTGTTTTAGCTTAAAAGAGTTTTAGGGACAATCTTATAATTTGTGTCATGGACACTTTTAGCAGCCTGGGGAAACCCATAGGTGCCTCAGAATCATGTTTTTAAATGCACAAAATATGTAAGATTACAAACAAACATTGAAATGAAATGATCAAACTTTTTTTTTTTTTTTTTTTTTTTTTAAATGATGACTTCCCTAAAATACAGCCATCTTGGAGCAGGAGGTGGATTCACAGATTCCAGCTTAAGAACCAACAACCTAGTCCACTTTTGCTGTTTTTGCAGATATAAAGTGACTTGTCCAAAGTCATCGTGAGTTAGGGATAAAGTTGGGATTAGCCCCCACATCTCTTAACTCTCAGGCCAGTGCTCTTTTGACCACATGCTTATTTCTTCTAGTTAAACTCCTGGGTAACCTTCAGCCCCTGGGCCTTTCAGAAGGGAGAGACAGCGCCCATGGCGAACGGAGATGTTGTTGGCGGGAAGCGGCCATGAGAGGCTGGCGCAGCTGTTGTTGAGGCGGTGCCCTTGCCCGGGAGAGAAACGATGGTGGGGGGAGGTGTGGAACTTTGGCCTCCTTGATTGCCAAGTTGGCGCCTGCCCCTGCCTGAGGACATGGTGGTGTAACTGGGCAGGGCCCTACATGCCACTGGGACGCTGTGGCAAATGCCTGCAGGATGGGCACCAGGTGGGGCCTCCCAGAGAGAAAGAGCGGGTTGAGAGAGTGCCTCCTAGGTACTATCCTGAGTTTCCAGGGCGGGAAACAGAGATGGGCACATTTTGGGCAGTGCCAGTTGGTTGGAATAACAAGAGCTAGTGGGAAGGCTGGGGATAGGTTGAGGATTCTGGGAGGGAGAAGAGAGGAGGGGGCAGAGGGGGATATTGGGTTGAAGGGGAAGAGCAGCCTGGGCCTGTGAAGGAGGAAGGCTTTGAGGGAGGGGGAGGTAAGATAGGGATAGGGGTGAGTAGGATGGGGGAGGCAGCTCAGTCAGGAGGATGAGTTATTTTTTCCTGTCATGGCTCATCCAACTCCGGTATATGGGGGAAAGTTCAGGGCCCCAGCCGCCAGAGCAGTATAAACATCATCACCAGATTCCCAGGTCTGCAGTGGTGTTGCCCTGATCCTGGCCACTGGACCATGGGTGCTGACTGCCACCTGCTGGTTCCCCAAAACCCCGAACCCACCTCCAGAGTCAACATGATATTGGAAAATCTTTGCTGATCCCAGATGGAGCCTTGGGCTAGGCCATGGCCTGAGATTCTGACTCAACTAGTCCCCGATAAATGTCTGAACTAGGCAAGAGAGGAGAGGGAGTTCTCCTCTTCAGCTCCTCCAGTAAGAATCCAAATTTATCTAGCACTAAATAGTTATAAAGCACCTTTCTTACACCCATCGGAAAAGAGGGCAGTTTCTGTGTGATTATGCCCATTTTAATGATGAGAAAAGTGAATCGCAGAGAGATGGATAGTTAGTTAAATATCACAATCATGGTTTAAACCATCTGCTAATTCCTGGCCCAGTGGCCTCCTGGTTACGCACTCCACTAATAAGGCATTGGCTAGTTTGACTAAAATGGAGAGCACAGACTAGACTCTTGTTGGGTTATGGATATCTCCTTCTGTCCTTGTTCCAAATTTGCATTTGTTCCTGCTGAATTTCATTTGATTACATTTATAGAGAGAGCAAGTCAAGTGGTCATTTGGGGGCACCTAATTTTAGAAGGACAGCTAGAACAGGGTAATCAGGATAGGGAAATTTCAGAAATATAGATATGGATAGCACATTCCTATGGAATTTTGTTAGTTTTTTTTTTCTAGGCACATATTTCTTTTCTTTTTAAAACATTTTTTTTGCTGAGACAATTGGGGTTAAATGACTTGCCCAGAGTCACACAGCTAAGAAGTATTAAGTATCTGAGGCTGGATTTGAACTCAGGTCCTCCTGACTTCAGGGCTGTTGCTAGGCACATATTTCTTAAACTGTACTGACATGATTTTTATTTATCAAGCAAACTAAAGAGAAAACAACTAATTGGCTCAATGTATGGAATGGTGGGTCTGGAGTCAGGAAGACCCCCAGGTTCTTACTAGCTGGGTGAGTCACTTAACCCTTTTGGCCTTAATCCACTGGAGAAGGAAATGACAAACCACTCCAGTATCTTTGCCAAGGAAACCCCATGGACAGTATGGTCCTTAGGGTCAGGAAGAGTTGAACACAGCCAAATGACTGTACAACAACAAAATGTAAAGAGAATAAAACTTAGCAAAACTTAATTAAAAAAATTAACTAAAATTCTTTTAAAAAATACAAAATAAAAAAACCATAATCCGAAATAGCAATTTTCATTTTTAGAAGAAGGCATTAGGGTGTGTCTGAGTGTTCTTGGCACACCCTGTTCACACACCTATGATAGATATCATAGAGCTATATTCAGATGGCAGTCATAACTGGAATATGACTATGAAAGGATATTACATTCAAAGCAAAACAAAATCTAGTAGATCAGTGGAATTGCATTCTATATTAAGAAAATATACACATGAAGATAATCCAGAAACTGGATAAGGGAAACATGAGAGAGAACTTTGGGTGAGGATGAATGAAGGGAGAAACACAAGTGATATTGTCAGCAGATATACTAGAGATCTCCTTGACAAAAGAATGAAATAGATGAGATGAGGAAACAGATTTTAAACCTGGCATGCTATGTATGGTAGAGATGGGAACTTCAATTATCTAGATAGCTTCAAAAATTCCCTATGCCAAAAATGGAGCAGTGTATGAATTCTTGACTTGTTTTTACTAATCATTTCAGTCTTCAAAAGGTAGAAACAATGGAAGGGAACTGTTATTTCAGAACTGAATCTCACCAACAAAACCACTTATGCTTAGTTACCTCCACCATTCTTCTCTACTCCTACATCTATCTGGTCTCTAGATAAGAAATTGCTATGGACTAACTGGGTTCACTATAAATTTGTTTATCTCAACTGTACCCTTTGTTCTGTGTAACTACTTTATTTTTTCCCTATGTTTTTATTCCTCCCTAACTGATACTTCCCAGAACAGTTGTTCCAAACCTTCTAGTCTTCTCAAATCTCCTCCAACTGCCCCTGTTCTCCTCCTCTCATAAGAAGACCTCAGCTCTTGTTTTACGGATAAAATGATATATTATTGGGGCAGCTAGGTGGCGCAGTGGATAGAGCACCAGCCTTGAATTCAGGAGGACTGGAGTTCAAATCTGGTCTCAGACACTTAACACTTCCTAGCTGTGTGACCCTGGGCAAGTCACTTAACCCCAGCCTCAGGAAAAAAAAAAAAGATAAAGAATGATATATTATCACACATCACAAACACCCTCAACATTATCTGTCCTCTGTTCTCGTCTTGTTTGATTCAGGATGTAACAGAGATAATTTGTATTTCTTTTAACCAAGTCTGACCTTGACTTGTTTCTTGATCCCATTCCCTCTAGCTACTTGCCTTTATTATTCCGGTCTTTGATCTCTCCATTCCCCATTGCTAACAAATATATCCAGGTCTCCCCTGTCCTAAAAAAACAAAAAACAAAAAACAAAAACCCTCTTCGTTGGATCTTGCTATCTCTTTAAGCTATCATTTTATGCCTTTCCTTCTGTTCACAGCCAGTTTCCTAAAAGTTATCAACATTACTTTTCTTCCCACTAACTTTAGTCCCTTTCAATTTATCTTCTGACTTCATCATTCAACCAAAACTGTTCTCTCAAAAATTACCAATGATTTGATAAATATGATGGGGTTTTCTCAGCCCTTATCCTTTAAAAATAGGAATCTTATGAATGGATGCCCATCAGTTGGAGAATGGTTGGGTAAATTGTGGTATATGAAAGTTATGGAATATTATTGCTCAGTAAGAAATGACCAGCAGGAGGAATACAGAGAGGGTTGGAGAGACTTAAATCAACTGATGCTGAGTGAAATGAGCAGAACCAGAAGATCACTGTATACTTCAACAACGATACTGTATGAGGATGTATTCTGATGGAAGTGGAAATCTTCAACATAAAGAAGATCCAACTCACTTCCAGTTGATCAATGATGGACAGAGGTAGATACACCCAGAGAAGAAACACTGGGAGGGGAATGTAAATTGTTAGCACTAATATCTGTCTGCCCAGGTTGCATGTACCTTCGGATTCTAATGTTTATTGTGCAACAAGAAAATGATATTCACACACATGTATTGTACTTAGACTATATTGTAACACATGTAAAATGTATGGTATTGCCTGTCGTCGGGGGGAGGGAATAAGGGAGGGGGGGTAATTTGGAAAAATGAATACAAGGGATAATATTATAAAATATATATATATATAATAAAAAAAATTAAAAAAAAAATAAAAATAGGAATCTTAGAATCTTTGACTTCCTTCAAGGCTTATCTCATTGGTTACCTTCTATAGAAAGCTCTTCCATAACTTCTTGGTTGTCAATTCTTCTATTCTTCTCAAATTATCATGCACAAACATATCTGTCTACATAATGAATCAGGAGAATATAAATTCCTTGAGACCAATAATAATTTTTCTTTTTTTGGTCTTTATGTCTCCAGTACTTAGTTGAACCACAGTAGGCACTTATTGGATTGGGTTAAAGCTAGCTGCTGCTGTAGAAATGGTGAAAATCTTGGGAAGAGGTAATCATTCCATTTAGCATTTGTACTCAAATAGAAGACAAGTCTTGAGCATAATTTAATATGGACTCTAGATTTTGGAAATTTTGGGGGAAATTATTTCATTTACTTATTTATTTATTTTAGCTAGAGAGACAGATCAAGCAACAAATAAGACTACTGATCAAGGTGGATGGGATGATAATAGACCATGGAGAGAAAGTCAAGCTACCCAGCTCTAATTTGCTTGTTTTCTCTTTCAAGGGAAATGATCTTTGGATTGGAAAGGAACGAACAAAAATGATTAATAGGGAGTTGATATCCAACATAAGTAGGATCCAACTAATGTAGAATTTTGTTGTTCTAGTCCAGAAGACATCCTTGGAAAGCCACCATCAGAGATCTTTGAAGGATGGAGAAGTAAGGGAGAGTTACCACAATATTGGAAAGGGGTAGATGTTATACAATTTATTTTTAAAGGGAAAAGACTGGATCCTACAATTCTAAGTCAGTAAGTCTGACTTTGATTCCTGGCCACATTCTAGAAAGTACTAATGAAGAGATGGCTAGTGAGCACATAACAATGGAAGCAGTCTCTTAAAAAAGCCAGAATGACTTTATCAAGTACAAGTTATGCCCCATTAATCTCATTTCTTTTTTTTTTTTTTTAATATTTTGTTATTAAACTGATAGTTCAAAGGAATGCTCTTATCATGGCATTCTTAACCACAAGGTGGTGGAAAAACAGGTTAAAAAACAACACTAATGGCTAAATTTGGAACTGGTTAAATTACAAGACTCATAGGATTAAGGAATGCAGGTGAAAAGAACCTTAGAGATCATCTGGTCTGTCTAAATTTGTTTTTCTGTGGATGAAGAAACTGAGGCCCAAGAAAACTGTGACTTATCCCAGTCCAAATAAGGATTGGGATTGAAGATGGGATTTGGATTTATGTCCAATGACTCCAGAGCAAGGAGCTCTTTCCATGGTACCCTGATGACTTGAAGAGCGGTTATTAATATTTAATTCAAAGTCAACTTGGAAGTAGATCATCAGTAGATCAGTGCTTGATCCTGTGCTGTTTAACATTTTTATCAATGACTTGTGAAACTATTAATCAGCTATCATTTATTAAGTGCTAATGTGTCCTATGTGTCCTATGTCCTATGTCCATGTGTCCTAATCCTGAGGATACAAATTTAAGAATAAAATCCTTCTTCCTCTCAAGGAGCTTATATACGAATGGAAACAAATATATATATACCAATATATAGGAAATAAATATAAACAACAAATTAACAAATGAATAAAGGCAGTTAAATTTAAAAAATAAATAAAAGGCAGATGGTTGGAAAGAGAGGGAAATAACAAAAGCTGGGGATGGGGACCAGAAAAGGCTTCATGTGGTACCTCAGCTAAATCTTAAATGAAGAGAGGAATTCTATGAAGTTTAATTAAGGAGATAATGTGTTCCATGTACAGGGGATAACCAGCACAGAGATAGAAGACAGAATGCTCTATGTGAGAAATAAAAATAAGGCAAGTCTCAGAGGTAGATGGATGTCCAATATGGCTGGAAAGAGATTTGGAGGTCAAGTTATGTAGAGTTTTAAAAGCTAAACAGAAAGTTCATGTTTTATCCTAGAAATAACAGAGAACCACTGAAGCTGATTAAATAAAAGTCACATAATCAGATCGACATTTGAGGAAGGTTACGTTAACACCAGTATGTAGGATGGTGGGGAGAGAATGAGTCAGGGAAGACCATTGAATTTCTTACAATAATTTAAGCAAATGGTAATAAAGGTCTGAACTAAAATGGCTGATGTTAGCACAGAGAAAAGGATTGATGCTAGCTATGTTGTAAAAGTAGAAACAACAAGATTTAGACACTGATTAGATTATGAAGAGAAGGAGGAGAGAGTAGTTAAAGATGACATTGTGGTTATAAATTTAAAAGCCTGGAAGGAGGGTGGTGTTTTTGACAGAAATAGGCAAGTTTGGAAGGGAAATGGGCTTTTGGAGAAATAAGTACTATTTGTTTTTGACATGTTGAACTTGAGATGTCTATGGAACATTAATTTGAAATGTCCAATAGGCAACTAATGAATACAGGACTGAAATTCAGGGGAGATACTGGGCCTGTGTGTGTGTGTGTGTGTGTGTGTGTGTGTGTGTTATGTATGTATTTATTTGTATACACACACACACACACACACACACACATATATATATATATATATATATATATATATACACACACACACTCTCATATAATACATCTATGAGTCATCCAACTAAAGTTGTTAATTAAACCCATGGGAACTCATGAGGTCAACAAGAGGAAAGAAGAGGGCTTAGGGCTGAGCCTTGGGGAACACCTCTAGGGAAAGGGGAGGATCTGGTTAATGAGCCTGCAATGTAGAATGAGGAATGATCATACTAAAAGGAGGAAAGCCAGGACAGAACAAGGTCATTTAATCTTAGGATAGGAAGCAATATCAACTATAGCAGAGAGGTCAAGTAGAATAAAAGCAGAGGAAGGATCATCAGGTTGATTAAGAGATGACTGGCAACTTTGGAGAGCTCAGTTTTAGTGGAGGTTTGAGTGTGGAAGCCAGACTGCTAAGTCTGGCAGGACTGAATGATTAAGAATGAAATCTGCTGGAGAAAGAGAGGGGGTGGGATCAAATGCACTTGTATAAGAATTGATCTTATCAAGGAGGAGGACCTGGGAGAAAGGAGGAGAGACTGGATAGAAGAGGAGAAGAGGAAACTCACTTTAACTGGTCTCAATTTTCTCAGTGAAGTAAAAGACACAAAAAGGCATGATCTTTATCTGGGGGGAAAGGAAGAGGCTGATGTGGTAGGCTTAAGGAGAATTAAGTTTGGAATAACTCCTGCGGGGAGTGATACATGGAATAAAACAGGAAGGAATGAAAAGATTTCCTTGTTGCAGTGAGGGTCCAGTTGCACTGGAATAATGAGTTTATAGTGTACCCATCAGCTTGAGTTGTATGATTTTCTCCAGGTTTGTTCGGCAGCACATGGGTAGGTGTAGAGGAGGTGGATAATGGGGGTAATCCAGCGCTGGGGTTTGGCAAACAATGAAAAAGCATAGATGGCATGTTAAGCAAATTTGCAGATGATATGAAGCTGGGAGAGATAGCTCACTGAATGAATGAATATGACTGAATGAGTGTGACAGGAATCAAAGAGGTCTCAATAGGTTAGAATGCTAGGCTGAATCTAATAAAGTGAAATCTAATATGGATGAATGTTGTCTTACACTGGGTTCAAAAAATCAGCCTCACAGATGGGAGTAGTGTAGCTGGACAGTAGTCCCTCTAAAAGTAATATGGAATTTTGAATAGGTTGTAAATTCAATTTAAGCCAGCAGCGTGAGATGGCCGCTAAGAGAGTTAATGGAATCACAGTCTACAATGAGAGGCAGTGTTCAGAACTAGAGAGGGGATAGTGTCCCTAGATTAATCTGACCATATTGGGAGTACTACATTCAATTCTAGGCACACCACTTTAGGAAAAATACTGATAAGCCAGGAGTTCAGAGAAGGGCTTGAGTTCATTCCATATACAGATCATTGAGGGAGATTGGGGTCCATTAGCTGGGGGAAGAGAAGACTCAGCTATCTTCAAGCAATTGCACAGCTGACATGAAGAAGAGGGATTAGGCTTGTTTCCTTTGGCCCAGAGGATAAAATCAGGAGTATGGGTGGCAGTTGTATAATTTGCAGATTTTGATTTAGGTAAGAAAAATATCCTAACAATGAGAGCTATCCCAAAGTGCAGTGAGCTACTTAAGAAGGTGAGTTTTAAGCCACAGGAGATCTTTAGGTAGAGGTTGAAAACCTTTTGGTTGGCTATGCCATCCTATACATGTGGTATAGGCTTGGCCTGGAGAGCCTTTAAGGTTTCTTTCTATTCTGAATTTGGTAATTGTGTTATATCAAAAGGTTCTGAGAAAAAAGTGGAAGAGACACCAAAGCTTAAATTTCTACCCAATAGGAATAAAAAGACCTCAAAAATGAAATTCTGAAGATTCAGAAACATATATATTGAAGAAGAAAGGGGGATGCTATTTGAAGAAATGTGTTGGTGGAGCATCAGATTCATAGACAGGAGACCTGAGTTCAAATCTAGCCTCAGACATTTGCCAGCTCTATAATTCTAGACAAATCAACCTCTGTCTACTTCAGTTTTATCACCTATAAAATAGGAATAATAATAATACCAAATGTTGGGAGGATAAAATGAAGCAATACATGCAAAATACTTTACAAACATTAAAGCTTTATATAAATGCTATTTATCATGATAATGATATACATAAGACCATTAGCAATGTATATAATACACCAGCAAGAGCAGGTAAGAGGATGGATATAAAAAAGGAACACATCAGTTCTATAAAATTAGTGTCAGTACTACTAATGTTCAGAATGACCTGAAGCCAGTAATGAATGGTAAGGATACCAAAGAAGGTTTTTGTATTGATGTTAGGGGCAAGAGGAAGATCAAAGAAGGAACAGAACTGCTTCATGAGATGGATGGGATAATGGTAATGGATGATTAACAGACGGTAGAACCACTCAACTTTTTTTTTTTTAACTTCCATTTTCTCTGCCAAGAAGAATGAGCTCTCACCTGGAAAGATCAGAACAATAATGGCCATTAGGAAGTTGATACCCCAGATAAGTAAGAAGATAGAAAGAAAGAACCTAACTACTTTTGATTAATTCACATCACATGGCCAAGATGAACTACATCCCAAAGCACAGAAGAATAAGTATGTGTGAGTGCTGTGCTAGGTTCAGTGATCCCTGAAAGATTATGTGGAGAAAACACTGCTGGAAGGGCTGTGAGAAAACAGGCACATTTATTCACAGTAAGTGGAACTGTAAATTATATCAATGATTCTGGAAAAGAATTTTGAATTATCAAAAATATTAAATTGTTCATTCCTTTTGATCCAGAGATTTTGCTATTGGGGATATATTCCAGAGAGGCTATTGACTACAAGAAAAGATTCATATAAATAAAAATGTGTACAGCAGCATTCTTCACAATAATAAAAAGCTGGAAGCAAAAGAGGTACCCACTGATTGGGGAACGACTCCACAAATTACATTATTACAAAGGTAATGGAATACAGCTTCATTATAAGGAATGATGAATATGAAGAATTCAAAGAAACATGGGAATACTCGTATGAAATGATGCGGAACAAGAAAGCAGAGCCAGAAGAGGAATCTACATAGCAACTGCAACAATGGATGTAAAGTCAATATGATGAAGCAACAAAATTCTGGTCAAATACAATAGGCATTGTTAGTATAGTACTGCTATGATGAAAGGATGCATTGCTTATTTCTGTTAATAATTGATAATCTATTTTATTTTGTCCTTTATAGAGAGGTCTGTTTTGTGTATATGTTGGAAAAAAATAAGTCATGCCGAAACCAAAATGAATCCCCCAAAATGTTTTTAAAAGAAAGATCATTAAGAATATGAGAAGTGTTTCCCAGAAGAGATATGTTGTCTCACACTATATGCTAATGATTTTGACCTTGATTTCTGACAAAATTCTAGAATACATGAATAAAGGGAAAATTTGCAAATAAAGGAAAATTGTGTTCCCTAAGAGCCAGCATGGCTATCTCAAGAATAGTTGATGATGAGTGCTTTTTTTGTCTTTTTTGCCAACAGGGTTGCTTGTCTTTGGATTGGAAGAAGGAGAGAAATATAAATTTTGTTGATTTCAATAGGCAATTGCCAATGTCTTTGGTACCATCCTAAGGGTTCAGATGGAGAGCTGGATGGAGAACTGGGTGTTAGACAATATTACTGTTGGATGGATTCAGAACTATTTGTTGATTTGATGTCAACTTGAAGGAAAGCCTCTAGTGTTGTGCTCCATGGGATCTCTGCTCAGCCCTTCACTGCTTGACATTTTTATCAGTGTCTTAGATAAAGGGATAGATATCATGCTGACAAATCTACAAATTATACACAAGTAGGAGGGATAGTGAATGTGTTAGATAAAAAGTCAGGATCCAGAGCAGTGTCCACAGGTTAAATGGATGGATCAAATCTAATTTTAAAATGTGTTAGGAATGAATCTAAAGTCTTTTTGTTGAGTTTTTAAAAGTCTACCACCAAAGTATGAGATGAAGGAATATTGGCTTCCTAACACTTCATGGGAGACAGATTGGTATGGTGGAAGGATGACTGATCCAAACCTTACCTCTGCCACAAAGTACCTGTGTGACCTTGAAGCGACAAGTCACTTCACCTCTTAGGGCTTCAGTTTCCTTATCTGATAATTGAGGGTGTTGAACCATATTATCTCTCAAATATCTTCTAGCTCTAAATTCAAGTTCTATGAGACTACACTTGGAGTATGGAGATTACCTATTTTAGGCAGTACATTTATAAGTAAGAAGATTTCTGGATAAGGGCAATGAGGATGAGGAAGAGCCTTTGACATCTAAGAATCTCCTGAAAGAACTAGGAATGATTAGCTTGAGAAAAAAAAAAGACCTAAGAGCATATAAAAGCAATCTTCAGGTATTTGAATGGCTATGATGTGGAAAAAAAAAAAAAGAATTAAACTGGTTCAGTTTGACATCTGAAGGTGAATTGGAAACAGCAAGTGGAAATTGCAGAGAGGTATCATTCCTCTAAATCAGGAGTGGGAAACATCTGACTCAAGGATTGCATAAGGCTGGAGAAATCATTTAATCTGACCCTACCAAAGGTGATGATGAGTGAAAGCTAGTTACAACAACCTCTCACTGCTTGAGTTTTTTAAGTTGATCATTTTGTGTGACCCACCAACAATGTTATAAATATTCAAATATCTGCCCTTGGCAGGAAAAAAAAAAAAAAGGTTCCCCACCCCTGCTCTGCATCCTAACAATGAGAGCTACCACAAAGTCGAACAAGATGATTTAAAAGAGTTATTCTTCTTCCCTGAAGGTCTTCAAGCTGAGGATGGATGACTATGGCAAGTATGTTGCTGCAGGGATTACTCTTCAGGTGTAGGGTGAACAGATGCTCATTGAGGTCTCTTCTAATTCCAAGGCGCTTTTCCTATTATAACATGGGACATCAGACAAGGCAACCTTCTACTAAAAGGCTGACACATGCCCCAGATGACTCAGAATCAAATCTTGCTCTGAAGGAAACAGCCTTCAGATTGACCATAGATCCTGACTTCTGGTGGATGCAGAGGGAAGATTTCAACCTAGCCTCTGGAGAGAAGACATTATAGATGTCTGTTTCCATCCTTTCTTCCTTTCCCTACCTCCTCCCTACCACATTAGAGGTGACCCCCAGGCAAGTGTGCCAGTACAGGGCAAGGAAAGTTTGAGAAGAGCCAAAGATGGAGATTCCTCTGGTCCTATACTGCCCTCTTTCACATCCCAGGGGTATCACTGCTTCAGTCTCAGTCCATCCCAATTTAAAGTCGGAAAATGTGGGAGCTGGGAGGGACCTAGGAGTCCATTTACTCCAGATGTTCTTTGTTCTAAGGGCCCTTCCAGCTTGGACATTCTATGTGTTAAAGGCCCTTACAGATTTAAACTTATAAATTTAAATCAAATTAAACTAAAAAAACAAAAACACACACACACACACACACACACACACACAAAAAAAAAAAAAAACAAAAAAAAAAAAACCTTAGACTGGGAAAAATGAGAGGGGAAATGACCCACCTTTAAGACTTTGATAGTAGGCTCAGGAACAAAACCAAGTGTCTTGCTTTTAGGTCAAACCTTTGCCTCTCACCATAGTCCCTTCTCTAGGGACTACATAGGATTACAAGAGTTAGAGATGAAAACATTTTTGAGATCCAGTTCCAACTTCCTCATTTTACAGATGGGGAAACTTGTTGAAGATAGTTTCCTCTACTATAAAATATACCAGATCCTTTCTAATAGATTTTCTGGTTAATAAGCATTCTATAAGTCTCTGTGTGTGTAGGTGGGTGTGCACACACAGGAGAGGCAAAAGACTCAATATTACTATGCCCACATTTCTTCCGAACAGTTCCTATTTTTTCAACACAAGAGACAACAACTTGAGGGGAGGGAGTTGTTTTATTGAATATTCATCACATCCACCCCAAACAAAACAAAACAAAACAAAACAAAACAAAACAAAAGATGCATTCCAGCATGGTCTGCATCCAAGCTACTCTGCCTCCTCTCCTGACTACTGTTTCCCTGCTCTCACCTTCTCTGTCGGGACAGAAGATCTAATCTAGAGTGATTCCAAGCACCCTCAGATTCCACTCCCTACATCTCGGATTGGTTGGGTAGGGACGGCCTCCCTTCCCTGCCCCACCCCACCCCCAGCTCCAGCTGTTAGCAATTCTCCTGAAAGGGGGTCATTAAGTGGCCCAGCTGTGGGCTTGCTGATAATCGACAGACAAGCAATATTTTAATTTTCCGCCGGGTCTTGATTATTCGTCTGCGGTTTGTCCGCCCAGTCATCAGCCTTTCTCTAGATGGGGGTGGGGAGAAGGCAGAGGAATTAAAGTAGGCAAGTGTCAGGATGGGGGAACACCTAGCCCTATTTATATGTCCCCGTGACATCTATCCACCCCCAGATTCCCTCCATGCCTCCGTCTTGCTGAGGCTCGAAACTCAACCATTCCAGTTATAGCCTCCTCCCCAGTCAACGAATCCCACCCACTAGGCTTTCTGGGTAATCCAATGTGACAGTTCAATGCAATCCAACAACTAAACAAAATAAGCCCATTAGAAAGATACAAACAAAGTATTATGTGAAGTCCAAGCCAGGGAAGGGCCATGTCTGGCTCTGACATGTGTGTATTAAGTCCCTTTCCAGCTCTGACATTCTATGCTCAAGGATCTTCTTATATTCAATATTCTGCATTTTAAGGGTACTCCTTAGTGTCCTTTTGTGTCCTAAGATCCTCTGAAACTCTAACATTTTGTATTTTAGTTTTCCTCCTAGCACTGGTATTTTTGTTTCAAAGAGTCCTCCTACTTCTGACATTCTAGGTTCCAAGGACCCTCTCAATTTTGACATTCTAGGTTTTAAGGAGCCTCCCAGTTCTGACATTTTAGATTTTAAGGGCCCTCCCAGTTCTGACATTCTAAATTTTAAGGGCCTTCCCAGTTTGTTTGTTTGTTTTTTTGTTTTTTTGTTTGTTTGTTTTTTTGTTTGTTTGTTTTGGAGGTTGGGGTTAAGTGACTTGCCCAGGGTCACACAGCTAGGAAGTGTTAAGTGTCTGAGACCAGATTTGAACTCTGGTCCTCCTGAATTCAAGGCTGGTGTTCTATCCACTGTGCCACTTAGCTGCCCCGACATTTTAAGTTCTAAGAGTACCTTCTACTTCATCTAAGAGCCCTAACTCTGACATTCAATTGTCTGTGTTCTAAGAATCATCCTACATTTAGCCTTCTAAGTTCTCTTCCAATTTTTCTATACTATGTTCTAAGGTTCCTTTTAGCGCTGACATCCTATGTCCTAAAATCTGAGGTCTCTCAATGCTCTGATTTCCTATATGGTAGAATTCTGAGCTTCCGAAAGAGGGCTGCCTTCTAAGCTGACCAGAGTTCTCCTTTCTTTCTGTCTTGAGAGTTCTGTCCTTCAGGATTCAAAGGGCCTTTGTTGTCTGTAGTCTACAGTCAAAGGCTTATATGGAGAATTTAGAGACCTTTAGTCCTAGGGCTCTTAATTTTTTTTGTGTGTGTGTCCTTGATCTTTTGGCAGTCAGTCTGGCAGAGCCTATGTACCCTTTTTCAGAAGAATGTTTTTAAATGCATGAAATAAATGTGCATGGTTACAAAGGAAACAAATTATATTGAAACACAGCTATTCAAATTTTTAATAAAATAGTTCAAGGACTCCCAGGTTAAAAACTCCAGATTTAATCCAACTCTCCCATTTTTGCAGATGAGAAAATTCCAACTAGAAAAGGAGAGTAATTTGTTCAAGTCAGAGGCAGAATGGGGCTGGAATCTAGGTATTCAGATTCTTCTTAATACTCTTCCGTTATGTTAGTGCCCAGATCATCTAGCCAGAAAGGAAATCTCCTCTGGGAAACAGGGGAATGCCTGGGTCTTGTCTCCCAGAAACTGGATACACAATTGGCTATGGAAAGTTGGATCCTTACAATGAAGACCATGATCAGACCACAGAGACCATAATATGGTCCCCTTTATTCTGTTGTCTATATCCCTAAAGGAAAAGGAGAGGAAGGGGTTCTGAGATTCTGTCAAGAAAAGAACTTGCCCGGCTGCTACCCTGGGGAGGGGGTAGTCAGAGACCCTTTGAAAGTGGTTAAAGAGCTTGATTAGCCCAATGGGCCTGGAGTTGAATGCTAGAGTAATTCAGACAGCACAACATTTCAGAATTAGAAAGTACCTAAGAAGTTCTTGGAATGCATAAAGAAACATTGTTTCCAAGAATCAGATGGTGACTAGTCCCTCTGCTCTCTATCCTGATCAGACCACTGGAAACGTTGTTTTTTATTTATTTTTGTTGATTTCTTAGTAGTATTTTCTCCCCCCCCCCCCATTACACGTAAAGATCCTTTTTAACATTCTTATTTAAAATGGGCCATACTTTAGAAAGGACATTGATAAGTTGGGACTCTGTCACATGAGGACAGATCGAAGGAACTGTGAATGTTTAGCCAGAGATTACTTTGGTGGGGGCTGGGGAGCATTGGGAATGCTAGCTGTCTGAAAAGCTGTCTGAAAGGCTGTCATATGATGAAGGGATTTAGATCCATTCTCCTTGACCCCAAAGGGCAGAACTAAGCAACAATGGATAGAAGTTACATGGGCACAAATTCAGGTATCCTGTCAGGAAATTTTTGCTAATTATTATATATTTCTGGATTTAAAATGAACTTCTTTGAGAGATGATGATTTTTTTTCCCATTGGGGTCCTTAAGAATACATCGTCTAGGGGCAGCTAGATGATTCAGTAGATAGAGCAGGACTCTGGAATCAAGAGGATCTGATTCAAATTCAACCTCAGGTACTAATTGCCACTTAACCTTGATTGTTCAAGAAGGAGACTAAGAGGTCATTCAGTCAAACCTGTCTCTAAATAGAAAACCCTTCTGTAATATCCCCTAGTGATTGTCTAACCTCTCCCTGAAGACTTCTAGCAACAGAGAACTCACTATCTCCTAAAGAAGCAATCTCTGCTGTTGGACACTTCAGAGAGTTTTTCCTTCTATCACCCAGATCTTTCTCTCTGCTGCTGCCACCCATTATTCTGCCCTCTGGGACCAATCCCTCTTCCATATGACAGCTGTTTGAAGACAGTGATTGTGAATTGTCCTTCACCCCCAAGCTTTTTCTTAGAAGAGGAAAGCTGTTTCTCAAACATAATAGCCTAGATGGAAGGAGAAAGATGAATTATGGAGAGACAAATCAGTGGTCCTGAATCCCCTTTCTGAGAGACCACCCATTGTGACCCCTCATCTGCCACCAAGAGAGCTAAGAAATGGGAGCTCTTAGATGGGTAAATGTCCAAGGTCTCAGTGAAAGCAAATGCCCTTCTCAAGAACACAAGACAAATTATTATTGCTCAGAAGTCTGAGGAGTCTTAAAACTCAGGCTCTCACTGCTTGATTCTCAGACTCTCAAAGTATGAAAAAATAATGGCATAGTCCCTAAGCTCTAGCCATGCACCTGCCATTTGCTTTCCCCCCTCTAGGCCACAATTTCCTTAGTTGTGAAATTAAAGAATTGGTATAGTGCCCAGGACAAGAGAGGTGACAGTCCTGCTATGCTCCATTCTGGAGTATTACTCCACATTTGGAGTATATTGTACAGTTATGGACTTTGACAACAAAGGAGATGACAGAGGTGGCAAGAGGACCAGAGATCTTGCCATTTAAGAATCAATTTAAAGAGTTGGGGGAGGAAGATTAGTCTAGGGAAGACTGACAAGGGCCTTTTAGCTCTATTTGGATTCTGAAGGATTGTCGGTGGAAGAGGGACCTTCTTAGCTGTAGGGGACAGTTTGATGGGACAATGTGGATAGGCATCAGGAACATCTAAGTTTAAATTTAGCCTCAGATAAGCTACTAGCTATGTGACCCTGGGCAAGTACTTAACTTGTTTGCCTCAGTTTTCTCATCTGTAAAATGGAGATAATAGCACCTACCTGCCTCCCCTCAGGGTTTTTGTGAGGATTAAATAAGATAATAATTATAAATTGTGCTCTTAGCCCAGTGCCTGGTATATATTGCTATATAGATGTTGGTTATTATTATTATATATTATTAGGGAACAGAAGAAACAAGGGGCAGAAGTTGTAGGTTTAAATTTGATATCTGGGAGAAAATAATATTTTTTAAAAACTAGAATTATCCAGAAATGAAATGAGATCTGCCTTGGGAAAGAGTGAATTCCCTCTCCTTGGAAAATTTTAATTGGTAGAAAGGAGATGACAATTTGGATGGTGAAGGACCTTGATTTCATGCTATATGAGAACAGGTTGGAGGAAGTGGGAATGTTTAACCCAGGGAAGAGAAGTTTTCTAGAAATATAACTGTCTTTAAAGATTTGAAGAGCTGACATGTGTTAGAGGAATTAGACTTCTACTCGGACCCAGAGAGAAAAACTAGGAACTGGTTGAATCAGTAAGCATCTAGTAAGCACTTAAGGTATGCCAGGCACATAGTGTTGAGCTTTTGGTGTACAAATGAGAGGGGGTAACAAAATAGTATCTATGCTTTAGGCCCTTTTTTCTAGTTTAAGCCTTAAATCACTGCAAAAATGTGAATTATTATCACAGGGTAGAAGAACTAGTATTACTATGTAGAAGTCTTCTTGATGCAGTGGAAAAGGCAAAAGATTAGGAAGATCTAGATTTAAAGCCCTCCTCTGCCATGGCCATGGGCAGGGTGGTCTCCTAAACCTATCTGAGTCCCAATTAGCACATCTATACAATCAGGACATTGGATGCCACAACCTCTTATGTGTTTTTCAGACTCTACATCTTATAAGGTGCAAAGAGACAAAACTGTTTGATCCAATGCCTAGAATTTAGTCTGACACATTGTAGGCAAGCATTTAACAAATGCTTGCTGATTGATTGGTTGACATCAGCAAAAACATATACAACAATAAAAAGCAGTAACTCCTAATAGAGCTCCTTAAAAATGAATGGTTTGCTTTGGGAGGCAGGGGGTTATTAATTAATAACGCTTGCTGATTGACTGATTGACATCAGTAAAAACATACACACACAACAATAAGAACAACATCTCCTAATAGAGCTACTTAAAAGTCGAATGAGCTGCTTTGGGAGGTAGGGGGTTAAAGAATTCAGTGGAGGTCTTTAAACAGAGACTGGACCACCACTGGTTGTCTGGCTTAAGGAGAAATCATCTTGCTCAGATAGTTGGTCCTTGAGATTTCTTACAATGCTGAGATTCTGTGAGTTGGTAATTACATGGTCTTTGAGATCCTTTCTTTCTTTAACTTTCTGTTTTAAGACCTTTGTCAGCCTTGTCAGACATTCAGGACCCTGTTATTCTAAGGCCTTGTTCAGCTACGACATGTTTTGTGATGTTCTAAGGTCCCTCCCAGCTCAGATAATCTAATTATGACTCCAAGAAAGGTGAATGAAGGAAAATGTAATCAAACTCTGTCCCAGTGCCCGGCCAGTCTCCCTTCCAACCCTCACACATTCCATTTTATTCTCTCCAGTCCTTTTGGAAAAGAAAACAAAATTAGAGGAAGGAGGGGATCCTTTTCATATTTATTCAGTTTAGTCAGTCTATTGAAAATGCATTCAGCATTTTGTGCATCCCCTCAGATCTGTTGTGGGGGAAACAAGGAGACCTAGACTTTGTCCCTAAGGAGTTTTTAGTCTAGTCTGCTTGGAGAGATCAGAATCTCCCCCGCCACAACCTCCTCCACCTAAACACACACAGGAAAAGAGAGCTGCAGTTGTGTCCTGGTCCAGTGCCCAGGACAGACAGTCAGGATTATGGGTGCTCAGCAGAGGGAAGTATCTTTGGACTGGGCTGGTCAAGAAGGGATGCTTGAAAAAGGGGGTGGGGGAGCTAGGCTTTCAAGAACAGTGCAGCAGGCAGAGGAGAGCAATATCAGACACTGAATGGGCACTGAAGACAGACTGTTTGGGGTCATGGATGAAGGAGATGGGCTTGGCTGGAATGCCCGGACAGGCGGCTTTACCTCCTTCAGGATCTCCCAGCTAGCCCCTAGCCTGTCTCCTTTATCTCAACATCCTCTCCTAGGCTCCCTCCCCGCTTCCCTCCCCTCCTCTCCCGAAATTCCCCAGCCGCCTCTCCGGGGAAACATTCCGTGGTTTGGAGCAGACTGTGAGACTCCTGGCCGCTCAGATGTGGTGAGTGTGGGAGGGAGGTTTGCAGCAGGGCCTATGCTGGGGAGGGCTCTGTGACTCCAGCTGTCTCACCAACACAGAATTAGGCAGTGGGACAGAGGGGAGAAGGTGGGGGGACCCTGGGGACAGGTGAGGAATGAACACTTCCCCCGCCCTCGGCCAGAACTTTTCATCCTCTCACACACAGGCACACCCCCTGTCCTTCCAAAAATCTTGCTCACTGGATCCCCCACTCCACCCCACTCCAATTCCCTTTGACCTGACACACTCTCTCCTTTATAAATCAGTCTGGCATGGGGCTGAGGGCGTTTGCTTGAAAGAAAAGGCTTTTTTGATCCAACCCCCTACTAAAGAGCAGCCAGGATCTAAATCTCTAGAGCAGTTGAATCCTTAAAGGATTTGTTCAGTTTTTGAAAAAAAAAAAAAAAAAGTCCAAATATAGGAACTCTATAACCTTCCTGTTCCTGTTTTATCTTTTGGTCTTTTCAGTGACAGGAAAAAAAATAACATCAATAGCAACTTACTGCCCTTTCTTTTTATACCGCCTTCATTTTCCAACTAGTCCACTTCCCTACCCAGAAAGTCACCCTGGTGACCAGGAATAAAAAAAAAGGGAAAAGAAAATCAGTTTAGTAAAACCAACTTATCTACTCAACTGATGGTGTATGCACTGATTCACATCCCTAGTCCACCACATCTGTGAAGAAAGGATTATAAGCACTGGGAATACAAATACAGAAAGAAAAAGAAAAGATAAATCCATTTCCAAAGAAGGGAGGAAGAATATGATTGGCATCGCAGATAAAACTCTGGACCTGAATCAGAAAGAGATTCAAATCCATACTCAAACATTTACAGGCTGTATGAACCTGAGCAAATCACTTAACCACTGTCTGCTTCATTGTCCTTAATTGTAAATCGAGGATAATAGTAGCACTCAGTTTGCCAGATTATTGTGAAGATGAAAAAGGATAATATTTGTAAAGTGCTTAGGATAGTGACTGTTACCTAATAAGGGTTGAATAAATGCCAGATTTTTGTTCTTATTTATTTATTTGGTTTTTTTTAGATTTTACTATAGGTTTTTGTTCATTTAAGTGCATTTCTTCTTTTTTGGGGGGGCTGGGTGGGAAGAGGAGAGATAATGTCCTATGTAGACATAAAGAGCAACAATTCAGATTGCTCCTTATTAAAAAAAAAACTCTTCATAGACTTCGAAGACATTATCTGGTTAAACTCCTTCCTATAATCATAGAACAGAATGTTAGAGCTAAATGTAACTTTGGAACACAAGCGTCTGGCAGGTTAGGGATTCCTGTCCTGGAAAGGGTTAGACAAAATTACCTTTGAGGTCTCTTCTCCCTGTGATGTTCTATGACTGCAGAATGGCTAACAAATACATCTTAATAACTGGTGACTTCAATCTTATCCCCACATCTACCTCACCCTCATTTATAAATGAGGAAACTGAGGCTCTTAAAAATGAATTAATACAGCAAATTAGGAGTTTTAGAGACTAAGGAGTTAAGACTCAAGTTTACAGACTCAAATTTTTTCCATTACATACTTCTTATTTGTGTTGCAATTGACCCCACTGCCAATTCCCTTACCACCTACTATACATGTACTGTCTTTTGAGGATGCACACCACATTGTTTTCTGGTACCTGCTGTGGCAAGAGGGCCACAATCACTCTTTGGGAATCTCATGGCTTTAGAGTAAAAGCCTCTTGTTTTTTGACCTTAGATCCTCATCCAAAAGGTTCCCAAATGTATCTGGCTAAAGGGTTTGCCACAAAGTCTGAAAAAAATAGCTAACCACTCTACATCCTCATCCCAGGGCAAGGGAGATTGCCTAAATGTGCTGTGGTCCCTACCCTGCCTGAGCAAAAAGGCATTCTCTTTCCAGTTCTCTATGGAGCAGAATAGACCGAGTATTACAGCTAAAAGAACCACTAGAATTTAGAGTATTAGAACTAGAAGGAGCATTAAAACTTGGATGACACAATTCCAGTACTGGAAGGAACCTTTGAACACAGAACCTGGAATGTCACAACTGGAAGGGATCTTAGAATATAAGACACAAAACTAGTTTAGTAGAGGCAGCAAAGTATAATGGAAAGGGTGAGAGACAAACGACCCAGGGAATGTCCTGCTCCTACACTCATGAACTTTATGCTCTTAGGTTCTGCCTACCTCTGGATCTCAGATATTTTCCTCTGTAAAATAGGGATAATAATAATAATAGTTGTTATTATTGTTATTATACTTGTATTGCCTCTCTCCCAGGATGACTTGGAAGAAAAAAAATAACACCACAAAGGCAAAGTGCTTTTAAAAATGTCAGCTGTTACCGTTATGATGATGACGATAATGATGATAATGACAAAGAAGTATTTGGGGTCAACCAGCAGCTATGGGTAGCCCTATTCTCCCAGATAGTCTCAGGATCCCAAAAGCTGATCTTCCCACAATCCATCCCCTACATCAGTTTGAGAGGGGACCTTCATTGAACCCACAATTTTGATGTTTTCTCACTAGTTCCTAGTCAGTGCAAAAAATGTCCCAGCCCTTCCGTTAGAGCCAGAATTGATTATGCTCCTGTTGGGACACTTAGGTTGGATACAGGAAGGTGCAGACGTGGCCTGGCTCTACAAAGGCTGGCAGCCATCCCTTAAGCAAGAAGGCACTGGCAGCTACTATCTCAGCTTCTTCAGAACAGCCTGTGACTAGCCCTTCTATCACCACTCAGTTCTAAGGCTTCAGAGACCCCCCCTCCCCATTTCCCTTTTCTTCCAAATTTTCTCCATGGGTTTGTTTGGAACCTAGTTACCCAGAGTATAAGGGGGGAAATGTATAAATGACCTTCACATCTAAGTTAGCCTTAGAAATTAAGCTGTAAATAATTTACACATACACACACACACACACAAACACACACACACACACACACACACACAAAACCTCAGGCTCCGTGGGGAAGCATGGAAGGATTTAAGCCTTTAATATATATTTGAATGACCTGGCTTAAGAGATTCATAGATATTTAGATCTGAAAGAGACATCAGAAATATTTTGACATTAGTTTTCCAGGTAATTCTCAGATTTCCTAAAAATCTAAAAATTATAGAATCTTAGAATTATAAAATTTAAAAGATGGAAGGGGAGGCCCTCAGTATACCCATCTCATTTTTTCAGATGAGAAAACTGAGGCCCTGAAATAATAACCAAAATCACTCCGTGACAGTCCACAGAAGACCTCAGCTCTTTCACAAAATGAAATCCATTTCCCTTCTGCAGACCCAAGAAAGATTTGACAAATAATTTCTACTTGTACCCACCCTTGCCCTCAGACCTGCCACACCAGAACCAAAGTTCAGAGGTGAGCAGGCTGCGGACAGGGGACTCGCAGGACATACACTAAATAACCCCTCTATTCTCTGAGCTGCAACCGTTTAGTGGGTGACACTGACTGTCCCCCGGCAGCCACCCACCTCCGACATAACCCCCGCCGCCCAGCCCAGCCCACTCACCATCCACCACATTTTTGCCGTCATGTCGTAACATAACTGCCACTTCACGGAGCTCTCAGTCGACTTGCTGGGCACAGGGACGCTGGAGACTTCCATCATGGCCAGTGGCAAGTAGAACACGTGTGTGTGTATGTGTGTGTGTGTGTGTGTGTGTGTGTGTGTGTGTGTATGTGTGTGTGTGTGTGTGTGTAGCTGGGGGGGGCTAGTTAAGGTTGGGGAGAAGAGCAGGAAGAGGTAGGCCGGACAAGGTTATTTGGACGGGCAACCGCTCTGAGTGTTCGGCTGGAGTGCCGGGCTCCAAACCTGGGTGCTGGGCATGGTGTGGGTAAGAGAGTCCAGAAAGGCCAAATCCCTTCTTTAGTTCAGAGGGAGTAAAGGCAGCCACCCGGACTGGAGGGCCCAGAGTAAGGAAGCTCACCCCTTCATCTTGGCCCCAGAGAGAGAGAAAGAGAGAGAAAGAAAGAGAGAGAGAAGGAGAGAGAGAGAGAGAGAGAGAGAGAAGGAGAGAGGGAGAGAGGAAAAGAGAAGGCGGGGAAGGAGGGAGGGAGATGAAAACTGGGATGTGGATGTGTTAATCTAACACATGCCGGTCCAGTCTGGATTGAGTGGCCACCCACAGTCCCAAGGAGGCTGTCCTAACACACATTCTGTGTGTCGATGAATGTGTGTGTGTGTGTTTGTGTCTGTTGGTACTCTGTGCCCGTGGTGGTTGGAATAATCAGACCAATAAGCAGATTTATGAATGACAGGCGGGCCAGAGACATGAATGGGGACTTGAATGCTCTTGTCGTGGTTTTGTGGCCAGGAAGGTCTGTGGCTTAGAATTTGTTTCAATAGATTCAATAGATTCTGTTTCTTTATAGAAGACAAATTCTCATACCCCTCCCCATCCTGTCCTACAGACTTGGAGTCAGGAGATCTAGGTTGAAATCCTGGTTTCTGACTTTGAATAATTTTATCTCTTTTTTTTTGCCACCTGTAAAATGGGGTTAATAATGTACTACCTATGTCATAGGGTTGTTTTGAGTGAGGTAGGAAAGCATTTTAAATTGTAAAGTATAAAGAATACATGAAATAATGCATGGAAATGCTTCCCAAATTTTGCCATATAAATGCTGATAAGTATTATCATTATTACATTAAAATGAGGAATGTGTGCCTTAATTTTCCGTCTATAAAGGGTGGGGTTGAATGATTTTTAAGGGCGCTTCCAGTTCTGACGCCTTATGTTGTATAATTTTATATGTATCTCAACCGAGACCGTAGCATTTAGAATTGAGAGGGATCTTAAAGGTCAATTAATTCTTTTTATAGATGATGAGACTGAGGCACAGATGTGACACAGCCAGAAAAAGTCAGAATTCAAGGGTGGAATTCAAAACCAGGTCTCTTCTTCTTTTAACCACCTGTTGATACTTCTATATTTCAGATGTACTAAAGATACTCAAACCTGGGGAAAAGAAAGGATAGAACTTAGGGAAAAATGGAATCCAACTATCATAATATTCTGGAGCTCCATTCCTAGTTCTCTCCATCATCCATATAGAATTCATTGATTCATTGATTAATTTATTCATTCAACAAGCATTGCTGTATATAAACAAATCTTGCCTATCTGTACATAAGAATGTACAGATTATTCTACCATGCTCTCAGAAGATACAAAGTTTAGGGAAGAAATGGCCCTTACACTAATAGAATTTACAAATCTAGTAGGAAAATAACAAAAAAATTATATAATAAAATGTTTAAGCTCAAAAGGAACTTGAAATTCATCAAATCCAATCCATTCATTTTATAGATAACAAAACTGAGATGTGAAGATGGGAAATTGAGTGGTTAGCTAAGTTATAAAGCTGGCTAGTAGAGTCAGGACTTGAATCCAGATCTCCTAGATCCCAGACCACGTAGAGGCATCTTCCACCAAGCCAAGATGGAGTCTCCAGTGGCCCAGATGGAATATTTGCCCTCCTGGTAATTATAATTTAACTCAGGACCATGTGGTCATGGGGGACAATTACCCTCTGGCAATGTGGTTATAGTTGGCATTCTGGCTCTGGTCAATAGGACTGAGCCTTCAAAGGAGATACAGATGTGGTGTGCTTCAAAAGGCCAGGCTGAACTGAGATGTAGTTTCTCTCTCTGTCTCTCTGTCTCTCTCTGTCTCTCTCTGTCTCTCTGTCTCTCTCTGTCTCTCTCCCTCTCTCTGTCTCTGTCTCTGTCTCTCTCTCTGTCTCTCTGTCTCTGTCTCTATGTCTCTCTCTCTCTCTCTCTCTCTCTCTCTCTCTCTCTGTCTCTCTCTGCTGTCTCTCTCTGTCTCTCTCTGTCTCTCTCTCTCTCTCTCACACACACACACACACACAATGATAGGGCAGGGGAATAGATGGAACTAAGAAAGACTTGGCCTGGTATCTGGGTTCTATTTTCTTTCTTAGAACCCATTAAATGCTTTAAGATCAGCAGCTATTGGTCAGTGATTGTACTCTTGGGGGACAGGAGGGAGGGAGGAATGAGATCAAGATCTATTGGGGGAGAAGTAGCCTTTCCAAAAGATGTTTTTGGATGAAAGGTAGAGATTGGACTGAGGAATTGAGAGGGGCAGGGTGATCTTCAAGGAGGCATCTGCTCCCTTGGCTCTGGACAGAACTACACCAAAATGGTCTGGACAAAGGAAGGTCTTCAGGGCACCAATCTGACAAATTAGTCTAAGCTGGATGTGGCAGACCAAACCCTGCTCTTTGTTCTTGACAGCTGGTTAGAAGACAGTTTGGGGTTATAGAAATTAATCAGATACCTAAAGATTGTGTAGATCTGGGCAAAGTTAGTTTTTATTTTCTTAAGTTCCTTGGGAAAGGTCTGAATATGCTTGATCTCAGAGGACACCATAAAAGAAATGTAAGAAAGCTACAGAGACATGTATAGAGATATACTACAGAGTGAAATCAATATAAAGGAATGCTTCTTGGCCAAAAGAACAATCTCCAAATGGAACTCCCCTGTAAGGAGAGGTCCTCTTTGTTCAGCAAAGGCTGAATGACCATTATTTAGAGGTGTTAGGGAGGGATTTTGTACTTTTTAAAAATACAAGTTGGACTAGATAGCTCCCAAGGTTCTCTGATTTTGTGAGATTTCAGTCTTTCTTAGTGTGTGTGTGTGTGTGTGTGTGTGTGTGTGTGTGTGTGTGTGTGAGAGAGAGAGAGAGAGAGAGACAGAGAGACAGAGAGAGACAGAGAGAGACAAAGACAGAAAGACAAAGAGAGAGACAGAGAGGGAGTGTGGGGGGTGTTTGAGATAATGTCTGTATTACAGAGTGAGACTGACAGACGCCTCTGCGGAAAAATATATACTTGGACAGCTGAGGATAAATATGTATGCAAGAAATCCCAGTATCTACAAGTCTTAGCTACAAAAAGTGGTGGAGATAGCTTCCAGCCTCTATTTTGGGGGAAGGAATAGAAAAGATTGGCCTGCTGGTGCTTCCAGGGTTAGAAGAGGGATCCAAGATTTCCCAGCTTTTTTTCATACTCTGTGCCCAGATAAAAAAGTTGATCTTGGAAATGAAGGGGTGTGTGTGTGTGTGTGTGTGTGTGTGTGTGTGTGTGTGTGCACGCACTATTCTGTGATTATCGGTTTTAAATTGCTCAGAGCTAAGGCAGATAGATCCAGGGGTGTCTTAGCTTGTTCAGATCAACTCAGCATAATTGCCTGCTTGGCTACCCAGGATATATATGCCAGCCATGGGAGACAATATCTCGTGGGGAATGGTCATTGCCCTTTCTTTCTAACCCTCTCTCTCTCCACTTCTCCTTACAGAGATTCAGAGAACCGTTGACCCAGAAGGATTTATATGAGTAGTCTACCTCACTCCTATCAAACTTTCCCCCCTAACTCCCCTCAAGATATCTTTGGTGTAAAAAATGTCTGATGCTCTCACCCACCCACCCATTTTCTTCACATTCTCTGCCCCTACCCAGAGATCGTTACTTTGCCAATCTCTTAAGGAATACAAACATGTCAGAGCTGGAAGAGACCTTAAATATAGGATATAGAAGAGTGGAATCAGGAAGGACCTTAAAAGCCAGCTAACCCAGGAATTCTTAACCTTTTTTTCTTGCACCATATCCCTTTATCAGTCAGTCTTATGAAGCATATGGATTTCATCTCAGGATCATATTTTTAAATGCATAAAATAAAACACATCATCAATTATACTGAAATGCAGTTATCAAAATACATATATTTTTACTTTTTTTTTTTTTTTAGAACAAAATATATTTTTAAAAAGTAAGTTTATGGAGCCCAGGTTAAAAAATCCTGATCAATTCTACCCTCCTTTTTGTATAGATAGAAATAAAATGAGAATCAGCCAGACCCCCATGCCCATTTCCTCAGCCCCACCCTGTCCCCTACTGGAATTCATTTCTGTTCTCTCTCTCGGCAGCAGAGGGCACTGCTTGCCAAAAGAATGAACGACAGGGGGTGGAAAGAGGGAGGGGGCTCTGAATTGGGAAGTTGGGATTTAGACTGGGAGTTAGCTGAGCTGCTTGTTCATATGATATGATAATATGCCTTCCCCAATCTGGCGTAGAGCATCTTCCTTACCCTTCCCTTTTTCTGGTTCTCAAAGACACACATACATATATGCCCACAGAGGAAGCAGCAAAGGGGATTTTGGAAAGGTCTATGAGAAAAAGCCAGGAAACTACTTCCATCCCTGACTTTAAGTAAATCATATGCATTCTCCAACCCTCAGTTTCTCCCTTTGTAAATTCAATTGCACATTTCCTGCCTATTACACCATGAATGATCCTAATTCTTAGATTTGGACAGGGGAAGGAGATATAAAAAAAGAGAAGAAGCTGAGGGTGGCAAAGTAAACTCTTACCAGCTCTAAGATCTAGAATCAAAAACTGTGAAAATTGGGCCTTAGATACCATCCCAGCTTGGCCCTGGTCACCCTGAGGTCCAGGGGAAAAAGGGACTAAGCCCAAAGAGAAGACTGCTATCTGTATCTTGATAATGAGTCATATACTCCTTCAGTGTCTCTGCTATTTGAATTCTTCCTTATATCTCTCAGCAGTGCAAGGATTGCAAGCCTCATATGGAGGTCTGTATTCGTATCTTGAAGGAGGAAAGGAGAGGAAAGCATACGAGACAATCCTTCTAGGATGGACAGCCTGTGTTTTTCAATCATTTCTTTCTCTCTTCTCATTAAGGGATCTTCCCTCCTCCTTCCAATTGTGAAGGGCAGTCAGATATGGGATTTCCTGCTTCCTTCAGATGCTACCAAAGCTTTTTCATTCTGGCTTCTCTGCATCCAGTTTTCTGTGCAAAGTAATTAATGAACCTTTCCCTGGGCAAGAGGAACAAGGGGCTAATGAGAGTCTTGATGCCTTCTGGACAGATCACAGTGCTGAAGAATCCTAAGTTAGGGAAGAGGCCCCCATCACCAGGACAGGGATAGCCCCCCCAAAAAAAACGGTTTGTGGAAAAGATGGAGGGAAAGGTAGAAGGGGAATGAATAACCCCAGAAAGATGGAGGGAAGGAGAGAGAGGTAAGGGAATATCTTCAAGGAAAGACTGGATAACCATGAAATGGGGTACATTGCCGAGACAATTCTTGTTCTCGCCTTTCCCAGTTCTAAGATTCTATGTTTTGGGAAGAGAAAGATGAGGAATAAAGGGAGGAAAAAAAGGGTGATGCTTTGCATCTGATGTCTGACCATAAAGCTCCCAGGGACCTTTAATGAAATTATACTAAGAAGCCCCCTTGGTAGCCATCCTCAGAATTGTAAACCATTGATTTATTCCCTCTGCAGTATCCTGTAGTGAGAAGAAAACTAGAGGTAGACTTGTGGCTCTGACATTTCCTGTCTGTGTGACCCCTGGGTAAGCCTCTTCTGCCATAAGTGATAATAATACCTGTATTACTTGTCTCACAGGGCTGTGGAAAGGATGCTTTGGAAAGTAAATAGAAAGAAGTAGAATCTGTATGTCTCTGATTCTATCTCTGTTTCTTTCTCTTTGTCTATTTCTCTGTTTCTCTGTCTCTGCTTCTCTCTTCATTTTATGTCTGCATTTGCCTCTCTGTCTCTGTCTCTCTTTCTCTCTCTGTCTCTGTTTCTCTGTCTCTGACTCTTTGTCTCTCTCTCTCTGTCTCTCTCTCGCTTTATTTCTCTGCCTCTGTTTCTCTGTCTCTGTCTCTATCTCTCTCTCCCTCCCTCCATTTGTCTCTCCATTTCTGTTTCTTTAGCCTTGTTAGGAACTTTTTCAGAGCCCACATCTTCTCCTTTGTTTCCTCACAAGGTTTATCTATATTAGGGCTAGATACACAGGAAAGGAGGATTACTACTTGTTTTTTAATCTGGTTTGAATTAGTCCAAATCTAGGGAGGGGGAAATGAAGAGAGGGAGCAATAATATAGGTCAATTAAGGAGCACAGACTCTAACCTTCAGAACAAAGTCCTGCATTAATGTTGCATAATACATTAATATTATCATTAATAAGAATGATAATAATCAGCACTCTCAAATTCCAATCTATTGTCCATACCATGCTGTGTGTGTGTTGGGGGGGGGTTGGCAACAGGAAAATAGGGGAATTCCTGCCAAAGCTTTGCACAATGGGAACTTTGTGTGCCCTAAGTTGATTGTGGTAACTATGAATACTTGGCAAAACCCTGAAACACTGGTAAATTAGGATCTGGCAGTATACCATTGATTGGGTTGGCACCCTGGTCAGTGTGATGCAACTGCTCCTAAGTCATAGAAACAGATAGAGTGCCACAAGGTTGCACATTGGCCCTTCTCAAAACATCTTGAAATGGAGGAGAATGGAACAAGTAACTCTCTTTCATGCTCTGGCACAACAAGAAGGTATGCTATTTAAGAACAAATTACCTCTGCCTGCTGGCTTCCCTGGTTTCCTCCAAGATTCAGTTCAAATTCTTTCTTCTGCAGAAGACCTAACTTCCGCTCCTTCCTCCAAGTACCTTTTTCCCAATATTATCTTACAGCTTCCCTCTCTCCCAACTTTTCTCTCTCCCTCTTTCTTTTTCCCTCTCTCTCTGCTTTATATATAAATGTAGATACACACAAACATACATGCATGTGTACTCAATGCACACATGCATATATTTATATTCATATATGTGTATATATATGTACCTTCAGTATGCATGTAGAAAATTGCTTGCATGTTGTTTCCCTCTTTAAAATATAAGCTTATTGAGGAGTAGGGTCCTGGTTTTTGCCCTTTTTAAAATCTCTAGTAGAGTATCCAGTATGTAGAGTTTAATAAATACTTAATAAAATACTAAAAAAAAATAAATGTTAACTGATTGATTAGAAATAATTCAGTGTTAGTGGTGATGATACTTTTGTTGAATTTGACAGAGCAAAAGACTTGAGTCAGAAACTCTTTTGTTCAAATTTCACCTCATACCTAGTCACTGAACCTTGCTGTAATTGGAAGAGTTGATCTCAAAGGTCTCTGAGGTTATTTCAAAACCTAAGAGTTTATAAATCTTTGACCACTAAAGGGGCAAACCATGAGTGAGCATCCAATAGATTGATAAGTAAATATTTACATTATGTGATAGTATTATATCCTAACAAAACTAGAAGCAAATCTTTCCAATTAAAGGAAAGAATTTCAGGGAGCAGGTAAATGGAGCAGTAAATAGACCACCAGTCTTGAAGTCAGGAGGACCTGAATTCAAATCTGGTCTCAGACACTTAAAACTTAGTAGCTGTGTGATCTTGGGCAAATTGCTTAAGCCCAATTGTCTCACCAATAGACAAAAACAATAAAGGAGAGATTTCATACTAATCTTTATTTCTAAACCCAGTTAGACTAAATAAGAGAGGAATCGAAGAATGACTCAAATGTGAAGAATCTAAGGTCATTGGAAATTTTTCCTTAACTCAAATTACAGAAATTACACATAATAACAAAATGTATCGCCAAAAAATAATAATGTTTCAAATGATTTTGAAAAAGGGATGGACATACTTAAATGGGAATTTTGAAAAAAACTTGACAAACTATCCAACAGACCAAAACATAGCCAAAAAATAATAAAATAAAGCAATTTGGAAAAGTTGGTATTTGCCAGAAGCATCATGAACAAATACAATCTCTCCTATGACACTGGCAAATAATATAAAAATATTTCAGCATCTGCACACAACAGTATGTGTTGATCATTGCCTGGGTAAGACCCATAGCAAGGAATACTCCAGAAGATTAGTGTTTAAATGCCATCATAGCAGAAACAATTTGGGAGAGCAATACAAAGTCATTAGAAGATTTTATTACTTTGATAGGTAGTGCTAGATCATTCCCCCCAAAAATATATTGCCTCCCTCTTCACTGAACACTATATTGCCCAATTATAGACAACTAAAAATCATTTCAGAATGGAATCTGGAAAACAAAAGTATATGTGAAATTCTAGATTGTTTGAATCAGTGATTAAAGCAAAAGTCAGTCAATAAATATTTATTAAGTCCCTATATTCTGGTACTGTGCTAAGCCCTGGATAATAATAGTTAATATTCATATAATATTTTAAATTTTACAAAATGATCTCATTTTATTCTCCTAACAATCCTGAGCAGTGGATCCCCATTTTACAAATGATGAAGTGCAGACAAAAATGTGGTATGAAGAGTTTGAGCAGTGCAAAGAATAGAATACATAATTCTATATTAAAATAAAAGTTTACTACAGAGGTTTGAAAGTCAGAAGAGAGAAAGAACTCCTAGAGAAGGGGGAATATGGAAAAGTTTTGGTCATCTCTATGGTCAAAGAATCTGAACATAAGGAATACACAAGTGGAATGAAATGAGAAACAAAGCTTCCATACAATTCATGAAGTGAATAACAGAATAATTACACAGAAAGGTGACAAAAAACTCTATAAAATGTTTCATAATGGGCCATAAGTTATTTGTAAAACACTTTATTATTTTCTTCCCAAATGCATATCTGATCCCAGTTTTTTTTTTTTTTTTTTTAAACAGAAGGAATCCTTCATTTACTACCAGAAGATGAGAACACAAGATACCCCATTCAAATTCTGGACAATTAAGTATTGATATACTTTATATAGTATATTTTATACATTCACAGTATATAACACAAAATTATAAATACTTACAAGAAAACAATAGATTGGATGAGGAGGAGAAAGGATGTGCCAAAAATAAGGTTATAAAGAGCTCCTTATTATGCTTCCTTTTGTATATTGTCTTTCCTCCTTAGATTGTAAACTCCTTGTGATCTGAAACTGTTTTTCCCCTTAATTTGCATCTCTAGAGCTTTGCATAAGGTCTGGCACATAGTGGGTGCTTAATAAACATTTATTGACTGACTATTAGCTATCTGGTAATTATTGAGAAAGCCTTGGTTATTGCAATCCTCAGTTCCACATTCATGGCTTAGTCATGTACAGTACTGAAATGTAAAATAGAGTCATGTATAATGAAAATGTGAGAATATTTGTTATCTACATGAAAAAACTATTCTCTATATAAAACATGCCATGAACATATTAATAGTGAGAATTAATATAAAATGTTATTTTTCTTTTTTTTTTTAATTAATTTTATAATTATAATTTTTTTGACAGTACATATGCACAGGTAATTTTTTTTTACAACATTATCCCTTGTATTCATTTTCCAAATTTTCCCTTCCCTCCCTCCATTCCCTCCCCTAGATGACAGGCAATCCCATATATATTAAATGCGTTACAGTATATCCTAGATACAATATATGTGTGTAAAACCAAATTTCTTGTTGCACAGTAAGAATTGGATTCCAAAGGTATAAGTAACCTGGGTAGAAAAACAATAGTGCAAACAGTTTACACTCAATTCCCAGTGTTCCTTCTCTGGGTGTAGATGTTTCTGTCCATCATTGATCAACTGGAACTGAATTAGATTTTTATGTTGAGGATATCCACTTCCATCAGAATATATCTTCATACAGTATTGTTGTTGAAGTGTATAGTGATCTCCTGGTTCTGCTCATTTCACTCAGCATCAGTTCATGTAAGTCTCTCCAAGCCTCTCTGTATTCATCCTGCTGGTCATTTCTTACAGAGCAATAATATTCCATAACATTCATATACCATAATTTACCCAACCATTCTCCAAATGATGGGCATCCATTCATTTTCCAGTTTCTAGCCACTACAAAAAGGGCTGCCACAAACATTTTGGCATACAGGTCCCTTTCACTTCTTTAGTATTTCTTTGGGATATAAGCCCAATAGTAGCACTGCTGGATCAAAAGGTATGCACAGTTTGATAACTTTTTGGGCATAGTTCCAAATTGCTCTCCAGAATGGCTGGATTCTTTCATAACTCCACCAACAATGCATCAGTGTCCCAGTTTTCCCACATCCCCTCAAACATTCATCATTATTTTTTCCTATCATCTTAGCCAATCTGACAGGTGGCAATGGTATCTCAGAGTTATCTTAATTTGCATTTCTCTGATCAGTAGTGACTTGGAACACTCATATGAGTGGAAATAGTTTCAATTTCATCATCTGAAAATTGTCTGTTCATATCCTTTGACCATTTATCAAATGGAGAATGGTTTGATTTAAAACGTTATTTTTCAAGGAGGTCATTTATACCTATTATAATTCACAACATAAAACTAAATAAGGTGATGATTATATATATATATATACATATATATATATGTATATATAAATATGGATGATATCAAGGTATATGATTCTATTGAAAAGCACATTAACTATGAGGCACTTATTAATTTTTTCTACCAAGTATTTTTTAAGCACATTATTATGTGCCAAATACAAAGTGAATACAACAAAAAGCCAAAAACCGTTTTCCTCCAGGAGCTTAGTTTGTAATAGGGGCATCCTAATTAGCTTACATTTATTTCAAAGTACTTTCTCCCACAGTTTCCTCTCCCAAGGTCTTGGAGGAGCAGACAGAATAGTCTTGGTATTCACTTTTACGTCCATACTCTCTCTTTATCTCCTTTATTCAGCAACTTTTCTTTTTATGAGGAAATCAGCATTTTCCACGTAGTCATAATTATGATGGATGTAATACAATAACTTCCAGGTTATTCTTCCTTTTTTTCTCAAGGATCTTCCTTGTTGGAGGATCTTCTTTTCCTCAATTCCTGTCCTTTAATTAGAAGACTTTAATTACCACAGCAGTATTCTCTCAAATTCCCTAACCTTTCAATTCTTCAGCTTCCACAAATCTTATGATCTATTCCTTCACTCATCTCAGCCACACATATAGATGGTTATATATTAGATCTGACCATTACTCACAAGTGTTCTACTTCCCTAATTAGTATCTGACATTCCTTTATCTAAACACAACTTTCTATCATTCTACCTCTCCTTAAGGAAAGGCCTTACCACTCCTAAATCTGTTCTTCATCCTCATCAAGACCTCCAAACCCTCCACTTCTCAGTATTTTCTTAGCCAATCCTTGTTCTTGGTGCACCTTGCTTCCCCTCTGATTTCAACCCAACAATTGTCCATTTCAAACTCTTCACCATTCTCTTGTCTTGAATCCCTTGCTTTTTTTGTTTATCTCTTACCAAATTTCATCCATGGTTTACTCTCACATTGGCTTCTGCTTCTATTCATAAGTAATTGAAAACATCTGGAAGAAGTCTCAAAACTGTGCTGATTAGATATATTATAAATTCATGTTATTCAACTTCAACTCATCCCTTACTGTAGGAAGTCTTTTTATTCTTCCCTGATTAATTTCCTATCACACTTCCCAGAGAAGCTATTCCAAATATTCTCTTTCTTCCTCAAGCCTCATATACCTTCTTTTGGCCCCTTTCAGTCCAGGATCTCATCTCTTACTCTACTAAGAAAACTGAAACCACTTAATATGTTTTATTTCTTTTTTCTATTCCCTTCATTTCAAAACTCCTTGATATCATTTCTCGTTTTCCCCCTATTTTCCCCAGTCTCTAACAAAGAGGTGGCCCTTCTCTAGGCTAAGGTAACATTTATAAATGTGCTTTTGATCTCATCTTCTCCCATCTTATACAAAGGATTTCATCATTAATTCCCCTCCCCTTCTTTCTCTAATCGTCAGCCTTCCCTTCATGTCTCCAAACACACCCCTTCATTCACTAGATTTTATAATCACCTCAGATGATCTCTGCTCTCTTTCTGAGTCAAACTCATAGAAAAAGTTACTCATACTTTGCTGCCTCTACTTCCCCTCTTCTCACTCCTTAACTCTTTGAAATCTCTATTTTTCTGACCTTGATCAATCAATTGAATCTGTCTTCCAAAATTTCCATTAATATCTTAATTACCAAATATGACTTCTTGACCTACCTACAGCATATGACATTGGTGATCTTTCCCTACCCCAGTGCCAATACTCTCTTCTCTCTAAGTTTTTGTATTATTGCTCTTTCTTTGTTCTCCTCTTATCTGTATGACTGCTCCTTCTTACTCTCTTTGGCTGGTTCTTCATCTATATCTTGATTCCTGATCATGAATGTTTCCTAGGGTTTTATCCTATGCCCTCTTCTCTCTCTCCATAACTTTAGAAGCTTCCCAGGCATTTAATATCATGTCTATGCAGATGATTCTCAGCCGTCATGTCCAGAGCTGAATTCATTATCCTCCCCCAAACCTCTTCCTAACGTTCCTATTTCTATCAAAGGTACCCAGTCTCCCCGGTTCATAATTATAGTATTATCTTGGATTCCCTATATTCCTTTAACTCATGTCTCCAACATATCATACAACTGACCCTTTCTCTCCATTTATACAACCACCACTACAAACCTGCCTCCTAGATCAGTACAACTTCCTCCTTGATCTTCCTCCTCCAATCTCTTCTCCAATCTAACCTCCAATCTCTTCTCATTCTAATCCACCAGCCTATACACTGCTGCCAAAGAAATTTCCCTCAGCATAGATCTGACTCTTCTACTCAACCCCGATAGCTTTTGATTTTCTTAACAACAGAATGTAAACTTCATAGTACTTATAAAGTTCTACTCAACCTGGTCCCAACTTACTCTTCCAACCTTATTGGCTATTATTCCTCTTTTCACACTTTGCAATCCAGCTAATTATTCTTCTCTCTGTTCAGAACACACAGGAAATTCTATTCTTTCTATCTGTGTGCACTGGATGTACTGCATGCTTGAAACAAATGCTTCTTTCCTCTTTTCCCTTAATATGTATTTGTATCTCACAACAATCCTATGAGGAAGTTGTTACAACTATTATTATCCTTATTTTACAAATGAGGAAACTAAGACTCAGAGAGATTATGTGACCTATTTTCACACAAATAGTAAAATAAATCTCTATCTCTGGAAGTAAATTCTTCACAAGAATGAGCTTACAGGGATCCATTTCCTCCCTTCTTAACTACTACCAGTCAAGGTAAGGAGCATTTATTAAGTTCTTACAATGTTCCAGATGCTATGCTGGTGCCTGGAATAATAAACCCTGGGAATACAAAAGCAAGCAAAAAGAAAGATAGTTCCTATCTTCAAAGAGCTTAAATTTTAATGGATGAAGACAAAAGCATAAAAGGAAGCTGAAAAGGATATGTAATGTGTATTGGGGGGGGGGTACCTGTTTAGAGGCATGGTTGACAAACCTGGAAAATAAAGTGTGGCTGGTTAGGTCCTTCCTTAAAATACTGAGGAAGAAGGTAGTTGGAGCATGGTAGTAATAGTGAAAGACCAAAGCTGATCTGGGCCCTTTCTTAAAATGGAAATCTGAATACCCTCTCTCTCTCTGCCCCCCCCCCAAATTCTGGAAAGAATTTGATATAAGCAAGCGTCAGATTTCCTTATTCAGTCCTCATTCAGTGTTTGAGTGTCTACTCTGTGAAATCTTTGTCCAGTAGATTAATTAAGAGATAATTTGCTTAACAGCAGAATTATTCACTTTACAAAAAGCCTTACTTAAATTGCAGCTCCCCAGAGCATTTAGTATTAGGTTCATATTTTTAAAATTCTTTTATGTACAACTGTCCTTTTGCATCTTTGTATCTTTAGCATCAAGCACAGCAGTATCATCAAACCAGTAGGCTTTTAATGTGCTGGTTGAATCCAGTAAACAAGGAGCTTTGGTAAGTCAAAGGGGCCCTGAGCATTTTATTCTCACTCTTTCTTCCCTCAGTCCAGCTCCTGAGAAGTGGGTGGGGTATCATAAGGGAAAAAGAGACTCTTGCTACCTGGCCTTGTCTTTTAGAAAAAGTCCTCCTAACCACTTATCCTCAGCCTCCCACTTACACTACCAAGATTTTTTTCTAAATAGAATTTCTCTGAGTCAGGGAGACACAAAATGATACTCACACAGTAAATAAGAAAAAAAGAGCAAGGAGGAGGAAAGAAAGGGAAAAAGGATGGAGAGAAAGTTCTACTGTACTTCAATAGTAATTGAAAGACTGTCATTATTTGAAAGAAAGATCAGTTTATTTGGCCTGGGCCCAGAAAGCAGAAAGGGAAATACCAAGGGAGAAGTTGCAAAGAAACAGATTTTGGCTTGATGCAAAAACAAACTTCCCAACGGTGAGAACTATCCCAAAGTGAAATGGAATGGGGATGGTGTGGGGGAGAGTCTTCAAAAGTGGAGGGCTTCAAGCAAAGGTACACACTTGTTGGGTCTGTTTTAGAGGAGATTTTTGTTGAGAGATAGGTTAGCTATGATTTTTCCAACTCTCAGATTCTTATTCGGAGATGAAGAGTCGAGAGAAAGAACAAAGACAGGTGAGAGAAAGAGTAGTGAGCCAGGGACCGGAAGGAGTGATTAAGGGAAGAAGTCATTAAAGATGGGGGAAAAAAATGCAGGTTGAATAAATAACTTTTGAATGAATGAAGGTACTTTTGTAAGCAGAAGTGGTAAATCTAGATGGTTAAGCTGATTCGAACGATAACGTTACCCAGGGAAGGGGTGGGGGAAGATTGGGCCGTGAAAGTAAAGAAACAGTAGAAGAGGAACAGAAAGAGAGGGAAATGCAGTCAAAGAAAGAGAAATGACAGATGAGGCGGAGGCCCTCCGACCAAAGGAAGAGAACGATTGAGAGACCAATAAGTGTATTACTGGGTAATTACATTCTGGGGATTATTCAAGGGCTACGATTTTTTCCAGAATCTGTCATCCACCCCCACCCTTCCCGAACAGGAATTGTAGGGTGCCTTTAAAAGCCCCGCCCCGTACTGTTCTCTCCTCCCCCCACTCTCGTCTCCGACTCTTCCCCCTCCTCCTGCTCCCAGATCAGGCGTTCCCAGGCCCCTCCTTCTGCCCCCCACCCCCTGACGTCAGGAGCTGTCCGCGGCCCCCGGTGCTGAAACAAAATGGCTGGTGGCGGTGGAGGCAGGGACCCGGCGTGAGCGGAGAGCCGAGCCCAGAGAGCTCGGGAGCCAGGGAGCCAGCAAGCAGAGAGAGCCAGCGAACAGGCCGGGGAGGGCTGGGCTGGGATGCCACAGCCCCGCGGACGGGCGTCGGCGCATAGGCAGCCTCCCTGCTGAGCTCCGGGTCCCCCCCCCTCCGCCCCCAGCCCCGGGCCCGGCCCCCAGGACCATGTCTCTGCTCTGCGTTGGAGGTGAGCTGAACTGGTGTAGGGATGCAGATTCCCACTATCCATCCCCTGAACCCGCCTCGCTTCTGGGCTTCTTGTGCTCTAGGGTTGGGGTGTGGAAAGGGTGGGACTAGATGGGGGAGGAACGCTGGGGTCCCCAGAGCTCCCTTTCCGACCATCTCCGAGCTGTTCCCCCAGGTTCACACTCCTGGGGGGGTGAAGGTTGAGCGAGACCTGGATAGGAAGGAATGTGAGGGTCCCTAGCGCTCCCCTTTCCTTCCTCCTCGGGACTTCCCGCCAGGGTTCGCATGCTCTGGGTGGATGGGAGTGGGGGATGGGGGAACCGGGATCTGGGTAGGAGAGTGCCTTGATTAGATTCCCCCGCTCCTACACCTTCCCACCTGCGGTTTATTTCTGTCCCATATTCTTTCTGGAAAAGGCTGGGTTCCCGGCCCGGGCGGGGGTCCACTCCTTTTCCTCCCTCCCCCCCTCCCACCCCGCCTAGTTATAGCTCTCTACTCTACACTTGGAGATTCTCCAGCATTGGATTCTCTCCGTTTCTCGTCCCCGTTACAAATTTAGGGTCCCCCCCCGGGTGGTGTGTGTTTGTGGGGGGGAGCTATTTTTGTTCTTTCTGTGAGCTGCCCACGCTCTGCGCCCTCTCCGGAAGCTGGGCCTGGGGCTGAGACTGGGTGTGTGTTGGGGGCTGAAGATGGGGTGGGGCAGAAGACTGCTCTGGGTGGGGGGAAAGGGATTTTTGTGCCAGGGCCCCCACAGCTGGGTAACTGGAGAGTTCGCAGGGGTCCCGGCATAGGAGCAGTCGATGGGGTTCAGTTATCGCTGGTACTCCTGTTGGAGGAGACCTTTGGAAGGAGGGACTGGCTCTTCGAATCTCTCGTCGGGCTTAAGCTTCCAAAGGCTGCCCGCACCCCCTCTTCATTTCCACTGCAAACGTGCCCCTCTCCCACTTCCGAAGCTTCATTCACAAACCCTCTCCCGCCGCGGGCACCGCCCCTCAGGGTGTCTCCCCCCCCATCCCTTATGCAAATCGCCCCCGACTGGCGTAGTTGGCACGCTCGCTTAAAGGGACCGGGGCACTTGGAAACCTGTCTCTTTCGCCTAAGGTTCGTGGGTGGGGTACGGGGAAAGAGAAGAAAGTCTCGAGCAGTTAGAGGTCCTGGAGTCCAGGGCCCTGCTTCTTAGAAGATTGGGGGACAGGAAAAGTCTTCTTGGAGAAGACTATTTGAAGTAGAATGAATCATATCCTATCTCTAATCCTAGCCCTGGTCTGAAAGTCAGAGATCATTCTCACCCCCAAAATGGGGGTGAGAATAAGGGGTGTGTGTAGGGGGTGAGACCCAGAGCCTTCTGCTGTTGGAACCACCTTCCACGCATGAAGGCAAAAAAGATTCTAACTTCCAGCTGGCACTGGGGTGGGGTGGGGGTGTGGAGTGTGGGAAGAAGGAACTGGGAGGCTCTTGGTTACCCCTGGTCCATCTGGCTCCCAATCCTCCCCTCCTAGTTCCCTCATCTGAGGAACCCTTTCTTGTGCCTCAGGCCTGTTCCCTTCACCCAAAAGGGGAGAAAAAAGAAAAAAATATGTCTGGAAGATTCGCCTGGGGGAAGAGGAGAGGGAAGAGAAAGGGGGAGGAATTTTACCATAAACTCTGACGCAAGTGTTTGGGGGGTGGAGAAGGAGGGGCCAGGGCACTGGGCCTCTAGTGATGGAACCAGGAGGTCTGGAGCCTTTGCTCCCACTCTGAATCAAGAAGCATGATTACAGACCTTACGTTCGGGATCTGGGGAAAGCTGGCAGTAGGGCTAGTCAGGGAGCTCTGAGCTGTCCTGATTGGCATCAAAAACCCAATGCAGAGAACTCAGGAAGCACTGGCTCCAGCCTGAGTGTCTTCCCACACCGGCACTGGAGCATAGCCTGGAAGAAGGGCTGTTCACTGGGAAAGGACCCAGTTTTGGGTATTTAAAAATTGCTGGTTCTGGGAAAGCTGGGCTAGTATCAGAGACAAACACACATCCAAAAACATATGAATATATGAGCACACATATGTGTGTGCAACACACAACACAAACCCTTTATCACATGCTTGTACATATATGTACAGGCACATATGTATTCAAAAAGACATTTATACAGAGATACATACATACACCAAGTCACATTGTAGTATACCAGAAAAAGTATTGGGTTTCAATCCCAACTCACTAGTTGTGTGTCCATGGGCAATTCATTTCACCTCTCCAAGGCTAAGTTTCCTCATCTATAAAATGGGGGAAATATTTGTGCCACCTACCTCATATAATTGTGGAAAAAAGTGCTTTACAAACTTTAAAGCCCTATAAAACATGAGCTATTACACACACATATGCACTCCTTCGTAGCCATCTGTGCAAAGGGTACAAACATAAATATATACATACATATAAGCAGGCATGCATTCACAGAAACATGAGTACACATAAGCAAATACTTGTGTCTTAATTTCTCATAGCTTCAGTTTCTTTATCTACAAAATGGAAATAATACCTACAATTGTATATTTAAATGAGATAATATGTTAAGTGTTTTGTATATCATTTAAATATATTATGGTTACAGTATTATGGTTTTCAAGACTTATTCTGGTCAATCTTCTTTAGGAGAGCCAATGTTATGTCTCAAATGTGATACCCAGAACTGAACTGAGGTCCAGATGAGGGTCTGACCTGGGTAAAGCTGAACTATGACCTTTCTCATTTGTTCCATTCAGCTGTTAGACTTGGTGGGGCTGGGATTGCAACAAAATTGCTTCTTCATCCACATGTCTACCCTCTCCCAATGTGACCTGTCCCCTGAAAGGTATTCCAGCCCATTGTGCAGTTTCTACTTCCACTGGGACCCTAGAAACTCTTTAATTAGAGTATTCTTTTCTCAGAAGCCCTGAGAAGGAAGTGGGAAAATTAGTCTGACATGGAAGTTCAAACCTCATAGAAAATTAAGACTGGAAAGGCCCATACAGATAATTTGCTGGAGAGCTGGAAACCTAGAGAGAGGAACTGACTTGCCTAAGTTCTTGCTCCAAACAAACAGCATTATTGTGAATTTCTAGTAGGAGGGAAAATGTGTCCATTCTCTATGAAAAGTCTTCCCTGAGAAAGTAGAATTTTGGACAAACCTTCAAAGCTGGTAAAGAGAATAGAGTTCATAATGCAATTATATCTGACCTAAGTCATATTCATAAAGCCTTCGATTTTGTAATGAGTTTCATATTTTAAGAGGAACATTGCTCTTCCAGAGGAAGATAACCAGATACTAGAAGTTTTTGAAATTGAAATCATGGCAGATGATTACAAAAAACACAACATATATTATTCCATGTAATCATCACTACAGCTGTGGAAAGAGGTGCTATAGGCATTATTATCTCCATCATTTAGATATGGATTTCTTAAACTTTTTTCTACCCATGATCCCTTTTCAACCAAGAAATTTTTATGTGACCCTGGGTATATAGATTTATAAAATAAATATACAAACCAAACACTTATTGATAATAAATTATAAATAGGCTTGAGACCAACAGTTTTAGAAGCTGGATTATAGATCAGGACTCTAAATTTAAGAGAAATTAAGTTCTTTGTCCCAGGGTCACACAACTCACACTGGCCAGTAGCTGAATTTGAACCCAAGTCTCTTGAGACTCCAACTCTTGCCTACTTATCACATATACCACACTAATTCTCCTGATATTTAAGAATCAGATGAAGGAGCTAGAAGAAGAAGAAGAATGAAGAAGACCTGGAAAAGAACCAATTTAGAGAGGCAATGATAGTTATCTTTAAGTACCTGAAGAGTTGTATGGAAAAGGGATTAAATTTACTCTGCTTGGTCCCAGAGAGAAAAGAACTGTGAACAGCTGGGGAAGACTGGAGTTAGTAACAGGAAGGCCGATTTTGTCTCAATAAGAACTTCTTCCTGATATTGGAGCAGCCCATCAATGAATTAGCCTGTCTCAAGTAGTTTCCAAAAAGATATTCTATGGATAGAGTAGCGACTCCTTAATACCTCTAGGAGCAACTACAGACTTCTTGATTGGCACTTAAAATCCTTCTCTCTTCTCTTCTATCATTATTATTTCCTTTCATGAACTATACCTTTCGGTCAAACTTAAAACAGTCAAACAGTCATTCCTCACATATGACCCTCCATTTCTCATCTCTATGCCTTTGCCCTGGCTTTCCTCCATGCCAGGAATACATGCCTCAATTCTTGTAATTTTTTAGTCCCTTTAAAACTCAGTTCAAACAAGACTTTCTTCCTTAATCTTTTTACAAGAGTACAAGCAATTGCTAGTACTCTTACCTCTCTAAATTATCTTGTATTTATTTAGTGTATTTGTGTTACAACATGTATAGATAAGATATAAACATAATAGGTTTATATATGTACATGTATACATATATGCTAATTATGTATTACATGTGATTTCTCCTGATAGAATACAAACTCCTTGGAATCAGGGACTACTTAATTTTTGTCTTTGTATAGATGGTAGTGCCTAGCATGTAGTAGGTGCTTCATGAATGCTTATTGAATGAATGATGTTGTTAGAGGGTCTTATTCTTCAGAAAGAGAAAACAGACTATGTGACATCTAAAGTTCCTTCTAGCTCTAGGATTTAGAAAAGAGAAAAGACCGTTCCTTGATGTCATAATCTCCCAAATTCCTGTGTAACAATCACAACCGGCTTCTTTTGCTCAATCATCTTTGTCTTCAAAAAGTCAGTTACTTTCTTCTTTTGGTTTACATTTTATAGAGCTACAGACACCCATCCTTTTCCGTTATAGACATGCTCTGGTCATCTGAAAGGGCAAAGAGCCTCTTACATCAATTCCTTCCTTGAAAAGTCTCTAGTTCTCTAATGAACGTCCTATTGCTGGAAACTGATCAATACAATACAATAAACATTTACTAAGTACTTACTGTATACATGGTATTATGTACAGTGCCAGAAAAGGTTTGGCTAAGATATGGTCCTTACCCTCAAAAAGCTTCCAGTTTAGGATCATATATGTATATGAAAGGGACTTTAGAAGTTATTGAATACCACCCTTTCGTTTTAGAGATGGAGAAACTGAGGTTAAATGGCTAGCTTCAGACCCCAAAACTAATAAGAATTAGAACCTTGATTCAAAGCCAGGTCTTAGTGGTGGTCTTTGAATGCCAAGCAGAGAATTCAGTGATGCTTATAGAGATTCTATAGGAAGGATATCTGTATGGGTTTTGAGGCTGGTTGAGATGCTCCAATACAGGAAAAAGGCACTGGATTTGCAGGTGGAGGATCCAATTTTAAAACTAAGTTCTTGAATTGCACATGTTTAATCTTGGATTGCTTGCTATCTTGGGGAGAGTGGAAGTGGGGAAATAGGGAGAAAAATTTGGAATACAAAGTTTTGCAAAGGTGAATGTTGCAAACTATCTCTGCTTATATTTGGAAAAATAAAATACTATTAAAAATAAAAATAAAAAAAAGAAATGTTAAAAAAAATTCAAAACACCCAACAACTAAGTTCTGCTACTTGCTACCTGTGTGATTATGGACAAGTAACTACCTTTAGGGGAATATTGGTTTACTTATTTATAAAACAAAGGGATTGGCATCAAATGCTGGAGCAATATTCTGGTGTGCCACTGGAACCAGTTTAAAATATAAAATAAGCAAAAGCACAACAAAACATAGATATGTTAACATGTGATTTTCTTAGTATGCATCCTGCAGGGATCCTTGTAATCATGTTTCTTTTTGAGTTCAATACCACTGGATTATGTGATTGATAAAGTTTCAATTCAATATTGGTTTACTTATTTATAAAACAAAGGGATTGGCATCAAATGCTGGAGCAATATTCTGGTGTGCCACTGGAACCAGTTTAAAATATAAAATAAGCAAAAGCACAACAAAACATAGATATGTTAACATGTGATTTTCTTAGTATGCATCCTGCAGGGATCCTTGTAATCATGTTTCTTTTTGAGTTCAATACCACTGGATTATGTGATTGATAAAGTTTCAATTCTAAATCTAACATCTTTTTGAGCCAATTTATCAATCAGAAAGCACTTATTAAGCACCTACTATGTGCCACTGCACTAAGTAAAGGGATATAAAAACAAGTCAGTTACTATCTTCAAGGACTTTACATTCTAAGGGAGGAGAGACAACAAGAAAATATATACAGACTATATACAAAATACTTAATATGTCCTTTTAAAAAAAGCTACATAATGCTGGGTAGGAAGTAAATATGATCATCCAGTGACAATTCTTCATGTCCCTAAAGTCCCTGTAGTACTTCTAGTGACTTTGTGGAAATAAAGATCCAGGTGACAACATTCCAAGGGTTCAGGGAAATGAAGGAGGGCTTCGTGAAGAGGTAAGCATTTTAGTTTAGCCTTAAAGAATGGGTAAGACTTTAATGAGTAAAGCTTTGGAGATAATCTAGGCACAAAGGAAAGGCCTCTGAGAAAAGACAAGGAAGTGAGAGATCATGATGCATGTTTGGCTGGAGTAAAGAGTGCATGGAGGAAGGACCTTTGGTCCTCACGCCCAATTCTTATCTTCTTAAATATTTCAGCATCCAGCATCCCAGTCAGAGGTCCCTCATGGTAGGTTCTTTTGCATCTGTCCTCAATATCTTGTTCCCTTTTACTAAACATCATTTCCTTTCCCTTTACCACCTCCCTTTCATGCTCTTCTGGAATTAGAATCTCTATTTTCACAAGGGCTTATTAATAAATGAAGAGTTAATCAGAAGTCATGTGGAATTTTATGCTCAGTTCTAGGAACCATATTTTAGAAGCGAATGAACATATCCAAGGGAGCATAACCAGGATGCAGGGATATACTAGTAAATGTTTAACAACTGGATCTCTATAAAAATATAACACATTTTAAAGTTTAATTTTCATGATTAATATTTTATCCATTACTTTATTAAGTCTGGAAATCAACAAAACAGGCAATAAAGTCCTGATTTGTCGTGTTTTTCTGATTTCTAAGGTATGAATGCTTATATTGAAATTTTAATATTAGGCTTAAACTAGCTCTAGCATACCCTGAGGGTGAGAGATCTGTAGACCACATAACAGGAGGAGATATTAAAAGAACCGGTGATGTTTATCCTAGAAAAGAGGAGAAGGCATGCTGGCTGTCTCTAAAAACTTAAGGGTAGGGGACACAGTGGATAGAGCACTGGCCCTGAAATCAGTAATATCTGAATTAAAATCCAACCTCAGACACTTAGCATTTACTAGTTGTGTGATCCTGTACAAGTCACTTAACCTCAATTGTCTTACAAAAAAAGGGTAGTCACACGGAAAAGAAATCTTCTTGGATTCAGAATTAAGAACTAAGAGTGGTGGATAGAAGCTGCAAAGAGGCAGATTTAAGTTTGAGATTGGGAAAAACTAAGTGCAAGTACTATTCAAGGATATTCAGTATTCAGTAGGTTCTCCTTCACCTGAGGTATTCAGAAGGTGGTTAATTGTCAGGGGTGTTAGCAGCCATTCCTGTTCAGAGATGGCTTAGGTCAGGTAACTTTACAGGTCTCTTCGGATTATGTGATTTGTCATTCTGTAATGCTCAACCAACCTGTTAATTTGATAGGATTATGAGGAAGGAGAGGGTTCCATTTCTAGTTTTCTTGACATATCACAGAATCTCAAGGAGATTAATAATTAGAAAAGAGAGTCAGGTAGAAGACTCAAATATGCTTTTCATTTAATTCTGTAGCTCTGCCTCCTGGGAGTCAAGCCAAGAAAATTCTCTTTTTTTTTCTTAGAAAATTGGCAATCAGAGGAAAAGACATTGGAGAATAGAAGGCCAACCTAACAAGGCTCCGAAGAGACCCATAAGGCTACTGCCCTTGTCTCCCTAAATGCTTCCCACATGTTTTGGAAGTGTTTTTATTTGATGTCTGAAAATCCACAACACACACACTGGCAAGTAGTTATTCAGTAATTTATATGAATAAAGATCAGAGTGAGTTAGACATCAAGTTCGATGTGTCAACTTCAGGGGTTTGCTGGAGAAAGATCAAATGGTAGGGGAACACTAATTGTTAGATTTTTTAGTAAGTATTTTCATCTCAGGAATCAGCAGAAATTACAAATCAGGGCTTAATTTATTCTTTTGTTCATTGTCTAGACTTAAGAAAGTGATGGGGAAGATATTAATACAGATTGAACTTTAAAAATATGTTGGACAGATAGTTGTTAAACAATTACCTGCTCATCCCCCTCTAACATATGAGATAGGAATTCCCTCCTTTCCCAATTCCCCTCCCTCCCAACACCCAATGCAATATTAGGCTACATTAATAAAAGCAGAATGTTCAGAGGGACAGAAGTGTTCATTTCTATTTCTGTTCTAGGCAGATCTCTCTCCCCAGTCTAGATCACTGAGCTCATTTTTGGGCATTATATTTTAGGGAATTCACTGATAAGTAGGATCATGTCCTAAAGATGGTGACAGAGTTATAAGAGTATTGGAGAATGTGTCATTTGAAGGTCACCTGAAGAAAATGGGGATGTTTGACCTAGAGAAGAGAAGACATTCAGTAGAGATAGGAGAGGCACTGTATAGTAGGGAAAAGATTGAACTTGAAGACAAGAGGCCTGCATTCAAGTATTAGTTTTATTGCCTACAAGCTTTGTGGCTTTGGGGGTTGGCTAGATGGTCCCTAAGTTCCCTGCCAGCTCTAATGGCGATCATCAAGTGTTTGAAGGGTTCTCATGAGAAGAAGAATTAAATTTGTTTGGCTAAGTCCCAAAAGGTGAAACTAGGACTAATGGGACAGGCTTGCAGTTAGACAGATTTTAGTATCCAAAAGAATTGAGCTGTTATAATAGGTGGCCAGTTTTCCATTGTTAGAGATATTCAGGTTCATTTTGGATGACCTCTTGTGGAGGATGTTTTATAAGGGATTTGTACCTAAGTACAGGATGGACCAGGTGATAGTAATGTTTTTTTCCCCCAATCTACTATTCTATTATCTATACAAAAATAAACTATTTTAAAAATACCCCAAAGTTACTTTTCTGAAAATTCACCTTGTCTTTGGGGGATTCAATGCATACCTTAGCATCCTGGGGTGAGTACTTTATTTTTAACAATTGAGTCACAATCCTGTTTCAAGTGTCCTAACTAAGGCTTTGGTATGTTCCATGTAGAACATACATGCTATTATGAGTTTCCTCACCCAAAAATGGTGATGGTGGATTGGGTAATAGAGGAAGGAATACTAATAACTCCTATTTATATAGCAATTTAAGGTTATCCAATTGATTTCCTCACAATTAGTCTCTAAAGAATGTAGCATTATTCCCATGTTTAAAAGGAGAAAATTGATGCTGAAAGAAGTCAAAGGACTTGATTGTGGTCATATCACCTGTAAGTGTCATGGACTAAATGTCATGCACAGCATTCAAGACCAGGTCTTTGCCCATTCCAAATTTCAAACAATTCCTAAGTGCCTTTCTAAATGAATAATGGTATCAACATGAATACAAAATTACCATAATCCAAAAGGGCATACCTTTTCTCTCCCCACCTGCCCTACCTCAATTCAGTTGAAATCTGATTCTTCACAGTCAGCCGACTCTGGGATTGACCAAAGCTGCCTTGGAGCCAAAAGAGAATGCAGGTATATGGAGCTTCACTGGGAAGATTTTCCTTAATTGAAGTCTAAATCTACCTTTCTCTAAGGTCCTGTTTCTGCTTTTTCCATCAAAAAGTCTAATTCTTTTTCCAAACAATATCTTAAAATATTTAAAGACAGTTACCATATTCCCCACTTAAGTTTTCTTTTTTCTGGAATAAGGACCCCCCAGTTCTTTCAAATGATCCTTAAACAGCCTGAGGCTACTCATCATTTGGCTGCCTCCCAGAGACCAGTTCATAAAAATACTTTAACTGTGGTATCTACAATTGAGCATAATATTCTAGGGCAGACTACATCTGAAATACAATTTTCCTTTTGGACACTGCTTCTGATATTGTTTTATTTATTCTTCTAAGATCTTGCCATTTGTGGTTGCCATTTAACATTATCAAATCATTTATTTGGCCAGTTGATTTTTTTGAACCTGTGTATAGAACTTTGCATTTATCTTGATTACATTTTTTTTCATTTTTAACTCATTAGTCAGTAGTCTAGGCCAGAGGTGTCAAACATGCTGTGGGTGGGTTACAAGAAGCCAGCAATACTACCCAATATGGCAGGAAATAGATTAAAATATAATTTAACAAAATAGAAAAAATACGATACAGCAGAGATAGCACTAACATTTTGAAACTAAGTAATTATGTTGTTGCAGGATTCTTGGTCCTAATTTTTATTTGAGCTTGATACCAAGATCTAGACAGCTCTCTAAGTTTCAGAGAAAGTGCCAACCTTCAACGGTACAGAGTATTTCCTTACCTGAAAGTTCCCACAGGTTCAGTCTTTATCCCTTCCATCGATCCCACCTGTTAATCTTTTTAGGTCAAAAACCTATGTATTAGCTTCCTTTACCAGCTACTTTTCATTTTTAATTTCTCTCTCCTTCCTCTAATCTTTATATTTACTTATCAGTGTATATGTTGAATTCTTTCAATAGAATTTAAGTTCCTTGAGGACAAAAATCATTTTATCTTTGTCTCTATATCTCCAGTATCTAGCATAGTACATCAAATATTTTTGTTGTTCAGTTGATTCAGTCATTACTCTATGGACCATACATTTCATGGGGTCTTCTTGGCAAAGATATTGGAGTAGTTTGCCATTTCTTTTTCCAGTGAATTAAACAGAGGCTAAGGTATTTGCCTAGAGTAAGAACTCAGGTCTGTCTGCCTCAAAGTCTAGAGCTTTATCTTCTGCACCACCTAGCTGCCCTTCAAACGTGTTAAGTGCCTAATAAATGCTTGTTGAATTCAATTGTCAACAAACCTATGAATATAGACAGCCAGCCCACTCCAGCACCTGTGATCCCCTCTCTGGAATGTTTCTTCCTAGAGCCCACTAGAAGCTGGGATTCCACTATCCAGACTTGACGGGGCTCCATCTTAGAAGCAGCCACAGGGCAAAGACTCATGGCAATTCCTCTGCCTTGGGTGGTTCCCAGGTTATGGGGTAAGGATGTAGGACAGAGTAGACAATAAAATAGGACCAACTATCCCGAGGATTTGGGGCAAACAACATTCTAGAACTCCAGAATGTTAGTGCTAAGAGGGACCTCAGAAGCCCATCTAGTCTAACCCATACCAAAGCAGTCATGCCTTCCACACAATTCCTGACAAGAGGTTGTGCAACCTCCACTTCAGTGAATCACTCCAGTGATTTGTTAATGTTTTGAAGCAGCTCCTTCCACTTCTGGATACCTCTAATTGTTAGGAAGCTTTTCCTTAAATGGAGCTGAAATTCAACTCTTTTCAACTTCCTTCTATCACTTCTACTTCTTGCCCTTTCAGCCCTGCAGAACAAACTTCATTTCTCTCCCTATTCAAATATGACTTCAGTCATCGTGTACCCTCTAAATCCTTTCTAATCACCACAGAATATAGTTTCAAGTCTCCTTATAATCCTGGTCACCCTTCCCAGGATATCTAACTACATCTGTCTAGAATCAAACAAAATAGTTCAGGTGTGGTCTGATTAGAATGAAAGACAGTTAGACTTGGTTTTGTCCTTCGTTCCCTTCTTTTACATCATATGTTTGGTTAGAGATGTTACCTACTGTATCTTACTGTTCAAGTCAATAGAACTTTATAGTCATTAAACAGTAAGTACTTGCTCAGTGATGAGGATGCAGGGACCAAAATGAAACATTTCTTTTCATCAGGGGACTTAACATTGTGCTTTAGAGAAACAACACGGACATGCAGAAATACTGAAATATGCAAATGTATTGTCAGGAGAGGGAGAAGAGTCTCAGGAAAAGCCACATGAAGGAAGCTGCAATTAAACTGATCTTTAATTAAATCTGGGGATTTCAAGAAGAGAGGGAAAAGAAGGACAACCCATGGAAAGGCACAAATATTTAAAATGCAATTGTGTGTAACAGAAGTTCAAGAAGGTCTGTTTGGCTGGAATTAAGAACATGTGAGAAGTAATGTGAAATCAGCCTAGAAATATGTTAGAACTAAACTTTGAAGGCACATAGTAGGTGCTATATAAATACTAAGTGACTGACTGACCAACTGAGGGACTTTAGTGCCATAAAAAAGGAATTTGTGTTTTATCCTAGAGGTAAGAGTGATCCTCTAGAACTTCTTGAATAGAGGAGTGACAAAGTTAAAGTTGTTCTTTAGGAATATCAATTTGGCAGCTGTGAAGAGGTGAGTTGCAGAAGGGAGTGACTGTTGGCTCTTATTGAACATGAAGCCCCAAATCCTCATTCTGCAGATGGGGAGACTGAGACTCAGCTCGGGGAAGCAGTTATCCAAGGTCACACAGTAAATTTAGTGACAGCCAGCTCCAGAAGCCAGGTCTCCTGATTACCCAGTATAGGGCTCTCTCAGAGGCACCACACTGTCTCTGATCATTAGTAAATGGGTGTCGGATGCTAGTGGATCACAGCCATACTAATTACAATGAGATTTAATAATAAGGTGTCTCCAGGCTGCTCATTATCAGCAGGCGGGCCTTGTCTTCTGGCTTCCCTGAGTCCCTCCCCCCATTCCTTTCACCCTCCTCTTTTCCAGCCCATCCTCCACTTTTCTAGACTCAGACCTCCTCCCAGTGGCTGGCCGCATCACCCACATCCTCCTCTGGCGGCAGCTCAGTTTTATAAATAGCCCTGGAGCGTGTGACTGGGAGCGGCAGTGGGGAGGGGCCACTGAATCTGGCTATAGTCCTGCCAGGGCAGGGCTCTGAGCTTCTCTCCCAGCCTTACCCATTCTAACTAACCCTATGGTCATAGTCAGGGGCAGCAAACTTATTAGTGATGAATATGGCCACCCACAATGCCCGATGGCTGTTTTCCCAGGCCTGTGGAAGGCTAGGGGAAGGGTAAATAGAAGGAGGCTGGGTCACAGAATATAAAAGAGCAGGGAAGCAATAAGTATGGAACCTAGGTTGCTGTGTGGGAAATTGTTTTAGACAGGTCTGGGTCATTGGATCTTAGAGGTTGTTTGTTTATTTGTTTTTCTTTTAAATCCTGGAAGAACAGGTAAAGATTATTTTTTCAGTTTAAACTCCTTGTTTTGCAGAGGAAGAAATTGAGCTCCAGGGGAGTTGTCACAACCATTTTATTGACCTCTAGCACTGAGATTCCATCCTCTTTCTGAATCCTAATTCTCTTATCTAATCCTCCTTCTGCTCATTGAGTCCCTATGCTCTCTCTATGTTTCGATCTTCCCCCCCATCCCCTGTCCTTCCAATTGAGACCCCAGTCCTTTCACTGAGTATTTTAGAAGTCCTCATCCCTATTAATGAGTCTGTTTCTTCTCTAATTTTCCCTTTATCTATTGCTTAGTTCGGGGTTGTCACCTCCTGAGCAAAAAAAAAAAAAAAAAAAAAAAAAAAAAAAAAAAAAAGATAGGGGCAAAGTCATCCCTAATTTGTTGGGAATGAAACAGTTCTAATTAGTCTCTTGAGAAAAGGGGCTATTTTAATTTTGTTTTTATAGCTTTATGGTTTTAGCACTTAACAAAGCATCTTGAATATACTAGACACTTAATAAATATTTATTCCATTGAATTTGTTGTATAATCAATGATGTTAAAAGACACTTTCTTGCCTCCATAACACACATTTTAGAATAAATTTTTATTGATATATTTTATATCACCAGAATTACCCCCAGTATCCCTTCTCTTCCTATTCTTAGAAAGTCATCCAGTATGAGGATAGAAGGAAATGATCATTTATTAAACACCTACTATGTAACAGCCATTGTTCTAAGCACTTCACAAATATCTTATTGATCCTCACATCAACTCTCAGAGTAGATACTATTACTACCTCTATTTTTATAATTGAGGCAAACTTGCCAGAATTACTTAGCTATTGTATGGGACTGGATTTGAATCAGATCTTCCCAACTCCAGGCTCAGCGCTCTATCCATTGCTCCATCTAGTTGTCACATAGTAAATTCCATTTTTAACAAAAAATGAAAAGACAGAATAGGAAATGCTAGGAAGCAGCTTATGCCCATTATTGGATCTTTTCTGGGTTCTTAGAAAGAAGAAATGGGGAGACTGGATCCCTTTTGTTAAATTAAGTTTTGGATTCCTTTTCAGCTCCCTCCCACTGCTTTACTGGTTGGGACCAGCAAGATCAAGGAGCTGTCCCTCATATAGTGCTGAAGGCAGTTTGCTTTGGCTTAGGTGACTGCCTCTTTTTAATGCTCCTATTTTTTTTCCTCTCTCCCCTTCATTTTTCTTTCCTCACACCTCTCTCCCTCTTCTTCCCACCACCCACCCATTTCCTTCTCCAGTCTTTACCACTCCAGCTTGCATCTGTTCATCTCACTCTCCAGCCACCGGTTGCACTTCCTGTCTTCCTTATTCAAATTTGCCCTGTGATTCTGTTCCTATTTATCTATTCATCTCATATTTAATTTTGTTTCTTCTATTTCCTGTTTCCTCCTCTTTCTACTTTGTAAACTACTTTCATCTTTACTTCCATGAGAAGTTGGAAGATTAGAAAAGATCTCTCTCTCTACCCTCTTCCCCTGATGTGAGAGACAAGTTAAGTCATAACTCCCCTGGGACAAAGAGCTAACCCTCAATTAGCCTAGCTAAAATCTGCCTCACTCTAACAAAGTCTAACCCTAGGAGGTTGAGTTCATGGTGTCTATCTGGTCTCTTCCTTCCATCCCCCAACTTTTTCTCTTTGCTCACAATCTCTCTTCATAACTTCCTAGCTTCAATATCTTCAGAAATACATCCATTTCCCCCTCTGTAACACTGTTCCTGGCAGTGAAAAGAGAGCCCCTAGGAAGGTCTGGACACTTTTCCTTCCATCATCAACCTTTTCTCTTTGCTTACATCTCTTCATAGTTTCTTAGCTTTTAATGTCTTCAGAAATACATCCGTTTTCTTTTCTGTAACACTGTTCCTGGCAATGAAAAAGGAAGCCCTTAGGAAAGTCTGAACACTTTCCAGGAATGCTTGTATCATCCCAGGCAGGTCCCCTATTAAACTCCATTCTCCTGCTACTGATGGGAAAGACCTGAGGAAGAGGAGTAGGAAATAGGGTGAGGGAGTACTTTTGTCAAGGTATCACAAATCCAAAAGAAGCCTCTAATCAAATTCCTAAAGCTAAGGTCCAGAACATAGAGTTCTGAGTAGGATAAAAATACCAGTGACTCTCCTTTTACTTCTCCCTAAGATAACATACCACCTTGAGAAAAAAAGATAAATACTGATGTTTCTGTCAGTGACAGTGCTTTGATAAATTTCATTGGCAGGAAGCTCCACTGAAGACAAGGTAGAAAATGGGTCAAATCTTCCTTGTCCCCTTAGGTTATTGACATTTTTACCAGCACCTGCTACAATTTATCTTGTATCTTTTGCATACCCTGTTCTCTCAGGCTTAGAGCTCAGAGGTTGTCTCTATTAATTCTTTCTTGTTTTATTCTGTTTAAAGTTTAACCAGATCTCAGAAAAGAAATGGCTGGGCAGGTTCTTCATAAGAGGGAAAGTGAAAGGTGGGGCATTAGAGGTGATGGGAGGGGGACATCTGGGACCAAGAGTTAAGGGAACACTTTTTCCTTATCTCTTCTGCTTTCAGCTTATGTTTACCTGTCTTTTCAATAACACTGTCACTTTTTCCCTCTTTCCCTCTCCCCTCTCTCCTTCTCATCCTCTCCTCTGACATATTTTCCTTTCCCATACTGTTTCCATGTTATTTCATGTCTCCTTCCATCTCTTCTCATCATACCCTCTTCTCTCTCTCCTCCTACATATTTCTCCATATCCATCTCGTTTTTCATCTCTTCTCATCTCTCTTATCTCTTTTTTCTCCTCATCTCCTCACCTCATTTTTCTTCTACCTGTCTTTTAATTTCCATTTATCTCACTGTCACTTCATCTCCATGATTTCCCCTCTTCCCATTTCTCCCTCTTTTTGCCTCTCCTTTTCTGTCTCTTTCTACAGTCAAAAAAGCCAAGTTTGATGGTGCTCAAGGTAAGTGACCCCACCTTGTTTTTTATTTTTGTTTTATAGATCAGGATGAGCATATGTATGAATGATCACTCATTTAGAAGGGTAATGTTTAGGGATAGGACTTAGAGTAAAAGGAGAGAGAGAGAGAGCTCATCTCTTCTCTAACCCTTCCCAAATCCTTTGTAATAAAATGGTGTTTGAGGGTAGATCTAGGACTAGTAGAAGAAAGTTACAGAAGGACTGATTTTGATTCAGTATGAAAGAAAATTTCCTAACAAAGACCTATTCAAAATTGTCTACCTTGATTTGTAATGAATTTCCTGCCACCGGAGAACTTAAAGTTGAGGTTGACTACTCTTCTGGCATTTTGTAGATGGAATTCTTATTCAGATTCAGAAATGATCAAGTCCCCAACTTTATGACTATGATTCTACAAGAGACCAGACTCTTGGGCAATAAGATCTACTTTTATTAATTGAGCTGAGTGTTTGCAGGTGTTTGAGTACATGAGCATGTAGATTGCCTGTATTCCTAATGCTTTCCACATACCCAAAGTCTGTTTGAGGTTGTTCTGGGGGATAGATTTAGGGAGGTTTTAATTGGAGCCATTGAGAGAATCAAACAGACCTAGTGGGTCCAACCCTAAAAACCTTTTCACTCTGCCTGCTATCTCTTCCCCCAGAAAAATTCAATACCTACGTGACCCTGAAGGTGCAGAATGTTAAGAGCACCACCATCGCGGTTCGGGGGAACCTGCCATGCTGGGAGCAGGATTTCATGTTGTGAGTATCTGTGGCACTCTGGTAGCCACCCTTATCTATTTATTCAGTTATGAATAATAGCAATTATGAAGGGCTGTGGAAGCTGACTCAGAGCACAGGATTGAATGATAATAATAATTACTCAAATAGTCATAGCACTTTACAGATCAATTTTCAGTTTATAAAGATTTCCCTTATCTATCCTCTCATTTGGTCCCCAAATAACCCCTGAGAAGTTAGTTGAGTGGGGATTCTTATGCCCAATCCACAAGTGGGCAAGCTAACAGTCACATAGGGGACCAAGGAACTCATTGGTAGAATGGGACTCACACTTGAGTCCTCTGACTTCCGGTCTATTGCTCATTTCACTGCACTACCTTATTCAGCTACTTAGGCCTCTATTTTTCAGTCTTTAAAGAAATCTGCCAAATGAGAAGCTGGGCCAGCATTCATCAGATTCAATTATGTAGGTTCCGCCCCCTCCCCCCCAGCCAAATAGCTTCTCAGAGATGCTAGGATTATTCTTGTTCCTACCTCCTACAGCCATCTGTCCTACCTTGCTATTAAGGTACCAGATTTCTCCAGATCTCTGGCCTTACAGTAGACAATTTTCTTTTCTTTCTCCACCTTACTTCATGTAAGATAAGAGTTGGTTGGACTTTTTCCTCCCCACAGGAACCCTTCTCCTGACTCACTAAAGTGCCTTTGATCAAGTAATTTTCTTTCTCTAAGTCCTAGTTTTCTTATCTATTAACTGGAGAAGGAATTGGATTACATTGAGTATAAGGCCCCTTTCCAGTTCCCAATTTTGTTATTTTACCAGCCATTAAAAGGATAGCAAATAAATCCAAAGTTCAAAACTGGTTAAGTAAGAGTTTACAGTTTTAGAATATGAAAATCTTAGCTCTACATTTTCCTAATGCAATCAGGCTCATTAGCTTTACTTCTGTTTAAGTTCCCTCAAGATACAGCTCTATCAGGTGATTCACAGAGGTCCCTGGGTATAATCTTCTTCAGTTTTCATCTATGGCATTGGGTGTGGCATTTATCATTGACTTTTAGTTCCATCTATTTTTCTGGGATTTCAAATTGATGAATCAGTTGGGTCACATGACTATAATAATGCACATCTTCTTTCTGGGAGACAAACTGACATAATAATAGTAATAATAACTTGCATTTCTTTTTTATTAATATTTTTAAATTTTATAATTATAACTTTTTTTTGACAGTACATATGCATGGGTAATTTTTTACAACATTATCCCTTGCACTCACTTCTGTTCCAATTTTTCCCTTCCTTCCCTCAACCTCTTCCCCTAGATGGCAGGCAGTCTTATACATGTTAGATATGTTATAGTATATCCTAGATACAACATATGTCTGCAGAATCAAATTTCTTGTTGCACAGGAAGAATTGGATTCAAAAGGTAAAAACAACCTGGGAAGAAAAACAAAAATGCAAACAGTTTACACTCATTTCCTAGTGTTCCTTCTCTGGGTGTAGCTGATTCTGTCCATCGTTGATCAATTGGAACTGAATTAGATCTTCTCTTTGTCAAAGATATCCACTTCCATCAGAATACATCCTCATACAGTATTATAACTTGCATTTTTATAGTAGATTAAGTTACAGCAAGTGTTTTCTTTACAACTTGGTGAGGAAGGAAGGGAATATATTATTGTTCCTATTTTACATATGAGGAAAATGAGATTCCACAATTGACTTACTCAAGATCACATAGCTACATTCATAAATTCATGAGATTTGGAACTGGAAAGGTTGTTAGAAATCACCTACAGTTTACAGAAAGTAACTGAGGCTCAAGCAGAATGGCTTACTTGATCAAAATTGTACAACTTGGCAGCCTTGTGGGGCAAGTATTAGAGCACTGGACTTGGAATCAGGGAAACCTGAATTCAATTGGCCTCAAACACTTGTGTGGTCCTTAATATCTGTCTAGCTCAGTTTCTTCATCTGTAAAATGGGAGCAATAATAACTCCTACCTCCCAGAGTGGTTGAGAGGATCAGCTGAAGTGATATTTGTAAAAGTGCTTTGCCAATCTTAAGGGGCAACATGAATGTTAGCTACTATAAAATAAGTCAGTCACAGACCTGAGATTACTACCATGGCCCCAATTTTTATCCCCTACAATTTGCAGAACTCTTTTCTCATTGTTCTGTGTGAGATGGGTGGTGTAAAAGCCACTAATCCCATTTTATAGAGGGTGAAACTGAGGCTCTGGGAGTAGAAGTGACCTGACCAAGACTGCCAGTCTTGGAAGCATTAATTAGAACTGAAACCTAGGTATTTTGGCTCCTAGCCCAGAACTCTTTTCAATATGCCATGACCCTCTCATGGGTAGTCTTTGATGCTGTATGGATGCTGGGAAGAGATGGCTTGAGTCCAGGCCCAGGATCTGAGGAATGGAAGAGGCTAAGGATAGACCCTTATGCCACAGGAAAGTGTGTAGGGAAAAGGGAGAGTAGTGACTGGGAAACCTCTAACTAGCTATAGGGCTTGGGGAGTAGAACAGAATGAACAACAAATTCACAAATATTTATTTGAAACCTACTATATACAGAGAACCCTCCTATACTCAGGCCTGGGGAAAATTGAGGTTTCATTAGGCCAAAATGTTACTTTTGTGGAGTATACAACCTGGTGGAGGATGAAAATGCAAACACAGATGATGAGTGAACTATGATATGATACATATAGTAGAGAAGTACAGACAAAGGACTATGGGGAACATCATTTTCTTTTTCTTCTTGGAGGAAATAGCATTTGAGTTTGTCTTTAAAGGATGGACAGGAGTTCAATAATATGAGAGAAAGAGACGGGGAGAGAAGGAGGGAAGGAAGAAATGAGAGAGACAGAGAGAAAGAGAAAAAGAGAGATACATAGAGAGATTCAGAAAAAGAGAGACAGAGAGAAACACAGAAAGATAAAGAGAGAGAAAAAAATAAAGGGAGAGAGACAGACAGATAGATAGACACACACACACACAGAGAGAAAGAGAGAGAGAGAGACAGAGAGAGAGAGAGAGAGAGAGAGAGAGAGAGAGGAACAGAGAGAGAGAGAGAGAGAAAGAGAGAGAGAGACTGAGAGACTGAGAGACTGAGAGACTGAGATTTCAGGAATAGGGAACAGAATAAGCAAATTTAGTTCCATTCAATTCAATAAGCATTTATCAAGTGAATGAATGATTCAATAAGAAATCATTTATATAGTGCTTACTATGTGCCAAGAACCAAGGATATAAATAGACATAGAATCAGTCCTTGCTCCCAAGGACCTCATACTCTAATTGAGAGAGTGAGAGTGGAGAGGAGACAACAGATATAAGAGACTTTAGCTTCAGGACAAATGGGAAGGGCTGAAAGTACTTTGGAAGCAGTTTATGGGCAAGAGATAAGATCTAGAGGTTGTCCGTCTTATCTGGAAGGACCTCATCTCCCAGTATTGGGAGTGGGGATTTTAATTCCCTTCTCCAGTGGTGGGGATGAAAAGTGTCAACTTAACAACAATAATTATTATTATCATTCAGCTGTGCAAAGTTGGAGTAGCCACCTCAGAGCATTCCCTGATCAGCCACAGTTGGACACACCATAACTCAACTCTAACATAGTGATATCATTTTGGTCTTCTTCAAAAACAAAGGACAGCAACCAACTAAACAATTATCATTACTATCATTTATAACATTTTACATTTACAAAGCACTTTACATGTAAGCTCATTTGATCCACATGACATCCCTTTGAAGTAGCTGATGTCCCCATTGCACAAATGACAAAACTGAGACTGAGACTGCCTAGGATGACAAGGCTAGTTAGTGTCTGGATTGGATCCAAACTCAGTTCTTTCTGAGTTCAAGTCCAACATTCTATACATTGTATTTCCTGGTTGCCTCTGGGTCCTTCATGCAGGATTAGGGAAGGGGCAAAATAGTTGGAGGAGGAGGATACTCCAAAGCAATTGCTCTTGCTAGTCTTGTTTCCTAGTACTCTGCTGGTTTATGGGTGGCTTGGGTTGGGAAGAGAGGAGTAAAAAGATAGCTGTATAGCTAAATGACCTCTAATGTCCTCTCCAGCTCTAAATAATAATATTTGACATTGATTTGACATTTTAAGAGTTTCAAATTTTTATATACTTACTCACACACAGAGTTAAGTGACTTGCCCATTACTGAGCCCTTCCTGACTCTAGGCCCAGTTGCCTATGGTAAGTGCTATTAATTGTTAGAATATAAATGACCTGCCCAGCAGCACATAGCTGGTAAGTGTTTGAACCTGGATGTAAACTCAAATCAGGTGGATTCCCACCCTGGTATTTTATTTGCTGTATCTCCTAACTACCTTATATTCTCATTTCTGGCTATGGATCTATGAATGATTGCTCTCCCACTTTCCTTCTGTTTCTTCTGCCAGTGAAATTAATCGCCTGGACCTTGGCTTGACAGTGGAAGTTTGGAATAAAGGGCTTATCTGGGACACCATGGTGGGCACTGTATGGATTCCCCTTCGGACCATTCGACAGTCTAATGAGGTGAGCACAACGGATGGGAGATGGGCAGCAGCAATGAACTATTTATTTAATAAAGATGGGAAAGATGGGGAAGGAGGCAGGACAGTATAAAGAAGGAGAGGTCAAAGGTGGTACTTACAGGTTTGGAAGCAAGACCAGGGCTTACCAGCAAGGCTTCCTGAAGGAGGTATTCCAGAGCTGGGAATAGTTCCTGGCTGATCTTTCTTACAGAATTCTTCTCTTTCCCCAAGGTAGACCACAAAGAAAGTGGTAGTGTAGTTTTTTGCTCTTTATTCTTTTCCCTGGCCACAAACCTAATTGCATCACTTTTACCTAGAGTCCTAATGCTGTTGTGATCCCCCTTTGGCCCCCCCACCCCAAATGGATGCAGTGGTTTTCTTAAAATAATATTGTATTTTAAATGTGTAGTGATAGGGACTAGCTGAGATAGTGCACAGTAGAAGGGTACCAAAAGGGTTACAATGAGCACTAATTAAGGAAGAAGAAGGGCAAAGGTATCTGCCACATGGTGGTCCTATCCACCCCACAACATTTTCCCTTAATACTAGTTTTAATGTTTTCATGTTCTCTTTTCCCCCAACTCTCTTCTTCCTCTGACCACTTCTGGATTTGATGGGGGTTTCCTTTCTCAGGAGGGCCCTGGTGAATGGCTCACCCTGGACTCTCAAGTCATCATGACAGACAATGAGATCTGTGGTACTAAGGACCCCACCTTCCATCGAATACTCCTGGATACCCGCTTTGAACTGCCCTTGGGTAAGTGATGACAGCAGAACTTAGAATCTACTAGTCAAAGGAGAGTCCCCCCGAGTTTTCCTCAAGCCAAACTCTGTCCTCTTTCCCTCTACTGAAACTTGCTAGGATCTGACTCATATCTATCATTTTATATGAAGAAAAATATATTCCATGTGGACATTCACAAACCAAAATGCAGAAAGTACAATGGAGGGCATTTGGTTGAGGTTCAATGAACAGAGAACGGACATGATATTATGATAAGAGCATATTGCTTGGCCAGAAGGAAGAAATGGAAGATGATTTCTATAAGCAGATCATAAGGAGGAATTATATAATTGTGTTGAGTGACTTCAACTATATGACTGCTAAAGTTCTCTGCTGAAAGCTGGATAGCTGAAAAACATGTGGATCTAATTTTGACCAATCAGGAGCATCTGGAAACCAAAGCTGACCTTGGAAGAATGTTAACATTTGTAATAGATGAAACAAGGCATTGTCTGGTAGATTTCTTATGTATGCAATAAAGGAATTCAGAATTCAGAGAAAGGATAGGTAGTATTATAAGATTTTTCAGGGCAAGTTAGCTCAAGAGGGATGAGATACTTTCAAGAAAGAGATTCTGAGAAGAATTGATCTTCATATGGAATGAAAGAGTGAACTGCCTTGAGACCCCTGAAAGTCCATTCTCCAAGTCAGATTTAAAGACATCTGAAAAAGAGGTCCAAGGCAAATGATAGAGAATAAGTATAAACTATATCATGGTCCTTTAAGGACCACACTAAATCCCAGAATGAGCTAAGACAGGTGTTGAATGCTAAGGATAATAACAAGGTCCTTCAAATAGAGTCTAAGCTTAACATGCCTCAACAACATAATAATGGGGTCCAAACAGTTAATGTTATTCTTTGCTGTAGTTGAGTCATTTAAGTTGTTTCTAATTCTCCATGAGCCCATCTGAGGTTTTTTTCTGGCAAAGACACTGGAGAGATTTGTCATTTCCTTATCCAGCACATTTTATAGGCAAACAGGATTAAGTGACTTGTCCAGGGTCTCCCAGCCAGGTTTGAACTCAGGTTCTCTTGATCCCAGGGCCAGCACTCTACCCACTGCACTAACTAGCTGCCCACTGTATTTCTAGTTTGCTATTAAAAATGCATGGCGTCTAGAATGGAGGCAGGGAAGACACCCATTGTGCTCTGCTCTAATCATAGCATATATGGAAATTGCGTGCTATTCTGGGTAGCACATTTTAGGAAAAGTATTGATGAGCTAGAACGTGTCCAAAATAGGAAAGGAAATGGAAACCCTGAAATATGAACATGAAGGAATAGGGAATGAAGGAAAGATTTGGAGGGGCATGATTACTGTCTTCAAGTATTTAAAGGACTGTCATCTGTCAGTACTTGTTAACTTTGAACCCACCAGAGTATAGAATGAGGAACAAGCAATTGGTAAAAAAAAAAAAAAAAAAAAAAAAAAAATCCATCAAGCTCAGTACAAGGGAAAAAACTGCTTAAAAATTAGAACTGGTTAAATGAAGAATGGGATCTTTTTAGAGGTAGTGAGTTTCCTTTTATTCAAGGTTTTCAAGTAGAAGGTAAATAACTAGTTTTTAAGAATGTGATCATAATGATTACCATTCAGCTATGGATTAGTCTGCATGCTCTCTAAAGTTCTGTCTCTCTCTTAGATGCTGAGATTCTGTAAGAATTTCTGTTTTGGGAACATTCTGAGTCTTTCTCCCTAAGCCAGACCATGTTCCTTTGTCTTTTTACCTTGAAATAGAACTAAGAAATTCTGAGTTTTGATAGAGTTCTGCAAGTTGCCCTTAAATATTTTCCCTAAATATTTAGAACATCAAAAAAAAAAAAAAAAAAAAAAAGCATTCTTCTTCACGCCCCTTGCAGGGGTGCTTAACCTGGGGGCCATGAATGAAAAAAAACAAGTAATTATATTTCAATATAATTGGGTCATTTTGTAATTCTGTGTATTTTATTTTGTGCATTTCAAAACATACTCCTGCTCTGCAGTCTGCAAAGTATATGTACACTTTGCAAGGTTCTGTTTTCCTTCGGGTCACTGGCAATTTTTAGATCTTGATACTTGAAGCCATATAGCACTGTGGTTTAAACTATCGATGTTTAAAAGGATGGATATTTTCAGCCTGGGATCCCTGAAAGCAATGAACAATTTCAAAAATGCTATCCAGTCTACTCTGATCTTCAGTCAAATTTATTGTCTATTTGCCTGCCATGTTTATCCCAGGTATATACACAAATGAGCTAACTCAATGGGCTACCCATCCAATTGCTTCCTTGTCATCTGGGTAACTTGAATTCTTTATCCATTTAGCTTTTTGTCTTTTCTCTTCTTGATGGCCCATGGGCAGTCACTGTAGGAGGCCCTTTATTGTGCTGGCATTGATCCCATGTAAAATAGGAATACCTGGAAATCTTTACAATCAATTGGGAATCCTTCCATTTAGCCTTCAAAGGACATCCTTAGTGACATCAGCAAACACATTTGTCAGGTGTATTTTTCTCTCTTTTATGCCTAACAATTTAATTCCAGGGCACATGTCATAATAGAAATAATTCTATATTGGAAGCCAGGAGACCTTGGTTTGAATCCCATTTTAGATATCTATTTTCTGTATCTGCTGTTTATTCTTTAAAAACCTAAAGACTTGTGCAAAAGACCCTTTGAAAACCTTATAGTGGTATATAAATGTGAATTATTATAATTCAATGAACACTTATTAAGGACCTACTGATATTCAGAGAATCATTAAATAAAATTATTTCTATGATGATAACTCTTGCATAATATTTTGTTGAGGAGAACTTTAAGGGATAATTTTTGTTCTACCCAGTAAAATGCTTTTATTAATTTATTTTGGGGACAGTACCACAAACAGTAAATAAAATGGGGTTTTGTATTTTCTACACATTTTTGGGAACAGTGGATAAAGTTCTGGGTCTGGAGTTAAGAACACTCAGCTTCCTGAGTTCAAACCCATCCTCAGACACTTACTAGCTATGTGACCCTTGGCAGGTCACTTAATTCTGTTTGTTTCAGTTCTTTTATCCATGAAGAAGGAAATAGCATTCCACTATCTTTGTCAAGCAAATCCTAAATGGGGTCTTTAAGAGTCAGATATGACTGAACAACAATGACAAAAATATCTTTCATTGTGTGGCTATGAAGATGTGATATGAAATGGAAATTTGGTTGTAGAAATCTATTATTTCTTTCTTATATTCTCACCCCGGATACTCTCAATATCTATGGAGACCATTCTTACAAAATTTTTAATGTAGATGGGAAAGAAAAGTATTGATTAATGGTTTCTAATATCTTTTCGGTCAACAATGCTTTTTTCCCCATTCTTTTGGAAAAACCATTTCTTTTGGAAATTCCTCACCTTTGCAATATCTTTAAAATTTATTCTTTCATGTCTGTAAAAATATCACCTCCATATGGACTTCTTGTGCATTTGGTTAGGTAAAGCTGTTCTCACTTCTTAAGTGCCAGTTCTGCTTCCACATTGAGTGCTGATGTGGCAGAGTCTATATATGGTGATCCTACTGTTATTTGTGATGCAAATAAATTATATAAAAATGCTGGCAAGTGTTATATTTCATATCTATTGTTGACTTTCCCATTTCAGCTATAAATATTTTCAAGATTATGGGGTTTTGTTGGATCCTACACCAATTATTTGGAGCTTTGTTTTCCCATTCACTACTTTTCGCCCTTCCCCAAGGCAATACTGTGAAAAATCTTCTATTCTCCTTTTCCATGATGTTTTGCAAATGAGCAAGTGTTGTACTCTAAAATGGGGTGGCCTTTCTTTTAATACCTCTTTGGTTGGCAGGGATCAATGCTTGCTAGCTGAATTGCTTTTTGGGTTCTTTTGGTCTCCTAGTTATTGTGACTTTTGTATTTCTTAAACTTTACTAAGAAATAATGATAATTAGATCTACTAGCTTTAATTTTTTCATTTTGGGAAGATTACAAGAACACAGGATTATAGCTATCTATTATTGGAAGAGGACTTAGAGATAATAGTTTCTTTCTTTCTTTCTTTCTTTCTTTCTTTCTTTCTTTCTTTCTTTCTTTCTTTCTTTCTTTCTTTCTTTCTTTCTTTCTTTCTTTCTTTCTTTCTTTCTTTCTTTCTTTCTTTCTTTCTTTCTTTCTTTCTTTCTTTCTTTCTTTCTTCATTCCCTCCCTCCCTCCCTCCCTCCCTCCCTTCCTCCCTTCCTCCCTTCCTCCCTTCCTCCCTTCCTTCCTTCCTTCCTTCCTTCCTTCCTTCCTTCCTTCCTTCCTTCCTTCCTTCCTTCCTTCCTTCCTTCCTTCCTTCCTTCCTTCCTTCCTTCCTTCCTTTCTTTCTTCCTTCCTTTCTTTCTTTTTTCTGAGGCTGGAGTTAAGTGACTTGTCCAGGGTCACACAGCTAGGAAGCATTAAGTGTCTGAGATCTGATTTGAACTCGGGTCCTTCTGAATTCAGGGCTGGTGCTCTATCCACTGTGCCACCAAGCTGCCCCCAATAGTTTCTTAATAGGTGAGTTGGAATGGTTATAATTACTACAACTTCTTCATATTAGCCTCCTTGCCTGTGCTCATCATAAAACTGCAACTTGAAATGACCAACTAAAACATGAAATCATCTTTCTTGTCCTTGAGTTATTATGAAGCCAACTCCACTAGTAATTTTATTTTTCCTTCTGAGAGGAACTTGAAAGCCAGATTTCCATTAATCTGCAACTTCTTGATGTCATCTGATTTCATATAAACAATGTAAATGTAGATATCATTCAATTACTCCAGGAATGGATCTACTCATGGGTTATTTGATGAAGATCTTGCATTTAGAGTATCAGTGTTTAAAATGAGACTTAAAATAAAATTCTCAACACCCTCCATTTTCTTTTCAATCACCCTACCCTAGTTGTTATTTATTTATTTTGTTGAGGCAATTGGGGTTAAGTGACTTGCCTAGGGTCACACAGCTAGGACGGGTTAAATGTTTGAGGTCAGATTTGAACTCAGGTCCTCCTGACTTTAGGACTGGTGCTTTATTCACTGCTCCATCTAGCTGCCCTAGTCTAGTTATTACTGAATGATAATCAAAGGCCACTTTAAATTTTTATCTGTTCCAATGTATTATTCAAAGAATTATCATCTAATAACTAATGTATTGATGATGTGAATATTTGTACTAATTTGGGCCAGTTCTTGGATTGGATAGTCTTATTGCTAGGACCATTCCCAAAGTTTTTCCTGTTTAGTAGCATCTGTCAAAGCTTATAATTTTCTGGCAAAATCCTCTGGTTCACCTCTATACTATAATGACTGAAGATGAAGGCTTTTGTAGAGGACCTACTTTGAAGGTGGAAGAAGCAGAAGTGGGGGGTGGAAGAGAGAGGAGAAGAGAGAAGAGGAGAAGAGAAAAGAAGATGAGAGGAGAGGAAGGGAAGGAGAAGAGAAGGAAGAAGACCTGCAGGATACTTCAATCTTCTCCTGTTCATTCCTTCCAGGAACTAAATTTGCTGCCATGCTGCTGCCTAATTAATGCCAATGATGAGCTACTCTTAATGATAAATTGTTTCTTCCCTTGGCCATCCATCACTAAGAATATCTGTAGAAGAAGCAGCCTTATCTCTCTCACTTTTTTTCTCCCTTTCCTCCCTCCTCTTTTCCTTTCTCTCCATCTTTCTCCCTTCTCTCCTTGCATCCCTCTCCATTAACCTTTGTTTTGGAACAACTTGTTTTTTTCTCCCATATTTCAATCCATGTCCCATGGAGGCAAAGCCAGTGGGAGGTTCAGGGACTTGGGACTTCCTGCTGGGCTGACAGATGTGATTTTGATTTTCAGACATCCCTGAGGAAGAGGCTCGGTATTGGGCAAAGAAGCTGGAGCAGTTAAATGCTATGAGGGACCAGGATGATGTGAGTAGACATTAGCATGATGCCCAGATTCTGTTTGCCCCAACACATGGCTGTCTCAAATCTATTGGGTGCCCAGATTCTTTTTCTTGGTGGGGGAGAGGGGTAAGACAGACCTGTTTCTGGGTGAGCCAGAGCATTCTTCCTTTAAGTTGGGGAGGTGATGGTAAACTTGGGTTTTACATTTCTGACTTAGGACTGCAAAGAGTCCTCTTTTCTCTCCTGAGTTTCCTTCCCCCATTCTCTCTTCTCCCTTAAGTATTCATTCCAAGAAGAACAGGACAAGCCTCTACCAGTCCCCAGCTCCCAGTGTTGTAAGTACTGCTCTCTTCCTTTTCTGGCCCTAAACAGTGTGAGCCTTCCCTGGGGCAGAAAGAACAATTGAGGGAAACACATCCTCTGACTGCCTTATTGCCTGTCTTCCTGCCTGGGTTTGGTGCCATCTGGAGTTTGGGTTTTTGATGTCTTCTGAGATATAGTTTTTTGACTTTGATCCCTCCTGATGCCTTCTGACGTGCTGTCTCTTCAAAATATAAGGAGCTAGGCTTACTCAGGTCTGATTCCCCTTGCAGATCCTATGGGACTTACTTCTCTGAGGTAAAAAATAAAATTAAATATAATAAAATAATAAAAGAACCCAGTAAACCACTAATGACTTCCACCTTTGAACTTCAACTCACCCAATCTGGAATTTAACTACCACCAGATTCAAATTCTGTTTGGGGGAAGCATTTTGCCAGCAGAGTTATCCTTCATTTCTAGCAAACCCCTGACCTATTCCAGAGCCCTGTCCCTGACCTTATTTCCCCAAAGCCCCTCTCTCCTTGGCTCCTCTTCCCTTCTGTCCTCCTACCCTTCTCCCCACCTTCATATATCTCCCTGTCATTTGTCATCCCTACCACTCCATCCCCACTTCACATGTGCCTGGGATGGATTGAGGGAAAGAGTTGGAAGGAAGAATAGCCAGTAAATCAGAAGATAAAACAACTATCTAAGAGCAAGAAGATCTGGGTTCCAGAAGAATCCAATAAACCATAATGTAGTATAATAATGTGGGAACAGTTTTTAAAATTTTGCCACTAACTCACTGTGTATCCTTGGGCAAGACACTCAGTCTCTGCTCCAGTTGCCTCAAACGTCAAATGAATAGAATAATCTCTGCTAGCTTCCCAAGTTATGGTGGGAATGAAATGATAACTTTAAAGTTCTTTGGGGAATAGAAAGCATTCTCCATGAGAGAAATGGGGAAGTTGGGATAGAGAATGTTGGGAGCATGAAAAGAGAGCCTGTTTACCCTTTTGGGATGTGGGATTAGGTTGGGAATTGAGTAAGGATTTGAAGCTTCAAAAAGCTATGGAAGAGATACATGTCAGGTAAATACCTTTGTTTTCCAACTTCCTCCTCAGCTGCCCACTTGATCAAATGCTCAGGTAATTATTTAGGTGTAAAGAGAACTATGGGAACTAAGAAAGCTCACCAAGAGAACAGCTCCACAGATCCCACTATCAGATTCAGTTGTCTTTGGACCCCTCTCATCCTAGTAAGGAATCAATTGGGATGAACCTGCTGGCTAATGCTTTCCAGCAGCTGGCTGACTGGGCAAGAATAGATCTATTTCCCTAACAACTAAGATCTCTGCTTTGATTTAGATGCCAGGATGACTCTCCAAGCTAGAGAGGGTCATCTCTGCCCTACTTACCCATCTATCTGGATACACAACAGTCCAGGGCCAGTGGATGAGAGGAAGAATAGCTCCTGGACCAAGAAAGCTTCTCACATGTGAAAACTGTCAGTGAGGCTCTTTCCCTGAAAACTCAAGGCCGAAAATTTTCCGTCCAAGCTCTGGATTGAATCCAGGAAGTGTGGATAGAAAAGGGAGAGAAAATTGACCTCATGCCTGGCAACAGGGGTAGCAAATTGTTTTTTTTTTTTTTAAACTTGTGGGAACCATGGGAGTTTCCCCATTGACAGGATATTGGGATCAGGCTCAGAGTTAGTCTGAAGCAACATGTCACAGGGGAAGGAACGTTGCACCTCAGGTAGAGGAACTTAGTTCAATTTTGACTCTGCTATTTATTAGCTTTATTCTTTAACTTCAGTTTCCTTACCTGTAAAAGGGCTCTATCACATAAACTTTAAGGTATCTTCCTGTTCTAAATTGAGATGTCATCATGGCTAGAGGGCTGGGCTTGGAGTCAAAGAAGATCTAAGTGCCCTCCATCTCAGACACCTGAAATGGTCAAGTTGCTTACGTCCATTTTTATGCATCTATTCAATGAAGGTGTTGAACTTGGCTTCTAAGTTCCCTTCTAGCTCTAAATCAATAATCCTATGACCTCTTAGTCCCAATGTTTGGGACTTTTTTGGATACCTATGCCATATGAGGTACAGGAGAAAGTCCTGGTTTGACCATTAACATGCCATGTTCTCTTTCCTATCTCTAAAATGAATATAATAATCCCTCCTTTATGAGGAAGCCATGAGGGTCAAGTGAGATAATGAATGTAAAACACTTTGTAAACTGTCAAATGCTAGCTAGGTATTCCAATGAACAGTGCTAAACTTGGTATCAGGAAGCTCTGAGTTCAAATCCTGTCTCAGACTCTTATCTAGCTTTGGGATCTTGAGCAAGTCTGTTTGCCTCAGTTTCCTCATCTGCAGAATGAGATTATTAACTTGTAAGCCTCTTCGAGCTTTAGCTCTATTATCCAAGGATGTATACAATTTTACTCTTAGTATTTGAATTCCCTCTATTGAAGGGATATAGGCAGATGGACCACCTCCTCCTTTTAGATAAAAGCTCTTCTCCCCATCCCGCTTCCTTCCAAGAAAAGGAGGGAGAGACCTCTTTCAATGAAAAATGCAATACTTATGCTACTGTGAGCATCCTCCCAGGAGATATTAAGTAATTGAGAACCTCCAATGCTGTATAATGGATACACATATTCTGTAGCCCTAGTGATATCCTGTGAGCCCTGAGGCAGTTCAGCACATCCTATGGAACTGAAGTCAGGAAGATCAGGGATCAAAGTCTATCACATGAACATGGTAACTTCACCCATATTCAGTTTCCTCATCTGTAAAATGGGAAGTAAAATAGCATCTTCCTCTTGGGATTACTGGGAGACTCAAATGAATTAATGTATGAAAACCTTAAAGAGATACATAAATATAATCTATTATTATTATTATTGATCCCAGCAACACTCCCTGGCCCACACCAATAAATAAATGAAGGTGGGAGATGAGTCAGGAGGAGGATTCTCTCTAGTGAAATCAGAGGAATTCCTTACCCATTGCATAAATCCCCACTTCTCACCACTAAATTCTTAGCCTATGAAGCTGGATGAGTGAAAAAAAAAAGCTACTATGTCCCTAGCCCTGGGAATGCAAATGGTGTCTACTCTCAAGGAGTTTACAATTGAATGTGGCTCCTCCTGAGCAGTGTCCCCTTCCCTCCTAACTTAGCCCAGGACTTTGGTCACACCTCACGATCTTAATAAGATGCTCACAATACCTCCAACTTTTCTCTGATTCCTCCCTTACCTCTTCTGATCCCACCACCTCCTCCCCAGCTTCCCACTCCCCCAACTTCCCTCTGAGCAGATCTACTTGGTCCCACTCTTTTCCAGTGTATGTGGGTATGGGGGGAAGTTTCCAAGTTTGTTTTTGACTGTCAAATTCCACAATGCTTGGGGTTGAGGGACATGGGGCAGTGATGGAGAGAGGGAGGTGGACTGGGAACACTGGGGGAGGAAGAGAGCAGGTGGTCTGAGGATGCTCCCGATTCAGCTCCTGCTCCCTGTCCTATGCCCTCTTCCATCCCCTCTGCCACAAGTTCTGCCCATCTTTATTCTCTCTGCCCCTTTTCTTTGTAGGCAACTGGAGTTATTTTGGCTGGGGGGAGCAGCAGAGTAAGTACTCAGCCGGCGATCTGTCCAGTGTGAGGGGGCGGAATGGGGGCATATGGCTCCCCTAAGGATATTCCCCCTCCCTTCCCCTCCCTTTCCCATGGAGAGAAATATGGGGAGTTTTACCTGGGAAATTTGGGACAGTCTATCTGGCACATCCCTGCCTTTCCTCTGTCCCTTTGCCCCCTCATCTTCTAGTCTCTGGTTGTTCTCCCCTGGTGGTGGCAGGAGGGGTGTCCCTATGTCACCTGATGAGCAGAGAAGAATGTGGGAATTGGGGGATAATCTTGGAGCCACTCTAAGGCTTCAAACTGAGAATGAGGGTTTCAATTTGGGACTGGATGGGACCAGATGCCCACAAGCACTCCCTTAGGGACCTTCAGGACTTCACCTCTCCCCAAGTCTCTCTCCCTACCCTCTTGCCCCCATGTCCAATCCCATATCTCTTCCCCTACCTGTCACCCACTCTATTGTTGATTCTTCCTCTTCCCTCCTTCCTTTCCCTTCCTCTTATGGGGGAGGGGGATGAATGTTACTCTGGACAAGTCTTCTCCTCTCTGAGCCTCAGTTTCTCTATGTGAAAAATGAAATAGTTGGACTACATGATCCCTAAATTCTTTCCTAGCTCTATTATAATAACATTTTGTAAAAAGTGTCCAGACGTGAAGCTAAAGATGGTGACTGGTCTGTGGGGTGGTTATCAGGGAACCTCAGTTACCTCTCTTTTCTGGAAGGATGGATGGGTATTTAGATGGAGATTATTCCAGCTGTACTTACCCTGAACTTCTGCTATGCCCATTCTGTGCCCTCAAACCCCTTCCCCCAATTCTCTATATCTTTTCCTCCTCCTTCCAGCAAAACATCCTAGCCAATGGGTCAGTGTTATACCTCTGAAGGAGTATCACCAAAGTGATAGGTGAGCCCAGAGCTGAGGAGGTAACCTTGACACTGCACCATGGATTGGGATTGGCTATCCTCAAAAGAACTTGCAGCTTTTTAGGCATGAACACTTCAATACCATGGGGGATAGCTGATTCTGGAAAAGAGTAAAGCAGGTGGAGCTGGCACCATGCCACTCATATTCCCTCAAGCTCCACTTGGGAGACCCTCCTTACTTCTTTCTCCAGACCTCCTTAAGCCCTGGTTATATTTCTATTGGCCACGGGTCTCCCATATAGTGCCCTAGTACCCTACATCCTGTCTCTTCTCCTTTCCTCTCTCCAGCTTGGGCCATCCATTTTCTATGGACTGTGTTCCAAACCTTTACACGTCCCATCTGCCATCATGAATCTCCCTATCACCTCTCTTTTATTCCTTTTTCTTTGTACCCTTGTTTTATTCAAAGCCCATATGGCTCTGTTCCTCAAGCATTGCAATAGTCCAGTTGAGCATCTCTTCCTCCCTTCAAGCTTCCTTTTATAATCTCCCCATCTAGGGAGTCACATGCCATATCCCATGTTAAAAACATCCTTCTTTGATTTGTAGGAGATAATTTACCTTATCTAGTATAGGGATGGGGGGAAGAAAACAGCTGACATTGGGGACAACCCAGGTCTTGGAGAAAATACCCCTAAATTCACAATCACTTTTTGGATCTAAGGTATTTGGTACTACCCATGGTCCCTAAAGGGAAGGAGGTTGTGTCACTTAGTGGGGACAACCTTCCATCCCACCTCCCAGACTTTTTTCCTTTCTATATCCCTCCCATTTGGGAATTTTTCCAGATGAAGACCCAGACAGTGCTGTGGATGATCGGGACAGTGATTACCGCAGTGAGACCAGTAACAGCATCCCACCACCCTACTACACCACATCCCAGCCAAATGCCTCTGTCCACCAGTATTCAGTTCGACCTCCTCCACTGGGCTCCCGAGACTCCCGGGATTCGTACAGTGACTCTATGAGAAGCTATGAAGACTACTCAGAAGCACCTCCAGTCAGGTACCTGGGTCAGGGGAGAGTAGAAGAGAAGGGAAGGAACAAGAATCCTGGGGAGGCACGAAGAAGGGGGAAATAGGAGTGGAAGGAAAGAGATTGTGTAGTCCAATTCTTTTATAGATAAGGAAACTCAGACTCAGTAAGGGGTAATACACTTCTCTAAGATCACCCCATTAATATTAGAACTAAAACCCAGGTCTGACTTGTAAGCCAGCATTCACTGTGAGATGAGTCTGTCTCCTTGTATATTGTTGAATGGAAGGATAAGAGTCAGGGAAGGGGAGGAGGAGGAGGTGGATGGAGCTTGGGGTCTGAAGAGGAAATGGACCCTGCTTCTGGGTAAGGTCTAAGAGTTTTGATCTTCTGGAAGACTCTAGTCCAGAAGTTCCTAACTTTTTTTTTTAAATCATGGATCCTTTTAGAAGCCATGGATTTAATCAGAATGATGTTCTAAAATGCATTAAATAAAATAAGAGGTTACAAATAAAAATTAGTGAAAAATAATTATGACAAAAAAGTTCATGGCTCCTAGATTAAGGACTACCAACTGCTTTAGAAAGAGGGAGTCGTCTCATCCACAGGTGATAGAAGGAAAGTGTGGGACTATTGCAAGGAGCATAATGTCTTGCACAGAGTTGGTGTTTAATCCAATGCTGGCTGAATTTTCTAAATTGAATTAAGTTGTCATCAGGACCAGGCAAGATAAAGTGACTGTTCTTGGTTGGTCCAGAGAGGATGCTGAAACCTGGATAAATAACTCAAATGTGTGAGGCCCTGAAAATGGATTGGTCTCTTGAGACATTCAGTGCAGGCAAGGGAGTAGATCTTACCCTCTTGCCACAGAGTACCAGCTGAGCTGATACCAGAATGATTCCACTCGTTGATACTTGAGCCCTCCTCTCCCCAGGGGGAGACTTAGTTAAATACCCCTCCCCTACCTGCTGACCATGTTCCTCCTCCCCTTTCCCCACTCCCTGGCAGACGCTTCAGTAGCGTCGATCCAACCACTCGGGGCCACAGCGACTCGGAGGCTGGCCGGGGCTGGCCAACCCGCCACCACTATTCCTTTGAGAACAGGCCATCCCTAGACCTGTCAGATAGGTGGGTCCTTTCCCTGTTGTGAGCTTCATGCCCCGTTCAGTGCTGTGGTCTGGTTCTTGTGGGCTGGGGCAGGCCGATACCGCTGGCCAATCACTCCTAGTCCATATAACTCTCTCTCTTTGGTGAGTCGGAGGGACCATTCTCCAGATATCAGCAGAATAAATGCCATTTAAAGCAGATCTTTCTTCCATGTACTCTTTATAAGGAGACCCTCTCTCCTGAGTTCATGGGATCCCTCCAGTCCCCTTCCTCCCTTTATAGGAAAAATTAAGTTTCATAGAGTTGCAGCTCCCACAATGGGAAAGGAAGTAATATGTTCCAATCCCAAACCTCAAGGAAGGTGAAGTAGTTCTGAACCTATGAGACCAGAGAGTTTCAGGGGTTTGGACAGTCACATACCTAAAGTGGTGGCTGTGATTGGGTAGAAAAGGAAAGCTAGTGCCTCATTCCCAGAGAAGTGTGTTCTTCTTCCTACTTATATATGATGGTGATGATGATGATGATGATGACCCTAATCTACATCAAGGTCATTTTCAATGTTGTCTTGCTTGGGAGCTACACACAGCCCTAGGAAAGGGGGCAAGTTATATATTATTTTCCTCTTTCTCAGATAGAGAAAACTCAAGCTCAGAGACAAGACACACCTTAACTAGTCAAGATTATACCTTCATTCAGTTATAGAGTTAGGACTAGAACGCAAGTGTTCCAGCTTCTGGCCCAGAGCCTTGGGAATCATGGGGGGCAGAATGTTTGAAGTGGCTCCTGAGAGCTTTCTACACCAGCCAGATATATCAATGGATGTGGTATCGGCCTCCCCCACACTGTCCCTGTCCTTGTCTGCATGGTGCGCTTCTCTGTCCCCCTTTGGGGCCTTCTTCTTTTTGTCCTTTGGATTTGTTCACTTGTGTCTGTTTTGGATTTGTTTGCTGTGAGGGTAAGGGAGGAAGAAGGGAAGATGGGGGGGGAACATAAGGTGGATAGAAGGAAGAGATTCTGGACATATTCTTAATCTGGTTGGCCATTGATCTTTGAGATCTCTAGGAATGGAGGAAGGCAAAGGGATTCTGGGAAACAAAGATGTAGAAATAAATTTGGGGGCAAAATGGTAGACGATGATGGACGAGGGTAGCACCATGCCCATCTAGACTCCAGAGGGAGTCAACATTGCCCACTTTAATACTTTCCACATACTTAGTCAGATTTTAAAGAAAGTGTTCTTTTACTTTAAAATAGTGTGTTCTTAGTCACCTGGCTGAAGAATAAGGCCTAGGGACAGATGCCAGTAACTTCTTATGACCTGGATTTGAACTCCTTGAGCTATGGTATTGGCATCCAGGACATTTTTGCTCTGATGAGAGAGAAAGAAATGAAATATGGGTAACAGAGCTTACATTATTTGTATTGGGTTTTTATACTTCCTGTGGAAAAGGACATTTTTCTATATAGTTTCTTACCAAAGTTCCATAGGGTAGACAGAGCAGGGATTATTCTTCTGGGTATATTTATTTAAAGAGGAAAAGCCTTACTCTTTGTCCCACAGCTGGCCAGTACCACAGCTAGGGCCTAAAAAAAGGGCTCTGGACTTTCAGATCTGATATTTTTCTACTACCTGCTAAGAGTTCCAAGACTTTGGGTTAGATGAGTACTCTCTATGAAAATGAATAACCCTTTCCACTGAAGTCTACCCAGTGCTCAAGACTAGAAGGAAAGGGCACAGGGACTTCTGAATTAGAGGCAACTGTACTTTTAACATTATCTGTATCTCCTCTCTTCCTACTCCCAACCCTTTCACCACACAGCCCAACTGGTAGCAGCCGTTATGCCTCCTCGGGGGAACTGAGCCAGGGCAGCTCCCAGCTGAGTGAGGACTTTGATCCGGATGACCAGAGCTTGCAGGGCTCTGAAATAGATGAAGAGAGAGACCGAGACTCTTACCACTCCTGCCACAGCTCAGTGAGCTATCACAAAGACTCCCCACATTGGGATCAGAATGAAGAGGAGGAGGAAGAGGACTTGGAAGAGGAGGAGGAAGAGGACTTGGAAGAGGAAGACCTAGAAGAAGACTTGGAAGATCTGGAGGATGAAGAGCTGAGGCAGGAAGGCTATAGTGAGAATGAAGAAGAATACTCTAAGGAGGAAAGCTACCCACCAGCTGCACCCACCACCTCAGAAAGAGAGGAAAAACCCTCTCCAGTATCTACTGAAGTCCCAGAAGTGGCCAAGATGCCGCCAGAACCAGCAGGAGCAGAGGAAGTGCCTGGGGCAGAGCGAGCACCTGAGCCGGAACCTCCAAAGCTGGAAGAGAGGTAAAGGAAGCAAGATGCCTAGATGCAGGGAGTAGGGAAAGAGGAACAAGAGCCAAGTGGGCTCAGAGTCAAGTCCTGGGCTCTGGACTATACAGAGTACTGGGCAATATAGCTGTAGACCCAGGAAACTATCAGAGAGGCCCAAGCTGCTTGGATTCTCTACTGTTGGCCAATTTTTCTCCAAATGGGAACTTGAGGTCTGACCCCCATCTCACCAGGGAACCCCAAACAGACAGCTATACTGATGCATAGGAGACTCTAGAGCTGTAAACACTGGAGACCCAGAGGGAAACTTAAATGCTGGCCCTGGGGTGGGGCCAATCTGTTACAGGGCTCGGGAAGATGAAGAAGGACAAGACTCCATGTCCAGAGCTAAGGCCAACTGGCTACGAGTATTCAACAAAGTCCGAATGCAGCTTCAGGAGGTGAGTATTCCTTGTGAAGGGACCAGCCCAGCTAGGCAGAGACCAAGAGCACCAGTGTTGCAAGGCTGCAGTGGGTCTACATTGGCTTGGGAAGTTTCCAAGTTTGCAAGGCTAGATATGGTGATTTGAGATTTGGGGTTAGGGTGGAGGTGAAGATTAATATCAAGATTAGATTTGGGGGGGCAGCTAGGTGGCACAGTGGATAGAGCACCAGCCTTGAATTCAGGAGGACCTGAGTTCAAATCTGGTCTACACTTAACACTTCCTAGCTGTGTGACCCTGGGCAAGTCACTTAACCCCAGCCTCAGGGGAAAAAAAAAAAAAAAAAAAAAGATTAGATTTGGGGTCAGGATTGAGGTCATGATGAGGGTCAATATTGGCCTTTCAATTCAAGTTATGTTCAGGATTAGAGTTTAAGGTAGACTTGTTTTAAGGTTAGTACCAAGAATTGGCTTGGGTTCATGATCAGGGTTGAGGTTAGCAGGCAACGAGGTGGTACAGTGGGTAGAGTGCCAGGCCTGGAGTCAGGAAGATTCATCTTTGTGAGTTTGAAACCAATCTCAGAAACTTCCTAGCTGTGACCCTGGGCAAGTTACTTAACCCTATTTGCCTCAGTTTCCTAAAACCTGTAAAATGAGCTAAAGAAGGAAATGGCAAACCAGTATCTTTGTCAAGAAAATCCTAAATGAGGTCATGAAGAGTTGAATCCAACTAAACAATAAGAACATTGTTAAAATTTTCATTAGGTTCAAGGTTAGATCTAAGATTAGGATAGAATTTATGATCGGGGCCAAGACTGAGTTAAGTGTATTACATTTAGCACAATCAGGATTAAGGTGAGGTCATCTATGGTCAAGACTAATGTTAACATAAAGAACTATGGGTGAGCAAATTGAGCATGGGAGTTAGGAATAAATGGGTAGGTAGGACTGGGTTCTGGGATGGGAGTCAGAGGGGAGGAAGGAGCTGGGCTGCATTGGGTTGGGAATGTGCCTCCAGTGCCCCTTTGCTTCCTCAATGATCTCCACTGAATCCCCTGTCCTCCCATTGTCTGGCTGTAGCCACCCGCCTTCACCCCTATCCACCATCATTTCTTTTTTTGTTTGCCTTTGCCTGCCCTTCGGGTCCTTTCATGCTTTTCAGTTGCTCATCACCATCACTGCCCTCATGCCCTGTGAGCACCATTGGCACAGGTAGGTGTGTGCCCACCCTCAGGGTCCCTGATGGACACCAGAGCAGCAGGAGGGGGAAAAAGGCACGGTCTAGGAGATGGGCAGGGATCCCAAGAAAGCAGCTGATCTTTTTCCTCTGCCCTCAGCGCCTTTTCTTACCTGGCATAGCTTGCTAGGCTCCACAACAGGCTGTTTTGGTTCAGGGATATAGGGGAGACAAATTAAAGTTCTGTCAAGATACATCAGACACTGAGATCCTTCCACTCTCATCTAGGCACAGTGAGTGTGGAAACTTGCTCTGATTAAAGCCTCTAAAATAACAATTATCTTTAATCATTTCTATAGCATTTTCCCAAAGTGAACCAATATGCAAGTATCAACCTCATTATACAGTTGAGAAGGGGCAAATGAAGGACTTGTCCAAAGTCACATTAAGAGATGATGACTGAGTCAGAATGGAAGTTCTCCTCCCTATAACTCACCTGATCTCTCAGGAATAGGATGGATCTTGGGGTGGTTCAGAGCCTCCTGCAGCATTAACCCCATTAACGTTCCCTAATACATTGACATTAACTCTCTGCCCCATCCCAGGGACCCTTGATCTCAATAGATTAAGGTCTACTGATCAGAGGTCAGACTGGACAGATGAAAGTTAAGAGAGATTGGATTGATGGCCAGGAAGCCCTGAGGGGAAGAGATCAGGACAGCAGAGATATTCCTCTCAAATCTCAGACTATGGAGCTCTAAGAGGGGTGCTGAGCTCCAGGGTCTGGGAGGGACCATGGAGGCTTTGCTTCCCTGAGGAAGCCCAGGCTGGGACAAGAACCAGGATTCTAGAGACTCAGATTAATCTGATATCCATTTGTGAGTTGGAGGAGGAGGGTGGAAGGAATGGTGTCTGCCCTTTGGACAAAATGTCACAGAGTTGTGATTATCCCTCAGGCCCGAGGAGAAGGAGACATGTCTAACTCACTTTGGTTCAAAGGCGGGTGAGTAGTTAAACACAGCCCCTTCAAGTCCAAATTGCTCCCTTCCCCCTTCCCCCGGCACTACCAGAGATGAACTTCCTATTTCGGGAGGGCAGAGCAAGGACTCAGGTCTGTAGGTCGTTGGGTGTTAGAGATCCCTGAAGCATCATACCCTCCTTCCTTGGCATTTGGAGGTCCCAAGATAAGCCAAGGAGAGCCACAGACATGAGCAGTGCTCAGGGGAAGTATTTATTTTCTCATCCCCAGGCCTGGCGGTGGTCTCATCATCATAGACAGCATGCCGGACATTCGCAAAAGAAAACCGATTCCCCTTGTGAGTGACTTGGTGAGTAAACAGCATTTTCTTCTCCCCAAATCCTGATCTGTCTCTGGGGCTGGTCCCGGAAATCCACTTGGTTCTGTCTCCTTTTTCTTCCAGAGACTGAGAAATCTACATCACACTTAATTCCTAATGTATCATCTCTCTCTCTTTTTTTCCCCCTCCAACCCCATGTATAATATTAGTAACATTAACAACAACAACAATAATAATAACAAGCCACTGACACTTACTATCTATGAGACTTTGAGACTTAGTCACTTTACTGGACTCAACTGCAAAATATACATAATAACAATAACTGCTTCACAGAGTTATTATGTTGCTTTGATAATCTTAAAGTGCTATATAAACGCAGCTACTAGTATCTTCATTTTATTTCCATGTTGATGAAACCAAGACCCGTGACTTCCATCAGGGCCAAAGACCACGGAGAGTATATCCCCCAAAAGGGCCAGTGATGATAGAAAGGGCTTCAACCTCTGAAAATCAGCTGAAGGTTCTGGGAATGAGGAAGACTAGAGGCAGAGAGCATGATAGTTTCATTCAAACATTTGAAGATCTGGCACTTGGCGGGAGAATTAGATTTGTTCAGATTGAGCACATAGCACAAAGTAGGTGCTTATTAAATGCTTGTCAACTTGACTAGCCAAGGAGGAGATATCTTTAGCTAAAGTCGACAAGCATTTAGTGAGCACTTACTGTGTTCTGGACACTCTGGTAAGTATTGGAGATACAAAGAGAGAGCCATCTCTGCTTACAAAGAGTTCACAATCTAATGAGGGAGGAGGGAGGAACAACATACAAACAACTATTTGGGAATGAGCATGGGTTCTGTCCACCAGGAAGCTCCCTCTTTCCTTCTCCATTCACTCTGAATCTGGCTCTTGGTTTTCTCTTCCTGTCCCCTTCCCTCCCCTACATGCTTCACTGAGTTGCATATCCGAGTATCCAGCCCCATGACTTGGCCAACTAGAGCATATTTCCCATTCAGTACATTCCCAGAAAGCCCTGAGGGGAATTCTGGCTTTGGGAAAGGGAGGAGTAACCATTATAACTCACAGCATATACATCTGTGCAATGGAAGCAGGATGGTGGGGAGCTGAGGCTTCCTGTTCTGTCTTTTCTAAACCCTTCCCAACCCCTCCCTGGAACACATCCAGAAACTCTGGCTCTTTTGCTTCCTGTAAATTTCCAGTATAAGTGCCCAGAGGCTGCATGCAATGGTAGAAAGTGCTAGACTAAGGTTCAGATCTTATCTGCATTACTGCCTATCTGTGCAACTTTGAACAAGCCATGACACCTCTGTGGGCCTCAGTTTCCTCAAGTATCAAATGTAGGATTTGGATTTCCTGCTCTCAAAGGTCTCTTTCATCCTATGACTAGCTTCCTATCCCTATCCTTGGTTACTGCTTTTCCCTTAAGATTAACAGCATACATTACTCACATTAAATATTTGAAACAATAGTCAGTGTCTTCCTTACCTCCTCCCCCCCCCCCTTGGAGAGTTCGTTTCCCCTTTCTATAGAATAAGGAAAGATCACACTGGAAAGAGTCTTAGAATTCTTCCTCATTTTACAGAGGAGGAGGATGAAGTCTGGAGAGGATCCTTATTCCTATTTCCAGACCACATCATATAGTCAGGGCTGTTATTGGGCTGGGAGGAACAAAAGGGTAGAATCAGGCATTTTCCCATCTGTCAAGACCTCATTCCTTTCCTTTCTTTTCTCAGATGGGTACTAATTTCCCAAAGCTCTCTCCCCATCCTGGTCCTAATACTCTGCATCCCTTATCACCTGGGTACCATTTTAGTGTTTGTGACTGGTGGGAGCTGTAACCCACTGTTGTAACCCAGGGAGGAGTAGATTTCTGGTGACTGGGCCATTCCTCGCCAGCCAAATGTTGGCCTTTCTCCCATAGCATTTCCAAAGAAAGCATTTCAGAGCAGGGCTTTCATGGACCAGGGCAGATACTAAATGGCATAGTGTGTGTGAGTATTTGCATGTAAGGGAATGAGGAAGTTGGGGAAAGGCTCTCTGAAGCTAACACCATTTGTTTCCTTTTCTCCTGCTGCCTTGGCTATTCAGGCAATGGTAAGTGACTACCAGAGTTTCCTTCCCAATGATCCTACTCTCAAACACTCTCAACAGTTCTCCCTGCCTCTCCTGCCTCCTGCCCATCTTCCCTAGGATATTTCAATATCCCCAAAAGCATATGCCCACTATTATCTGGGGGAACTGACTTGCCTATGAGGATGGGTCCCTGCCACAGCTATCAGCCAATAAATGGGGGAAGTACAGGAGACCTTTACCAGGGTCCATGATCCCAATGTGTGACTAGTGATTTCAAGTGAAGATTGATGTTTCTGATTCTGTGGCTGGTGATTTCATTCCATGACTGGTTAGGCTAACAATCACCTTGACTAGGGGTTCTGATCTATAGCTAATTCCTTTCACCTTTGGCTTTCCTCTTTTAGTCCTTGGTCCAGTCCCGGAAAGCTGGAATCACCTCTGCACTGGCCTCCAGCACCTTAAACAATGAAGAGCTAGTAAGTGGGCATGGATGATGGGATATTGTAGGGTGATGGGCCCCCATTAAGAATCTGGGATTTTCCAGCTGGTGCTCTGGCCCTGAGGATGGGAAAAGCAAAATAGAGAATAATCTTCAAATCAAGAAGCATTTATAAGCACCTACTATGTGTCAGGTACTGTGCTAGTAAGTTCTGAGGATATAGAGAATGACAAAAGACATTCCCTTTTCTTAATGAGCTCATTAATGAGGGAAGCAACCATGTAAACAATTTCATGTAAACAGGATACATGTAGAATAAATTGAAGAAATTCTAGGAGGGAAATCACTAGCCTTAAAGGGAATCAGGAGGAGCTTCCTACCAAAGTTTGAATTTTAGCCAGAGGTCAGGAAAACCTAGGGGCTGTGATGAGAAGTTGAAGTAGTTTCTGGCATGGGTGATATGCAATAAAAAATTACTGGAGTCCAAAGATCGAATGTTTGTGCAAGAAATAGCAAAGAGGTCAATGTTACCGAATTATAAGAAGGGGCCAGCTTATAAAGAGATTTAATAACCAAAGAAAAAATATATTTGGATCCAAGAGGATACTAGAGAGTCATTGCAATTTACCAAATAAGATTTAGAGGCAGGCAGAGGTTGATGTGACATGGTCAGACTTATGTTTTAGGAAGATCTCTTTGATATTTGAAGGGAGGATAGGAGACAGGAGGAAGAGACTGGAATCAAGCAGAACAATCACAAGGCTAGAAGAGTTCAGGTGTAAGATGATGAAGACTTTCACCCTTAGGGCACTGACAGCAGTCAGAGGGTGTATATTTGGAGAGATGTTATGAAGGCAGAACTTGGCAACTGATTGGATATAGGAATGGGGCAGGGGTGAAAGAATAAAGGAATAAAGGAGAACAGGTTGCAAGCTAGGGTGACTGGGGGGGTCATCATCTCAAGAGGAAAATTAGAAAGAAGATTTAGTAGGGTGATAGTGAGATCAGTTTTGGCTGAGCAAAGTATTACATTTAATATCTATCAGGCATCCTATTCAACAATCCTTCTGACAACTCCCCTGACCAGCACCTATTTTTCAATATTGTCTCCTTCCTAGGGATCAGATTTTCTTGCAGTTTTGGAAGGTACAGGCTGCAGGCAGGTGTAGACTCCTGGGGGCTAGCCTTCCTGGCTTTTTTTTTTTCTACATTTTAAAAGTTCCCTACCTTTTTTCAGTCTCCTAAGAAAATAGGAGAAGGAGAGATGTGCCACAGTCAGTCAAAAAGCATTTTAAGCGCCTATGAGGTACCATATACTGTGCTAACTGCCAGAGACACAAAAAAGGGCAAAAGCAATTATTTCTCCCTAGGAGCTTACATTTTAATGGGAGACAACATGCAAACAATGATGTACAAGCAAGGTTATATATAGGACAGATTGGTGATAAACTGAGGGGAAGTCACAGCAATGACATGGGGGGAATAGACTGGGAAATTTAATCAACATGTCTCTCTCCTCAGTCCCCTGATGTGCCTAACTCTGTGCTTTGCTGTCCTCAGGGAGCTCCAAAAGCTGGGTAGGAAATAAGACTCAGACCAGCAAAAAAAAAAAACAAACAAACAAACAAACAAAGGAACAGAGGTTCCCATGAGCCAAACAGATCCCTAGGACTGGAATATTTAGAAGGGGCTCCTTGTGAACTGGGATAGATGGGGAGAGCTCCCTGGAGGAAATAGGAATCTATCTGGGCCTTGAAAGGAGAATAAGAAATGGGCACAGAGAAAGAAGGATCAAGGTGTTTGTTAGACGTTATAGGAGGTGTTAGAAGGGGATCAGGATGAGGAAGGAACTGGAAACTATGTTATTATGAGGTTTAGCTAAAGGAACCAAGGATATTTAGCTTGGAGAATAAGAATTGGTGGGGGAGGGAGGCAGAGGGAGAATGTCAGGGGACATGCTCTCTCTTTTCAAGGATAACCAGCGGGTGTCCAAGTATTTGAAAAAGAAGAGGGATTAGTCATGTTCTGCTTGGCCCCAGAGGTCAGGACTACAAGTAATGGGGGCACACAGAAGGCAAGTTGCAGAAAGGCAGGTTTTTGGCAGTAGTAGGAAGAATTCAACAATTAGAGCCATCCAAAAATGGAATGGGGGATAATGCGTTTACTGTCAATGAAAGTCTTCAAGTGAAGGATGGGTGAACATTATGAGGAATATCCTGACATGAACGCCTGGTTAAGCTGGAGTTGAGTTAGATGACTTCCAAAGTCCTTTCTAGTATTCAAGTTGTGATTCTGTGTCAATATTAGGGGAGGGATGTAGCTGAAAGGGATGCCCTTGTTGTTTGGGGTCCCTGCCATGAGATTCCCTTGTCTCTGTCTCTTTCCAGAAAAACCATGTTTACAAGAAGACGCTTCAAGCCTTAATCTACCCCATCTCCTGCACAACCCCCCACAACTTCGAGGTGTGGACGGCCACCACACCCACCTACTGCTATGAGTGTGAGGGGCTTCTGTGGGGCATTGCTCGGCAGGGCATGAGATGTACCGAGTGTGGGGTCAAGTGTCATGAGAAGTGCCAGGACTTACTCAATGCTGACTGCCTGCAGCGTAAGGACAGACCCGATCTCGTCATGGGTGCAATCTCCCTAGACCTTCTCTCCCCTCCCCTCTAGGGCAGAAGTGGTCAGAAATGGCATTTCTCTGCCTCTTTCATAATCTTCCCCTAGTTGATTCAGGTCAACTCAGACATTAACAGTGCCAGCTTTCCTTATTATATTTCTTTTTCTTTTTCTGGACTTCAGCACCAGCTCCCCAGATCCTACAAAGGATTCTGAGTCCAAATACACAATCATCTCAGTTATTGTCCTGGTATAAGGCATAACAGACCCACCCAGCTCATATTCTGGGGATTTCAGTGGCTATGGGGAGCTGGGTATCTGAGGGCAGAGGAGTAGAAAGCAGGGATGTCAGTAACCAGGACTTAGCTGAAAATGGAGCAAGTATGGAAGTGACTACTAGCTATATGCAGGGTGATGGAGGCTCAGTCATGGCATTGGGAGCTCAGTGAAGGGAATAGGGACTTAGTATAGAGAATGAAAAACTCTGAGGGGAACGGGAATTCAGTAAGCAAGATAAAGGATAAGTGATAATCACTGAGGGAACGGAAGCTGCAGAAATAGTATGATACAATGAGAAAGAGTACTGAATCTGGAATCAGAGTTCAATTTGGGTTCAAACCGTGGCTTGCCTTTGACTCCCTGTCTGAATTTAATCAAGCCTCAATTTTCTCATCTGCAAAATGGGAGAATGGACCTATATGGACCCCGAGGTCCCTTCTAGTTCTTAATTTCATCTATGAGTGAAAGGGGGAAGGGCATCTAGATGAAGATGGGGAAACAGTGATAGGTGATTGGGGAGGGAATTGGGATTTAGTAAGGGAGTTGAAGGATCAGTGAAAGAGATGGATGCTCAATGAGGATTTAAATGCCTAATGTCCAAGAGTTCTTCTGCTAATACTCCAGGAGCTGCAGAGAAAAGCTCCAAGCATGGGGCTGAGGACCGAACACAGAACATCATTATGGTGCTTAAGGACCGCATGAAGATCCGGGAGCGGAATAAGCCTGAGATCTTTGAGCTGATCCAGGAGATCTTTGCAGTCTCCAAGACAACACATACACAACAGATGAAGGCTGTGAAACAGAGCGTCCTGGATGGGACATCCAAGTGGTCGGCAAAGATCAGTATCACTGGTGAGGTCCACCTGGGTGATGGGATGTGTGACCCCAGAGGCCTGGCACTGGGGTGGGTGCCCAAGGCTAGGTCCAGTTTATGGTGTACAGTAGTTAGCAGTGGCCTCTATGCCCTTTGCTAGTATTTCTTCTCAAATGGCTTACCCCTTTGCTATGCCTGCCCCAGATTTCCTCTGTAATCACCAGGCTCCAAACCACTTGCCAGGAAAAAAGAGAGTTTTTAGAGCTTCTGGGAATATCTTCTTGGCCCTCAAGTACTCAAATACTCAGTACTCAAGTCTTAGTGTTTTCTTGTCTAAGTTAAAGACTAGAGACAATTTATACAGTGCTTAGGATAATGTCTAGCAGATAGTAGATACTTAATAAATTCTTAATTTACTCTTGACTTACTCCTTTGAATGCCCTAGGAAATGTCCATGTCACCCTGTGTCCCAGCATCCCCTTAGTATCACCTTATGTTCTTGGTATTACTTAGGGCCATATTGCTTTTCCAATATATCATCAGTAGAATTTTGGGTATCTTGTCTCCAAGACTCCCTAGAGTTGCCTTGCTTAGTTCAGTATACTGTAAGGGCTTTCAAGTATGTATGGGTATATGTCCATATGGATGATGTGTGTGCAAGATTTTTTATATGTGTGTTTGTGTCTGTATCTGATCATGTGGTATGTATACATGAGGTTCTGTTGTCCATATGCATGCATGTATGTATGTATGTATGTATGTTATTATGCAAGTGTGCTAGAATTCATACCCCTGAATTGTGCACATGTATGCCTACATTTGTATGTGCATGTATAATGTGATCTGATATGTACATTTGCATGTGCTCACACATGTGTTTGTACATGCATGTGTGTGTTCCAGTGGTCTGTGCCCAGGGCCTTCAGGCAAAGGATAAAACCGGCTCCAGTGACCCCTATGTTACTGTCCAGGTTGGCAAGACGAAGAAACGGACTAAAACCATCTATGGGAATCTCAACCCTGTGTGGGAAGAGAACTTCCATTTGTAAGTGCCCTCACCTGGGGGTGTCTCCCACTGCTCAGGGAGGACCCATCTAGCCCTTGTATCCCTTCTTCCAGGGAGGTTCAGCCCCCTCCCTTCTCCTCCTTCCTCTCCTCCTCCCAGCTTCCCCTTAGTACAGATGACTGAGGCATGAACAGTTTCCCCTTTCCTCCATCTATTCCACAGTGAGTGCCATAATTCTTCAGACCGCATCAAGGTGCGTGTCTGGGATGAGGATGATGACATCAAATCTCGAGTTAAACAGAGGTTCAAGCGAGAGTCAGATGACTTTCTGGGCCAGACCATCATCGAAGTACGAACATTGAGCGGAGAGATGGATGTCTGGTACAACTTAGGTGAGTGCTTCCTGAGCTGCTCCTGGAAGGTTTGGGCACAGGGAGAGAGGCACAGTGCTGAATCTCAGAGACAAGGCTTTAGCCTTAAGGAAGTCTCCAGTTTGAGGAGAAAACATTTGGATAGGTCCCAATGATAGGAAAGAGATTAGAAAATAATATAGAGAGTCTTTACCCTTGGGTCTTTAATCTGATTGGAAAGATGAAAATACCATTAGATGCCAGTAATCTTCTGGTATTATTTCCTGTTTCCAGGTGACCTGTCCCTAAGTCATACATGGGATTAGATTGTCTCATGATGAAAACCAACAAGGTCTCTCTTCACTGATCCAGATCACTTTGGGGATCCTTTCTGACCTTCTGTCTCTTCTTTCTCTTGTTCCCAGACAAGCGGACAGACAAGTCAGCTGTGTCTGGAGCCATCCGATTACACATAAGTGTAGAAATCAAGGGTGAGGAGAAGGTGGCCCCATACCATGTCCAGTACACATGTCTGCATGAGGTGAGACCATCTCAGTGTCCCCCATTCTGCACTCTACCCTCTAATTCTTGCCCCTCCCTCTAATCCCTGTGCCCCTTCCTGGTCTTGGTCTTGGTCCTGTCCCCTCTTTCCACTGGTCTGATCTGTTCCTTCTCTTCCTCCTCAGAACCTGTTCCACTTTGTAACAGATGTGCAGAACAGTGGTGCTGTCCGGATCCCAGACGCAAAGGGTGATGATGCTTGGAAGGTCTATTATGATGAGACTGCCCAGGAAATTGTGGATGAATTTGCCATGCGCTATGGCGTCGAATCCATCTATCAAGCCATGACGTGAGACCAGCTGGGGGTAGAAGAGTGGGCTACTCTAGCAGTAGGATGGGCAATAGCCCCATGGTGGGGATGGGATGGATTTAGGACAGAGAGGATGATGAGATCAAAGTGACACCAGAGAGTATCAGTTGGGAAATGAGGTGTTATGGGAGTGAAGCAATTAAATCTCCATTGGTCATTCTTAAGTTTAGGGTGGCACTAGGGAAGTGGGAAGTTACCAGTTGCGTTAAAGGTAGAAGTCTGTCAGAATATAGTTGAGAGGAACTTGAAAAGACAAGGGTGTGGCCATGGGAAGGAAAACCAATCAGGAGAACATTATACTGGGAAGTAGAGAAGGGGAGGAAATGTCAAGGTTGGGATTTGGCAAAAGAATGTCAGTTAATGAGCAAGGTGAACCAGAGAGATGGATCTTTGAAAGACAAAGAGGAAGAAGGAACAAATAAGGAGACAGTGAGAGAAGGGACATAATATGATAGACAGAGAGACAGAGACAGACACATTGAGCAACAAAGAGACAGAAACTGAGGAGAGAGTTTTTTTTTTTTTTTAAACAAACTGTTAAGTGGAAGTTTTTTTTTTAATAATAGGGAAAACTTCATATAATTTTCAAGATGTTTCAAGATGATTAGTTTTTATATTTTTGACACATTCCTTTTTGTTGTATTATTTTTCTAACAAGCATTCATTGTTTCTCCTATTTCCCCACTGAACAATTTCTTTAAACTCTTATAACAAATATGTAAAGTCAGAAAACACATTGGCCATATTAAAAAAAAAAAGATGTCTCATTCTGAATTTGAGAAAAATATCCTTAATACTCAGAGACATAAATGAGACCCAGATTCAAGAGAAGAGGAGGAACATATAAGGACCATGATAAAGAGAAAGAAACATACAATATAATATTAACAGAAAGGACGTAGAGAGAAGACATAATCCAAATTGACAGTCCGAGGAGGGAACCAAAGAGGGAAAGAAGGAAGGAGAGAAAAAAAAGGAAGATAGGAAGGGAAGGAAGGAAGGAAGGAAGGAAGGAAGGAAGGAAGGAAGGAAGGAAGGAAGGAAGGAAGGAAAGAAGGAAAGAAGGAAGGAAGGAAAGAAGGAAAGAAGGAAGGAAGGAAGGAATAAAGGAAGGAAGGAATGGAGGGAAAGAGGCAGAGAGGGAGAGAGGGAGAAGGGAAGGAAAAGAAATAGGAAAGAGAAAGGGAAGGACAGAGGAAAGAGAGAAGGAAGAAAAGAAAGAAAAGGGAGGGAGAGAAGAAAGCATGGAAAAAGGAAGGAAGAAAGAAGAAAGAATGGAGGAAACAAGGAAGGAAGGAGAAGGAAGGAATGAAAAAAGGCAGGAAAAGGAAAGGATGGAGGGAAAGGAGGGGCTAAGGAATAGAGGAAGGAAAGGAGGAAATAAGGGATGAAGGAAAAAGAAGGAAGGAAGGAACGAAAGAAAGGAAGAAATAAGGAAGGAAAAAGGGAAGAAGAAAAAGGAAGGGAGGGAGGAAATGGGGGACATATATTCCTCAGAGAAACCTTTTGTAGGGAGACATTTAAAGGTTCATAAAGCTATGATTGATTCTCCTCATTGCAAGCCTTCCTGAGGGAGGCCAGGTGGAGCACAAGAGTTCAGTTCCCTGGCCAGAAGAATAAGATGGCCCTTCTATAGAGTCCCCCATTGACTCCTTGGTTTCGTCCCTCCTTTTTCCAGACACTTCGCCTGCCTCTCTTCCAAGTACATGTGCCCTGGAGTACCTGCTGTCATGAGCACTCTGTTAGCCAACATTAATGCCTACTACGCCCACACCACAGCCTCTACCAACGTCTCTGCTTCTGACCGATTTGCTGCCTCCAACTTTGGGGTCAGTACCTAGCCTCCCAGACTAGTTAAAGGGTGCCTCTTACCTCTGCCCTTTGCTCCATCCAACCAGATGGGCACTCCCTTCCAGAACTGAAACAGAACTGACCAAACTGCATGTACTCCCTAATGACTATGGGCAGAGATGCTAAGTCACTTTCTGACTATCAGAGGACTCCCAGGAAGACATTTACTGGGGTCTGGCATGAGGGGTCAGGCCCAGGGGGCACCTGGCCATGCCCTCAGCTCAGAGGAAGCTGTTTAATGTCACATGCTCCCTCTGGAAGAACTTGTTTCTGAAGTCCTAGGTCATCTGCTTCTCAGCTTGTCCCTAGATTATCTTTAGTACCCCTAGATCTTGGATCTGGATCTGGATTTTGTCAAGATGAGGCAAGACTACCATTTGTATCTGGCAATTGCTATCGTTCAGGAGGGGTTGGTCCTGCTCTGCTAGGGGGCAAAGGGCAAAAATTGATCTCTGATGCTCTCATTCCACACATGGGTAATTAGGATAATTGCTGGTGTTTCTAATCTTCCCCTTCTTTCCTGCCCCATCCCACTTTCTCCTCAGAAAGAGCGCTTTGTGAAACTCCTGGACCAGCTGCACAACTCCCTGAGAATTGACTTGTCTATGTACCGGGTAAGAATTACAATATGGAAAACAAGCTTTGACATGTATGTACACCTACACATCCCGACATTTATCCATGTTCATGGGGAAATTTGTCAACTATGACATGTAGGTGCAAGTATATGGACCAATAAGCCCACATGTGCACACTCAGGGAAGACTACACTAACACACAAGCACACAGGAAAATAAACACACCTTTACAACATGTAAGCTGCACATTTCATAGTACACAGGTCAACTTACATACATACACACAAGCATATAAATTAATCTGGATGAAAGTTGTGGATATCGTGGCTGCACATCCTTTCCCCTGCCGCCCCAGGCTTGTCTTTAGTTCCTGGCAGGGTTCTTCCCTGTACTTTCCCTATGCTATGAAGGTCCCATGTCCTCATATTCCCTTCCTTAAACTCAAAAAGTTCCCCTTTGCCATCCCTTATCCTCTCCCCAGACTCCCACAATCCCTATTTTATAAGTTGACTCCTTGGAGTTTTCTCATGAGGACTCTTGTAGCAGGGAAGGATTATCTCTGGTAATTCTTGTTCCCTTCCCCTTCAGAACAACTTCCCAGCAAGCAGCCCAGAGAGGCTTCAGGATCTCAAGTCTACTGTGGACCTTCTCACCAGCATCACGTTCTTCCGGATGAAGGTAACAGAGAGCTCCTGCCTGGCTTGGGCAAAGTAGTCTCTTGGAATCTCCCAAGAACTCCTGGCCACTAAACTATTATCATTACCAGAACATACCACACAGTATCATAACGTGCATATAACTCAGAATTATATATCTTTTCTCAATGGCCTGATTTCCACTACACAATTGATCCTCTCCTCTGTCATCACCCCTTTGAAACTGGAACCAGTCAGGCTTTATGTCCTACCTGTACCTCAGCTTCTGAGATAAGGTTCACTTTCTAGCCTTTTGCCCACTTAGTCCTCTCTCTCCCCTAGGTCCAGGAACTACAGAGCCCACCTCGTGCCAGCCAAGTGGTAAAGGACTGTGTGAAGGCCTGCCTCAATTCCACCTATGAATATATCTTTAACAACTGCCATGAACTCTACAGTCGAGAATACCAGACTGACCCGGTAAGGGAGTGATACATGGACGTGTTTCATAGGAAAGGATGGCTAAGGCTAGATTGTGGCCTTTGGAAGATTAACTTTTGACAGAGACTGAAGAGTATATGTTAACTGCAATTGGGCTAGATTAGGTAGGACATCTATGAATTGCATTGAGTTATGTTGAATTGTTCTGGGACATTTGAAATTGCATTTGTCTGGATTGTATGGATTTGGTGCAGATGTGTTAGATTTAATTGATCTATGTTTGATTTAATTAAATTGAGTTCAGTTTTATTGGATTGAGTTGAATTGAGCTAGGTTGAGTTGAGTTGAGTTGAGTTTAAATTTTATTGGGTTGACATCAATGAGTTGAATTGAGTCCATTTTGGTTGAGTAGAGTTATTTAAGTTTTATTAGATTGTGGAATAAAAATGCTTATGGAGGGAAAAGATCAAGGATAACTCTTAGGTTACAAACCTGGGTAACTGCAAGAGAGCGCCCTCGATGAAAATGTAAACATTTGGAGGCAGAGTGTGTTTAGGGTGAAAGGTAATGAGTTCTATTTGGAATATGTTGAGTTTGAGATGCCTCTGGGGCATTTAAATGGAGATATTCAACACAATTGGTGATATGGCACTGGAAGTTAGGAGAGAGACTCAGACTAGATGTACAAATTTGAATGTCATCTCCATAAAAATGATAGCTTGGCCCATTAGAGGTAATAAGATCACTAAGAGAGAAGGCATAGAGAGAGAAAAGAAGAGGACTTAAGATAAGTGTCCCACAGATATAAAGGATTATTTGGATATCACCATCCTTTCCTTTTTGCAACTCCTCTTCCCAAGAACCCTTAAAGAAGATTAATGGGTTTTTGTGGGTCTATATTGTGATGGAAGGATGGACTCTGTAGTTGCAAGGGAAGGGGTTCAGGAGTGAAGAATTCATTGGGATAAGTGTTACCTCTAGGACCACCCAAACATCGTATCTGAATTCCATATTTTCTCAAGATCTTTTTCACCTTCCCCAACAATCCACAAAATAGAAGATCCAGATGATTTCTCCTACTGGTCCTTATGATAGACATTAATATTGATCTTTTCAGGCTAAGAAGGGTGAGGTGCCTCCAGAGGAGCAGGGACCCAGCATCAAGAACCTGGACTTCTGGTCCAAGCTCATTACACTCATCGTGTCTATCATTGAGGAAGACAAGAACTCCTATACACCCTGCCTCAATCAGTGAGTGGAGGGAGGGGAAAAGATGGATGTTGGATATGGGCATAATTCTGTGAATGTGGGTCATTGTATGAATGTACATGGTGAGGGGGGGATAGAAAAGGAGAGATGGAAGGGGGAAAGGGAGAAAGGAAGAAAAAAAAAGAAAGGAGAAAAAGAAATTGTATGGTTTTGTAGGGGTGTGTGTGTATACATATGTATATATATGTATACACACATACATATATTCAGTTGTAGTTCTCACTCTTGTCCGACTTGTGATCCCATTTGGGGTTTGCTTGGCAAAGATACTAGAGTGATTTGTCATTTCCTCTTCCAGAAATATACATATATATGTATTATGTGTATATATAAATTTGCATATAATATATGTGTCTGCTTGTGTCTTTATGAGTAATGGCTCATATGCATAATTTTGCATAATTGTGCATGGATGCCTATTTGTAGTTGTGCGTATATGTGAGTAATTGTGTATATAAATATTTTACATGTGGGGTTGTGCAATTATATACATGCATGTAGCTATATGTATATCAAATTGACAAACTTCATTAAGTGATTTTTATGTACCACGTACTATGCTAAGTACTGAAAAGATAAGGAATTGTACATGTGGATAGCTGTTTACTTACAAGCATGTGTGTGGTTCTGTATATGAGACTTATCCTGTCCCCAGGACTTTGAATGGAGGAAACGGAAATTTACAGTGAAAATGAGCATTTAGTGCGAGTAGAAATGGGATCAGACTGACCAATATTGGGAAATCAAAAAAGCAAAAGGGAATATCCTGACTTCTCCAGAAGAGAGATTGTTGACAGATACTAGGCAGGGGGCACAGGAAAGGTGAGGCAGTAAAGGCACTGAAGGGGAGGTAAGGATGCTGGACCCTAAGTGTAGGATTCTTACTAAAGAACAGGGATGACCTTCAACTCTAGGACACAGGTGGTGTCTTTCAGCTGTGTTCTTATTCTGCCTATTGGGTGTGGGTGGCTCTGGGCTCAGAGGTGATAATTAAAGCCTGAAGGAGGTCAGAGCACAGTGGAAGAACCATAAATCACAGGACTGTAGAGTAGAGATGGGAAGAATCTTAAGAGTTCATCAAAGTCAATGTTTTTATTCTACACATGAAGGAACTCAGGCCCAGGAATATCAAACACCTTGCCCCAAATCTCAGGATAGTAAATGACAGAGACAGGATATCGCCTATGATCCTCTCAATTCTCTTTCAGAGATGACCCCTCCATGCTCCTACAAAACTGACCCAAGACAGCCTAAGCTAGAGAAATCATGGGGCTGATTTCTGGGGCTTTCAGTATGCCTGTGTGTGTGTGTGTGTGTGTGTGTGTGTGTGTGTGTGTGTGAAGAGCAAATGCTCTATTCATCTATTCATGGAGAGAGGGATGGAAAAAGGAAGAGAGGGAGAAGGCCAGGGGCAACAGAAGGACACCCTGGTGGCCAGCTCCCTCACCTCAGCCTTTCTTCATCTTCTTCATCCCCTCCCTCTCTCCTTCCTTCCTACCATTTCATGCCCTTTTTTGAAAGGTTCCCCCAAGAGCTGAATGTGGGCAAGATCAGCGCAGAGGTGATGTGGAACCTGTTTGCTCAGGACATGAAGTATGCCATGGAGGGTGAGAAACCTTTTTTCCAGAGTCTCCTATCCCCCAGAGCATTTGCCACCTCTCCCCAAGTCCTTTGCTTTGACTGGCAAGGGATAAAAGGACATTCTCTTTATACAAAACGTGAACTATAAGAATGGGTTTGACGCCCTGCTTGCTCTCAGTCCCTGCTTCATTGACAAAAATTATGCCCACATCCAACATCCATCTTTGTCCCTTCCTCCACCCACTGATAGAAGCAAGGTATATACTCCTAGGAAAATAGAGTGTTTGGGCAGGAAACCTAGATTCACTAGTCCAGTCCCTAGAATTACAGATAATAACAACTAATTATTTATTATTATGATAATTATTATTAATATACAACAGCTTATATTTATATAGGGTTTTGATGTTTGCAAGAATAGTAATAAAAGCTAGCATTTATAGAGGGATTTAAGTTGGGATTCTCTTTCCATTTTCCATGTTATCTCAATAACCTTGTGATGAAGGTGCCATTATTATCCCCATTTTTCTGTTAAAGACAGTAGGCCCAGAGAAGGAAAAAGTTGTGTTCAAAATCACACAGGTAGTAAGTAAGTGGTAAAGGTGAGTCTCTGGTCAGTGAGGATTCAAACTTGGGTCCTCTGACTTCATCCAGCCCCTTGAGAACTGCTCTGATTGAGTTGAGACTCCAAGAGGGATGGAAAGAAGAGATATTTTTTCTCTGAGCTGTCCCACTTTTTATCCCTGTTCCCGGTTCCTTCTCCCCAGAGCACGACAAACACCGACTGTGCAAGAGTGCCGACTATATGAACTTGCACTTCAAAGTCAAATGGCTGTACAATGAATATGTGACTGAGCTGCCCTCATTCAAAGACCGTGTGCCTGAGTATCCAGCGTAAGTCACTTCCCTCCCCTCTCCTGAGCTGAGGTCTGTGGGGCAAAGGGAGAAAGGAAGGCAAGGAATTACCCCCCTTCCTCAACCTGGGATAGGAGCCGTCCTGGGAACCTAACAGGGAGGAAGAGGGTCATTGTCCTGGGATGAGTACATTGGGAGATTATGGGAGGTGGGGACTAAGTGTGGTTACATCTCATATTGCAGGTGGTTTGAGCCCTTTGTTATCCAGTGGCTGGATGAGAATGAGGAGGTATCCCGGGACTTCCTCCATGGAGCTTTGGAGCGTGACAAGAAGGATGGGGTAAGGCAGGGAGCTCTGGAAAGTGGGGAGTGAGAAGGAAGACGTGGCTTCCCAAGTTCCATGACTCCCTCCAGAACCCACAGAAATATCTAACCCAGTCCTTTTCTCCCTCCTCATCCTGGACAAGTCTTGGAGCTAATTAGCCTTAATTGAGACAATTATCTCACATGAGTTTGGTGGCAAGGTGACATCTCCACCCAAGACAATTCCAGAAATCTCTAAGGAACATCAAAGAGTCACTCTCTAAGGATCCATCTCTGATCCTGGTCTAGTTCCCACTGGAGGGAAACAAGTCTATTCTCCCAGACTTAGAATAGGGCTTCAAATACCTTCTTCAACACCAGGAACCCAAACTTTGTCTGAAGGACGCAACCCTGCATTCCCTCAAGGCTTAAGCTTGGGTAGAGTGGGAGCAGCCCACAATATGGAAAGTGCAGGTCCTTCATTCGCCCCACTTCCCATCCATACGTCCTCAGTGTCCAGTTTTGCCATGTAGTTTCTGGGCCCAATGATGCAATCTTCTTTCCCATTCCTTGGCCCTGTACAGTTCCAGCAGACCTCTGAGCATGCTCTGTTCTCCTGCTCTGTGGTGGATGTCTTCTCCCAGCTCAACCAGAGCTTTGAGATCATCAAGAAACTTGAGTGTCCTGACCCCCAGATTGTGGGCCACTACATGCGCCGATTTGCCAAGGTACTGTGGTTTGTGGGGTTGGGGAGAGCAACTGCTGGAAGTGAGAGTTAGGGAAATATTCAACCTGCACTCAAATTTTCATAGAGATTAGAAAATATATCTAAATGAGATCTTTCAGAGGGGAAGAACCAGCACCAAGAGAGATCCCTATATGAGGAATTTTCTGGACAACAAGAAACTGGATTGATAGAGAAAGAGAAAAGTAGAGATTCCAGGAGGAAAAAATGCCCTAAGCAAAAGTGTAGAAACAGGATTTTGCTTAGCTTTGAAGAACAGGGGTAGGAGGGGAGAACATAGTTAAATAGAAGGACTTAACTGGAATGGATAAAGGAGCCACATGTTTCAGGTCAGTCCTTTGGCAATGAAAGAACCAATTAACCATAACCATTTCCCCTGTTTTCTATCAATGTCAAGGTCAGGTTGTGGTCAGGGTAACCATGGACAACTCACTTCCCCTCCCTGAAAATAATTTTCCTCATCTATAAAATGAAGGGATGAAACTAAGTGATCTCTATGGAATCTTCCTCTAAATCTTCCAATCCTAAAATGAGATGACATATGAGAAACATCTTAGAAGAGTCTTATAATGCTGTATAAATGTAAAGATTATCATTACTTGACTTGAATCTTTTTGAAAATATTTTGAGAACCATTGAGCTTTAGTTTAAAGGTGCTTTCTGGATCTCCTTCCCTGGATTTTCAGAGTCCTTAATGGATTGATCATCCAGCTAAGTGACTTTTTATCATGGAATCATAAGGGACCTCAGAATGTGAATCTCAAGGACTATAAAAGTTACCTTGTCTAATCCAGAATAAGCAAGATTTCTCCTACTACATACTTGATGAATAATCATCAAGCTTCCAATTGAAAATGTCTGGTGACACTACTTTCCAAGTCAGATCATTTCATTTCTGAATAATTCTAATTGTTATAATATCTTTCTACAAAGCAAGTTTAAATCTTCAGCTTTCTTCCATTGCCCCTAGTTGGCCATTGCTAGAGTAAAGTGGAATAAGTTTGATCTCTCTTAGATTTGAGAAGCTTTCAATCTCTGAAGAGAGCCATTATTCCCCTCCTTCCTCTCCAAGTCTTCTCTTCTCCAGACTAAATACTCCCTCCCAGTTCCTTCAGTTTATTCTTCTATGACAAAATTTCCAATGCTTTCACTACCCTGGTCACCCTCCCCAGTTTGTTAATGTCTTTCCTATGGTGTGCTGCTCAGAGATGAAGACCTTTTCCTGACCAGAGCAGAGGACAAAAAGGACTTCCATCTTACCTTGTCCAGGACAGATCGGTTCTGTTAATACAACCAAAGATGACATTAGCTTTCGTAGGTTTCCTCATTATACTATTGGCTTTGGAGTCTTTTTTACATTAATTGTCCATATTTTCCATCCTATACTTGTGCCATTGATTTTTTTAAAAATGAGAGAGAATACATTTGCCCTTATTTCATTTCATCTTATTAAATTTGATTCATCATTCTAGACTTTCAAGATCTTTTGGGATCCTGATTTTTATCTGAAACATATTAACTAATCCTACCAACTTGTGTCATCTATAAATTTAATGAGAATTCCATTTATTCTTTTATCCAAGTCTTTGAAAAAAATGAATAAAACAGGAATAGAGACAGAGCTCTTCTCCCTCCAGTAGTAAATTCCCACAAGGTTGATATCAAACTATTAATTACCTCTATGTGTCTAGTCATTCATCCAGCTCTGAAATCAGCTATAACCATCTAGACAACATGTCTTCAATTTTGTCTACAAGGATACTATGAGATAGATTTGATGAATTCCTTGTTGAATAAAATCCAGTTATGTTGTGACTAAAGCATTTTCTTGACCTACCAATCTAGTAAAAAGAAATTCTGTTAGACTGGAAAGATTTATTCTTGATAAATCCATACTTTCCTTAGTAAGGGCTCACAGATTGACTTTTTAAAAATCTATTCTAGTCTTTTGCTGTGGATTGACATCAAGTTTACCAGCCTATAGTCTGAAAAGCTATTGTTTTCCCCTTTTTGGAAGTCAGTATAGTATTTGCCTGACTCTCTTCCTGTGATACAGCCCATTCACAGTTAGCCCATCCAAAGAATCTCACAAATATATATCTCAGTACCCCAAATGTGGTCTGCCCAGGCCTAAATTTCTTTCAAACTCATTTACTTTGGGTTTCAATTTCCTATTAGCTATTTTTGTTCTTTTCATACTGAAAGTCATTTTCCCTGGAAGAGAAAACAGATGCAAAATTGAATAGCTCTATCTTCTCTTTGTTCTTGCCTCTTCTACTCCAAGCACAATATTGCTATGAGTTTCCTATGTGACCTTGGGCTGGATGAACATCAATCAGGAGCAGAATAGATTAGACAGATGGTCTCTTGAGGTCCTTCCCAATTCTGAGGTTCCATAATTACAGATGTGTATTCTATTCCTCTTCAAGAGCTCAGCATTCCTGGGACAGCTAGATGGTTCAGTAGATGCCCTGAAAACCTTGAAAGTCAGGAAGACCTGAGTTCAAATTTAGTCTCAAACACTTAACACTTCCTAGCTGAATGACCCTGGGTAAGTCACTTAACCCCAATTGCCTCAGCAAAAAAAAAAAAAAGAAAAGAAAAGAAAAGAAAAGAAAAGAAAAAAGCTCATCAATTCTATAGCTGAAGGTATGATACAGAGATCCAAATCCTATTTTCTGACATTATCTTCAAGGCCTGCTGTTCATTGCCCAAAGCTATCCATTACCGCAGGAATAAAAACACCACCTAGGTGCTTTTCATAATTATTTTTTTCCAAATACATGCAAAGATAGTTTTCAACATTCACATAAAACCTTGTGTTTCAAATTGTTCTCCCTTCCTTCCCCCACCTTGCTCCCCCCAGACAGCAAACAATCCAACATATGTTAAATAAACATGTACAGTTCTTCTAGATGTATTTCCACATTATATCCTGCTGTACAAGAAAAAGCAGATCAGAAAGGAAAAAAATAAGAAAAAAAATCAAGCAAAAAATGAAAAAGATGAAAAGACTTTGTTGTGATTCACATTCAGTTCCCACAGTCCTCTCTGATGCAGATGGCTCTCTCCATTACAAGTCTATTGGAATTGACTTGAATCACTTCCTTGTTGAAAAGAGCCACATCCACCAAAATTGACCATCATATAATCTTGTTGTTCCAGCTTTTCATAATTCTAAAGATGCTTCCTCATTTCTTTATGGTGTTATCATCTGTCAGTACATAAGTCACAAGAAGGTAATAGTGATAGTTAAGTTTGACAAATCTTGGGAGGCTTTTTATCTTGTCCTGGATTCCTGTGCCCAGGAAGACAAAACTCCCAGTTGGTGGTATTAGGTCAACATAAAGCAGCTGCCACGTCCCTTAACAGTGAATCACAAACCAACAGGATACATCTCTTTATCTTGTAGCCAATAAAAGAATTTTCATGACTGATATTTTCATGGATCTCAGTTCTTTAGGACATTAATGGGGATTTAATTCTTCCATTTTATAGGACATTATGATCTGTAATGAACTCAGCTCATAAAATATAGCTGCTTGAGCAGCTGGGTGGTACAATGGATAGAGTTCTGGACTTAGCATCAGCAAGACCCAAGTCTTCTGGGTGAATGAGGAAAATTATTTAACTGCTCTCTTCCTCAGTTTCTTAATATGAAAAATAGGGATAATAATAACATCTACCTTGCAGTGTTGTTGTAAAGAACAAATGAGATAACATTTGAAAAGCATTTTTTCAAATCTTAAAGGAAAAATTGAAATGCTAGCTACTAACTACTATTATTGTTGTTGCTTATTGTTGCTATGGGGAGTTGGTTCATGGCTCTGTCCCCCTTGCTCTTGCATCCTATTTTATAGCCAATTGGTCCACATCCTCCATCGGCTGTCTTGTCTCTATGCTTTCTCCACAGACAATTAGCAACGTCCTGTTGCAGTATGCTGAGATCATCTCCAAGGACTTTACATCCTACTGTTCTAAGGAGAAGGAAAAAGTGGTGATGTGTGCTCCCCGCCCCTTTCAGCTTCTGGGACCCTACTTGCCCACTCCTATCCCATCACCCCCCCCCATTTGGGTCACATACGTGTGTGCATGTGTATGTATATATGTGTTCACATAAGGGAATGATTATGGGTGTCTGAAGTTATGTGAGAGAGCATGGGGTGTAGTGGATTCAGAGTTAAAAGCTTGAAGCTCAAGCCTTTGCTGTTAGCACACCACTTTGTGACCCTGGGCAAGGCATTTTTCACCCGTGGGTCTTAATTTCTTCATCTATAAAATGAGAATTGGACTAAATGATCTCTAAGATGCCTTCTAACTTTAATTTCTATTAGTCTGTGAAAGAAACAGATAGAGTCCAACAAGAAGAGAGCCAGAATAAGACAGGGAGGGAGGAGAAGAAACAGACAGAAAGGATAGACATTTGTGTTTGTATCTGAAGAGAGCTGAGTCTGAGTGTATGTGTCTATTACATATTATATATTATTTATATGTAATATTATATATAATTTTATTATATAACATATCATCACCTACTATTATAATTTTAGATGATCTAAAAGTTAGGAATAAGGGCTAGAAATGTGATTTCCTTGGTAAAGGGAACTCCCTCTCCTAGTGAAAGTTAACTGCTTCTTGGCAATTTGTGTTCTTAGAAGTTGCCTAATGTCTTAAGAGAGTAAGTGACTTAGTGCCCGGAATCACATAGCCAGTATATATTGGAGATAGAATTTAAATTCAGGTCTCCCTCATTCCAAGACTGACCCTCTATAAATATGGTGCATTCACTGATCAGTTCAGTTGGGATGTGATTCCTGAATACATCCTTTCTTCAATTTTTCACAATTTTTATGTAAAGCCTTCTTGCTTCCGATATCAAATCTACTTCATAGAGAGCTCAATAATAGAAATATCTATCTAGGAACTTGTACTTATACACATACATGTATGTACAATATGCATACATGTACATATGTAATAATATGTGAGTATGCCCTCCCTTGTTGCACAAAGAACTGTTGCTGGTAGGCTGTATGCAGAGAATTGGATATTGAAGTATTTACTTCAACTTCTCAAAGGGTATGTATTCCACCTTCACTGGACAAGAATTCAGAGATAGGGAGCAACTTTCAAGATATGTTAGTTTTTTTTAAAAAAAGCTCAGAACACCATCCTTTGACTCAATGTTGTTAGAATGGCAGTGTCTTAAAACTAATTTAGTTGGGGAGGAGAGGAAGAGGGGATAGCTTTTCCAGGGAGCCTTTATTTAGATCCATATCACTTCTTGTCCATATTTACCTCAATCATACCATGTATATCTACATCTGAGAGTGGATGTATGGGTACAGAATATATAACTGAGTGCCTGGATGTGACTATATGTGTCTGTGAATGACTTCCCTTTCTTTCACACCCAGTCACCTCATTTGTCTCCTGTCTCAATCCTTCCCCTTCTCTTGCTTTCACCCCAGTGGTCCTTTTTGATTCCTTGCTCTCAGGCCCTGATGTCCTTGACCTTTTTCCTCTCAGTCCTTCCCATACCCTAGGGCTATAACTTAAGTTCCCTTGCCAGAAAGGAGTGTGACTGAACTCCTACACTTTCTACTCCATCTCTTACTTTCTTGAGGGACCCCAGAGACCCCAAGTCTACCTTTAGTAGCTGATTAGGGGTCCCTCATAACTATGCCTGCAAAGAAAGCTTCAGGACATGGTTCTGACCTTCTGCCATCTCCCTGCCTCACCCCACAGCCGTGCATCCTCATGAACAACACACAGCAGCTTCGAGTACAACTGGAGAAGATGTTTGAGGCTATGGGTGGGAAGGAGGTAAGACTTGACTGGGGGGAAATGTGAAGAGCAAGGGCCCCAGATGTGCTCCTTCTGATCCTATGGGTTCTCCATGATCTGTTCTCTCTGTCTGTGATCCTTTTATCATCCCCTCTTACCCAAAGCTAGGTTGTCCAGTGGGCTCCTTAGCCAAGTGCCTAAGATCAGCAAAATTCTTAGCCAGGGTCTTTCCTTGTCTCATTATGAATCAAGGGCCCTGAGGTAGATGGATGGGAACCAAAGTCTCTCGTCCTCCACCCTTATTTCATTCTTACTCAACTGATTCAAAGAAGAAATGACTGACCAGGAGAATTCATGGGAGGGGATAAAGGAAGGAATAAAAATACTCCATGCTATTCACAAGGACCAAGACTAAGAGGAACTTGAAGATAAATAGGCAAGAAAGTTTCCTTTTCCTTATCACCTATAAGAGTTGCCCGGATGAAGCCATTAATGATGGATTTGCCAAATTTACAGAATATACAAAGTTAAAAGGCAAGGGCAGCATCTCAGCTGTCAAATTTAAAGCTCTTTATAGGCTAGTATTTTATACCTATTCCAATAAGGCCAATAAAATAGCCAAAGGTGTTGTCAGTCTGGCAACTTCAATCACTTGAAGGAGGTAGTGCCTACTGACCCAGGAGATCTGAATCTCCAACTGTTCTGACTCTTCCTGGCCCCTCGGAGTGCATGAGTCCACTCTGACCACAGTCTCATTTTCACCCTTCCCTCTCCCCAGCTGGATGCCGAAGCCAGTGACATCCTGAAGGAGCTTCAGGTGAAACTCAATAATGTACTGGATGAGCTCAGTCGACTATTTGCCACCAGGTGTGCGAGTGTTTGTGTAGGTATGCCTGTGCAAAGCATGGGGAGAACAGAGGGAAGGGGAGAACTAGGCTTCTAAACTCTTAGACTTCAGTCAGTAGAGGTCCGTGAGTAATAGGGCCAGCTTTGGGGGGATGTATGTGTGTGTATACGTGGGGGATGGGTAGGAAGGAGTGTCTGCATGTGAGAATTTCAGTCCCCAAACTACAGCCCCTTACTCTAGTCCCCAAATCATTGTATTCCTCTGCTTCCCTGACCCAATTGTTTTCTTTCCTTCCTGCCCCCAACTGCCCTTCCCCTGACCTTCACATAACCTCTTATTTTCCTCTGCTCCCATCCCAAACCTCCCTGTTCTGGAGAATCAGAGTTGTCCTTCAGGGAACCCTAGGTTGATGCTTAGCTCTATGCCCCTAGCTTCCAGCCACACATAGAAGAATGTGTCAAGCAGATGGGGGACATCCTGAGTCAAGTGAAAGGCACAGGAAATGTGCCAGCCAGTGCCTGCAGCAGCGTTGCCCAGGATGCTGACAACGTCCTGCAGCCCATCATGGACCTGTTGGACAGCAAGTGAGCCCCCACCTTCAGGGATCCAGAGGGAGGGAAGAAAGAAGGGGATTGTGTAGATCCAGGAAAATGGGACATGGAGGGAGGACCGTTGGGAAGGAGAAGGGCTTGATGAATGTGGTGAAAATCACAGAATCTTATTATCATAGATTCCTCATCTGTGCAGCTAGGTGGTGCGGTGAATAGAGCACCAGACCTAGATTTAGGAAAACCTGAGTTCAAATTTAACCTCAGACACCATTTATTAACAGTGTATGACCATTGGCAAGTTCCTAACTCTGTTTGCCTCAATCTACTCATCTGTAAAATGAACTGGAGAAGGACATAACAAACCACTTTTGTATCTTTGCCAAGAAAACCCCAAATGGGATCACAAAGAGTCAGAAATGACTGGAATGACTGGAATGGCAACAACACTATCAAAAAAGCTCAGAATCATGATTTGGGGATTCTTAGATTCAAAATCACAATTTACACTTCCCCAGGGCTTTAAGGCATACCAAGCACTTTCTGCATATGATGTAGATAGTACAAAGATGCACTTTAAAGATGATCAAGCAGAGGCTCAGAGAGGGAAAATGATTTCCTCAGAATCAGCTGGCTATCAGGATTCGAATCCAGGTCTCACCCAATTCCGACATCTCACTAGACTTTTTTTTTTTTTTTTTTTCATTTAAGCACAATAGAGCTGTAAGGAATGCTATATATCTTCTAGTCCAATTCTCTTATTTTATAGATGAGGAAATCAAAGCCAGAGAGAAGGAAAGAAATGTGCCCATAGTAATGTCAAAATCAAAATCAGAACCCAAGACTTCTCACTCAGAATTTAGGACTCTTTCCTTAGGATTTATAGAATCCTAGAATCTTAGACACACAAAATTCTAGAATCAAAGATTCATAGAATTCTAGAATTTTAAGATCATAATTCTAGAATCTTCATCTCATAGATTGTTATAATCTTAGACTAATAGTATCTTCGATTGTTAGAAAAGTCAAGTCATAAATTGTTAAAAACCCAGAGTGCTACAATTTTGGAGCTTACTAAAAGGGCCTTTAAAGATCAACAACTCCATCTCTCCACCCAGCCTAGGAATCAATAGATACTTATTGACTGAATTATGTTCAGAATCTGGGTTTACAGGAACCAAGGAAAGGAAAGGAAGATTGGCAGTATGAGAGGAATGGTTTTTTAGGGTTAGGGGGAGGGAAAAGATGGAACTAGGATTGCAAAGTAAAGAAGACACAACATAGCTGGAGGCATAGTGGCCACTTGGGAGCAATGACAAGGCAAATACCTCTTCCTCATAGCTAGAAGGCATTGGGGAGGACCTGGACTGCCTTTCTTTCCCCTCTTACTGTTGTGCTCTCTAAGGTGGGAGAGGATAGAAAGTCTGAGACTTGGGTGAAGCTCCTGTCCACCCATATATACCAGCTCAACCCATCTACTCACTTCCCACCCTTAGCCTGACCCTCTTTGCCAAAATCTGTGAGAAGACTGTGCTGAAGCGTGTATTGAAGGAGCTCTGGAAGCTGGTGATGAACACAATGGAGAAGACCATAGTCCTGCCTCCACTTACAGACCAGACGGTAAGTCTTACTTGGGGGCTTCCATCAGCCACATGTGTTCTGCCTCTGTCTCTGACCAGGCAGGCTCCAAGAACTCAAAGTTGGGGTCCGCTAAGCTGCAAATAGAACCTATGGGACAGGTCAGAGAATAGAGGCATCTGGCAGGCAACAGACTAAGTGGAGATTAGAGTTTGGATGAGAAGTAAGAGTAAATATGATGGAGTAAAAAGATCTGAAAACAAAGGTTGGAGATAATCTAGAGCAGAGACAGGAAGAGAGGTCCGAAATCCCTTAGTTCTTTCTTCCATCTCCAAGAAGAGACTCATTCCTTCAAAAGGACATTTTCAAGAGAGCTAGGATCGGATCAAGAACCACAAGTGAGTAGGAGTAGCCAGCCTAAGAGACTTGGACTGTCATCTCCCTCCCTCAGCAATGGGTTTAGAACTATAAAGAGACCACCAGGGGCCTAGGGCAAGCAAAGGATCAATAAGGAAAGACAATGACCCTAGGGAAAAAGTAAGAAGGGAGGTTTTGGGGAAAGGAAAGATGGCATTTCTTCTATAGCCCTTTCTTGGATGCTTAGCAAGCTGTCTGAGCCCACCCCAACAGACCATATTTTCTAATTCCCACTCCCCCACCAGAAAGATACCCTTTTTGGGGAAGGGAAGGGTTTGTTGCTGTGACTTCTGGAAACGCAATGTAGAAAGGAGGAGGGGGATTGAGTCATTAGGCCAAAAGTCTGAATAGGAATGAGAATAAAGAATTGCTGAAAGTGGCAGAAGAGACCTCATGGCCAGGGGGGACCAAACCCCAAATCTGTTGGCCAGAGGTGAGACTAGGACAAAGGCTTAGGGCTGAGTGAACAGTATTTTCTGCTGGTGGAGCCCAGAACTACAACTATCTGTTAGACTGACCCCTAGAAGCACAGGAGAGGTTGGCCCAGCCTAGAAGGACAGGGACTGAGCCCCCTAACCGCTAACATTAGGAGGCAATTTTTTGCTAATTCTTGATTGTTCCATCCCCCTGCGGCAGATGATTGTAAGTACAGCAGCCCGTCTCTGTCTGTCTGTCCGCTCTTTGTTCGAACTTGGTTGGTCAGTCCCCTGTCTTGTGTGGCCGCACTCCACCTCACCACCCCAGCCCGGCCTTGGCCTCAGTATTCCCCACTATCCCCCTGTTCTCGAGAGCCCCTGCCCGGCCGGACTGCTTGGTGCCAGTTGGGGTACCCACCACAGGCACTGCCACTCAAAGATTCTGCCTCATGTGTGTCTTGGGGGAGGAGGGGACCCCTGAGGGAGGGAAGGGATGTCCCTCTCCCTTCCAACCTTGCTCCAGCGCTCCAGATGGCATGGATAGTGTCCAAGCCCTGCCTTTGAATAACCCAATCTGGGGGCAGAACCTTTCTCTCTATATCTATTTACAATCCTGGGGATCCTTCTTTAGAAGCTGCTGCTCCTGATTTCTCCTCTCCCCTTCTGTCTCTGATAAGAAATTACCTAGAAACAGAGTGGGATAAGGAATGCTATTGGGACAGAGCAGTACCACTGCCCCCATCCCCACCTGAAGCTCCTCTAAAACCCTTGACTCCTTTCCCAGAGAGTCCCATAAACTTACTTGGCCTGCAAGGATTTGGAATTAGAGGGAATCTTCCCTCTCCTTGCTCCTCTAAGAGCTGTCCTCCTCCCATCCCCACTCAGGGCTTTCCTATCCCTCTTTCCCAGCCTCACAGGCTTCCCTCTTCCCTCTCCTCACCTCTCAGGGTTCCCTTTTCCCCCTTTCCTCCTCCCCATTCACCTACAAACTAGACCTCTGGGCCCCCTGGGAAACAGGGGACCACCAAGGCTTCCTGAACCAGTATGGGAGGGAATACTAAATGACCCAAGTCAAGAAGCTCCACACTCCCTTTCCATCTTAGACCCACCAGCTCCCATTGTAGGAGGGGGAAGGGAAGGGGCCCCAACATAATAGTAACATCCATGTCCCCTATAGGCTAACCCCAAGCTCCCCATTCATGTGTATACACACATACTCACACATACTGAAATACAGAGTTGAATAGGAACACAGACCTTCCTACACATGGACACATACAAATATTTAGAGATTCACACAGTTCCATAAATATGCTTATTTCTTCTCTAACATAATTGGTGTATGTTAACACTATCCTAGTCAAGTTAGGAGCTACAAAAGAAACCTAAGATAATTCCTGAATTCCTGTACTTATACACACATGGGCAAGTCTAATAAACACACAAACATGTTTAAATAACTTCCTTTATTGGACCCCACATACAATTTGTACACCAGGAGCCTCCAGCACATAAAGAAACATGTACATTCACGTACAGCCTCATGACACCATACAACACCACTTGGTACAGTTGATGGACTTGTGACATTGTTTCTACAGGGAACGCTCTTGAGAAAACATGGCAAGGGATTAGAGAAGGTAATGAGGGCCGATCCCCAACTGACCTGAGGCCCGGGCCCCACACTCAGCTCTGCCCATGCTAAGCCTGTGTGTGTCAGCGTGTCTGTGTGTGTGTGTGTGTGTGTGTGTGTGCTTGTGTGTATGTGTGCTTGTGGGGGGAGTTAGGCTGAGAAGGAATGGGGTAGAGAGGGTCCAGATGGCTGGGAAGAAATGGACAAGGGAGCCCTCAGGGCTTGACTTTGTAGGGAGGTCGTTCTGTGCAGGATGCATATATGTGTGTCTGCATGTGTGTCTAGGTGTCTGCACACCGAATACCATTATGACATCCCCTCACAACAAACCTCCAAGGGTTGCTACAGGTCCCAGGATGGGCTGAAATGCTTCGGGATCAGGAGATACTCTACCCCCCCAGACTATCCTCTCTGGATGGGAGGGCCATTTCTCCTCACACAAGGATTTGCATTGGGATGGTTTGTTGAGATGGGATTTGATCTAAAGACAAGAAGACAAAGTGTATGTGTGTGTGTGTGTGTGTGTGTGTGTGTGTGTGTGTGTGTATGTGTGTGTGTCTACATTGCTCATGTGTATGGACAGCAGCCCCCTCTTTTCAACATCACCTTCCTCCCTCGCTGCTTGATGAACAGGGGATATCTTTCTAGCAGTGGCTCCTTCACCAGTGCTTATTAATGTCTCCCTGAAACAAGACAATAGTGCTCGGGCTACAATAATACTGCATCCTGATGACCTGTGCACTTTGAGGAGTGAACTGAAGGGATGTGTTTTGTTTAAAAGCTGGGGATGCATGTTTCTTGTAGAGATATGTGTATGCATCAACATATGTGTGTACATTTGTGTGTATTTAATGTGTTTCTGTGTCTAAAACCTTCTGGGTTTGTTTCACATATGATTTATAATTTTACATGTATGTTTGTGTGACATGAGTGTTTATCTGTTGACATTTGTACTATCTACATTTTTCTGTCTGCTCATCTATGTGTCTGTGCCTGTGTCTGAGTTTATGTCTCTGTTTTGTTCAACAGCTTAGATGAAGGTATAAATTGCATGTTTGTCAGATTTGCAGATGATGACACACATTTTAAGAACAAAAGTCAGGATCCCCAAAAGATCGTGATGGGCTAAAATATTGGGTTAAATCAAATAAAAGTGAAACTTAGTAGCAATAATATAAAGACCTATTCTTGGGTTTTAAAATTCAACTTATCAAGTACAAGATGAAGGAGATGGTTAGACAGTAATCTGTATGAATTTTTTTTATATTTCATATATTGCATATATTTAATATATTGCAAAAATCAACATTAGTCAACACAGAGGAATATGGCAGAAAAACAAACAACTAACTAGGACTATACAGGGGGAAATATAGTTATATTCACGAGGTAACATATGCTAGTGTCTCCTATTATTTTTTTCATTCCTTCTAACTGCTTTTCAGGGGGATGTGGTGCTTTGTATGTTTTTTAGTCTTGTAAGGTAAAGAATTATTACGATTACATGCAGGATTTCAAGTTTTTTTCCAACCACAACTTCTTTTTTTCAGAAAAATTTTTATACAATTCTGGTTATATAAGAAATATAAAATTGCCATACAAATCAAAATTTTACTGATAACAAATCATAATTATGTGACCCGCACATTCAGTTACACAGTTCAAGGAGTTTTGTACTACTGCATAAACATCCAAATAAATACTTTTGGTTGTTTCTCACTGCACTAAAAAAAACCAACAAAACCCCAGTCTCCCATGAGAAGGTGATAGTGCTGCTCCACTCTGCCCTGGTCAGACAACATCTGGCACGCCACCAAAATTCACCCTGAACACTGACAACATCCAAGAGGAACAGGGATGGTCAGGGGACTAAAGAGGATGTCAGATGAGGATTAGTAGAAGGACATTGGTGGGATTAGCTTGGAGAAGGGAAGATGTAGGGGAACAGAAAAACTGTCTTTCAGGATTTCAAGAGCTGTCATTTGTAAAAGGGATTAGATTTGTTCTGCTTGGTCCTAAAAGGCAAGAACGAAAAGCAATGGAGGGGTGAGGATGGGAGAAGTGACAGGAACATAGAATTCAGCTCTGTGTAACAATTTTTTCACAATGATCTCTCCAAGAATGGAAAAGAGATAGCCTTTAGAGACAGGAAAGGAGCTACCTCCCACGAACCCCCCCCCACCATGCTGTCACTTACTGTGACATCCAGGATTGGGATGGTGGCAGAGGTGGGAACCAAGAAGGTAAATAGAGTGCTTTCCATGGGTCATCAGTATCTTCTCTTGAAATGATCATCCTCATTCCCCTTCAGGGCGATGCAGCCCAGGTAGCCAGTCCTCTCACTCAGGGTGTCCTCAAACAAGACAGATGGCCATTTGTCAGGGCTCTTAAGGGGGGCTGTCCTGTTCAGTTTGAACCGGGTTCAAAGTTTGAGCTTTTGTAATTTCATGGATGCAAATGTTTGTGTCTATGTGTCCTCTTTGTAGAAAAATCTGTGTTGGGTATTTGGAATAAGTGTGCTGAGGTGTGTGTGACTATGTGTGAGGGATGATGTGTGTGACTATGTGTGAGGATTATGTATGTGGAGATTGTGTCCCTCACCTTCCCAGGAGTCCAGGGCCAAGTTTTGTGGGCTCTAGGGTTGGGGGTTGGGCTGAGGTTAGCCATGCCTCTCCTTTTGGAGAAGGACTCAGGAGAAGGGGGCACCCATCATTGTGTGGGGGGCTGGCCCTGGTCTTGTGACCTAGAGCCTTTCAATGTGGAAGCCTACTCTATCTCCACAGTACTGGGTACCCAACAAGGTACCCAGAAGAACTAGAACTAGATGAGTCCCCCATCCAAGGATGGAAAGAGAGGGTTGATTGGTTGGGGAATGGGAGAGGGATTTTATATCTAGCTGGTGGGTAGTGGGAGAACGAGAGGGGTGGGCAGAGGAACTGGGCAAGCTTCTGAGCTGCGCTCAGGTTGAGGATAGAGGGTGGGGAAACAGGAAGGGACATCCTACTGACTACCCCACCCCCCAACAGTCAATGAAACCTCTGAACTCCTATTCTCTCCACAGGGCAGGGTGAAACTCCCCAGCCACTCAGACGTAAGATGTTGGTCTCTCACTGTCTGTCTGGCTTCCCCCCTATATATGCCCCTCCTTCCTCTCCTTGCACCCCACCACCCCCTTCCTAAACCTCTTGCCTCTGTGATCCTGTGTTCCCCAGAGTCTCTTCCCCCCAGGGTGGGGAGAGCTGGGCCCCTGTGCTGTCCCTCTGTCTGTCCGCTCTCTTTTCTCTGTCTGTCCGGCTGGCCGGCTTATTCATGTTGGTGGGGGGAGGAGGAGTGACTGGGCTGGAGACTGGAGGCCAGACGCCTCCCTAACAATGAATACAATCCACCGTTCTGGCCTTTCTAGGTTCTTTTTCACAACCTTTGTCATATTAGTCTCATAACATGTTCCCAGAGGGAGGCCAGGCAGAAGTCATCATTACCATTTCATGGATGAGAAATGGAGAGAGGATCTGGTTGAGGAAGGGACGTTGCCTGAGATCCCACAGCCAGTTAGTTAAAGAATCATCAAGATATCAAGTCCCATCTAGTCCAACCTCTACATTTTAGGGATTTGGAAAAGTAAAGGGGATGTGCCCAACTCCACACAATGAGGGAATGGCAAGGATGGCACTAGACCCTCACTTATTGGGACATCCAAGGGTTGGTTTGGTGGCAAAGGAGGGGACCAAGAAGGTAAAGGAGTGCTTTTCCATGAAGGTCATTAGCACCTTCTCCTGAAATCATTCCTGTTCAGGAGGACAGAGTCCAGGGGCCAAATGGCAACTGCCACCTCCCTCTCTGGAAGACCCTCCCAGATCCTGCACTTGAGACTCCGACAGGACAAGGAACTGGTGCAAGGACCAGCTTGCTGTTAGCCTCTGCTTAGAAGCTACTCTCTCATTTTTTCCTCCCCTAAGCTTCTTTGTTGTGTCTGGTGATTTAGGCTCTTGAGGGGAGGGGTGTAGCTTTTCAGGACTCTGCTTTTTTGGGGGTGGGGACATGATTTCTCCAGATGAAATCGTATTCTATAGATGAGGGCAGTTTCTGAGAACTACTGTCCATGGAAGGTTCCACCCCAAACTAAGCACTCCTGTCCGGATTGTGCTAGAACTACAGGTCAGGGAGTCATCAAAGTGAGCACCCCCCAGAGCTCTGGGGATCCCTTTAGAATGGCCCATCATGGTATTCTCTTAGGGAACTAAGACTGAGCAGGATGGAACCAAAGTCCCTAGATTCTATTCCCCGCCATGGGCCTTCCTTTATCCTTTCCTCAGGTGGCCATCTGTGCCAGCCTACATCCTACCCTCTGGCATTAGGGTTTGCCTCCCTGCCACTATGGCTCTGGACACATCAGCCTTGTAGAGGGCAAAGTGGCTCAGCCCAGGTCCAGTGAAGGGACCATATTTCCTGTAGGAAGGTGGGGTGGGGACCCTAGGACACGGGACCCTGCAACCAAAACCTTACCCCCATCCCTGGGTATCTCTATGTGTTCTGTAGGGGACTCAAATGATCTTCAATGCTGCCAAGGAGCTGGGACAACTCTCAAAGCTCAAGGTGAGCTGGGGTTTGGGGGGCAGACTTGGGGAGATCATATGGTGGAAGTTGGGGACAGGAGTCTTAATACCAATTTCCTCAGTTCAGTTTCAGGCCATCCAAAGGGAGCCTAGGGTCAGGGATGAGAGGCTATGAAGAGTTCCATTCTTGGAACTCTTACCTGGAACCTGCCAGAGTTAAAAGGGCCCCAAAGGCTGATCATTTCCCTTCCACCTCCCCAGAGAGTTCAGTGCCCATGGGTTCCTGAGTACCAAGCCAGGGCAAATAGATCATCAAGGGGCTGAATTAGTGTGTCATTCAAACTTTTTCTCTTTTTGTTCTGTTCTTCTAGGATCACATGGTACGGGAAGAGGCCAAGAGCTTAACCCCCAAACAGTGTGCTGTGGTGGAACTGGCTCTGGATACTATCAAGGTAAGTATCCGGACCCCAGGACCCCCAGCTACAGGGCAGAAGGAGAAAATCAAAGCTAGGAGGACCCTTAGAAGCAGGATGTCAGAGCTGGAAGGGTCCTAAGGACACAGTGTCAGAACAGAAAAGGCCTTTAAAATATGAAATGTCAGAGCTGGAAGGGCCCTTAGAACACAAAATGCCAAAATTTAGGAGCACCCTTCGAACTCAGCATCTAGATTTACTTCAATTTAATAAACATTTATTAAGTACCTAGGCAACTCAAATCAACAAATATGTATTAAGCTTTTGCTAGATGCCAAACACAATGCTTGGTTGATGAGAATACAAATCCAAACATTAAAAAAGTCTGCCCTCAAGCTCCTTAAAGAACTTATTTTCTGATTTTAAAAAGGTAGAAGTAGAAGTACTCATAAGAGAGCACAATAGAGAAACTGAAGCCAGAAGAGAAATGAAGACATGATTTTGAATGGAGGTCTAAAAGATTTCCTTAAACTGAGCTTCTGGGAAGAATTGTCTGATCAGAGGAAGGGGCTACAAGAGCAGAATGTATTTCCAATATGAGAAGGCTGCTCTGAGATGGCAGAGAATCCAAAGGGTCAGCAATAGAGCCCAGAGAAAAATGGGCAAGATACTAGGTTTGACTCCAGGGATGCAAAGACAGATAATAATAACCAACATTTAAATATGCTTGATATGATTTGATTATAATATAAATTAATTAAATATGTTTTATATTTATATATTTATAATTCATATTTTATATATACTTATATTTATAAATTTAAAAATTAATCAATTATCAATTGTTAAATATAAATATAACATAATAATACAATATAACAAACATCATTTGACAATTTATAAAATAAATGACATGTATAATAGTATAGATATAGTTTTATATTTATAACATAGATACATTATATTATTTGAATATTGTATTGAAATATAAATACGAAATATAATTAATTTATATTACAAATGGTCAAATATCAGGTATATTTATATCTATAAATTAAAGATAATATATAACATAAATATACATTAGTGTATATATATTGATGCCTCCTGGTGTGAGGGCAGGATTTGAGGTAGAAAGACTTAGAACTAGGCACAGGAATCAATAGGAAATTATAGGAGCTTTAGGACAAATAATGTCAGAGCTGGAAAGGACCTTAAAACATTAAATATAGAGGGGAGATTAAAATGTATTTATAATCTAGAAAAGAGTTTAGGGCTTAAAATGTAGACTACCTAAAATAGAAAGTATCTTGGAAATCTCTCATCCCAACTGTGTCCTTCTCTGGACATAATGGAGTCTTACCCATTAGAATATGAACTCCTTAAGGGAAGGAATCATGCTTTTTGACTTCTTTTCTACTGAAGTTTATATACGGTACCTTGAACATTCTAAATACTTATCTATTCCCAGCAATATTACAATCTAAGACAACTCGGAAGGACTTATGATGTAAAATGCTATTCTTCCTCAAACAGAGAACTGATGGTGTCTCAATACAGATTAAAATAGACTTATTTTACTTTTTAAATTTTTTGAGAGTTTTTTCTTTTTGAACAGTGTTTACTTTCACAACATGACTCATATGGAAATATATTTTGCATGATTACACATATATAACCAATATCAAATTGCTTGCCTTCTCAATAAGGGAGTGAGGTGGGGGGAGAGAGAAAAAATTTGGAACTCAAGGTTTTAAGTTAAATATTATTTTTATATATAATAGGAGGAAATAAAATGCTAAGAATTCAAAAAGGGGAGGGGAAAACTACTAAGCACTGAAGAAATGCTTGTTGATTAAATGACATCGTAATCCAGATATGGTAGTTGGGTCTCAGAGATCAGAAAGGATTTCACCAGTCACATTGCAAGAGCTGGGAATAGAACCCAGACCTCCTGATGCTTCTTCCAGGAATGATCTCATCATCCCAATCTTGATGTCCTGGGACAATGTGGCTTTGATGCTCCTAGACTGTGAGGGATTCTTTGAGAGTCACCCCTGATCTCCCTTCTCCCTTCACAGCAATACTTCCATGCTGGTGGAGTAGGGCTTAAGAAGACCTTCTTGGAAAAGAGCCCAGACTTGCAATCCCTCCGCTATGCTCTGTCTCTCTACACACAAGCCACAGACCTACTCATCAAAACTTTTGTCCAGACTCAGTCAGCTCAGGGTAAGGTCTGCCCACCTCCTTCCCTTGCCCACAGCTGGATCTAGTGTGGAGGAGGGGAGGGAAATTCATACCTAGTGCCCAAACCCAGGCACCCTGAGAGCCCAGTCTGTTCCTCTAATCAGTAGCAGCTGTCTTCTTCAACCCTCAAGGTTTCTGTTCCAAGCTGGGTCATAGAATGGGGGAGGGAGGAGGAAGGAGCACCATTGGATGGGGTTTGGTAAGAGTCTCTGAGATGCCCTAAGGGAAAGAGCAAGATTCATAGGATATTATCTCATAGGGATATAATTTTAGAGTTAATCATTTTGGGCAAAGGAAGTCAGTCAGTCACTGCTGGGTGGAGATGGGGAGGCTACCCCAAATTAATCTCTTCAGTACCCTCAAGCTCTTTTGCCAGGAAGCAGGAATTCTCACATCCCTAGGCTTAGGTTAGGGATAAGGAAAGTTAAGGAAGGTTAATGTCTTTGACCTCCTCCCTTATTTTTGTTTCTCTCTTGGTCCTTTTCTGGGTCAGTGACTAGCGATGAGATGCCTGGGCTATGGGAAAGGGGAAAAGTGTCTGCCCATGGAAGAGGCCCCACGCTGCTTCATAGCGTTCCAATGTCCCCATCACCAGCTCTGGGGTAGTGGGAGGCAAGTCCACATAGGTGGATGTCTGAGCAGCCCTGTGGTCCTATTCTGAGCTGAATCGAGGATTCTCTGGGGCTATTTTCCACATCAGAAATCCGTTTAAAGAGAACCTTTGATGGCGGGGTACATAGGGCGGGGGATCTTGGAATGGTCTTCTAAAGTGGTCTTTGTGTGGCTCCTCCTCACTCCTGGGGAGAGACCCCTGAGAAGGTTGGGTCTGGCTGGAAGTTGGGTCGGGGGAATAGACACTAAATAGGATGGCCTTTTCTTGACTTCCTTGACAAGTCAATCCTGGACTGCCCAAGGCCATTCATTGTAACTCAGAAGCCAGGAAGGAATGATTGAGGTGCCCTCTGCAAGTCCCCACCAGGCTTTGGGTTTGAGGGAAGGGGTATCTAGAAGTACAAGGAAAGTTGCCCCCCAAACCTGAGACTCTTTAAGAGGGGCAGGGCTGGGGCTCTGGACCTTCCCCTCCTCTGCTCACTGCTCTAATGCTCTGACCTAACTCTTGCCCCTCATAGTCTGTCTCACCTGTCTATCTGTCTGTCTGTCGGGAGCTGATGTTTCTCTCTTTCTTGTTTTTTCCTTCCTTCCTTTCAAATTCCAACCCTCTCCTTACTCTTCCTATCTCCAATACTGTTCTCCCCCTATCTCTCTTCTTGTCTTTTTTCTCTCCTATCTCCATGTCTTTTGGGTCTCTCTGTTTAACAATCTTTGTGTCTCTGTCCTTTTGGGGGCCTCATTCACTTTCTCACTTTCCTCTGTGAATCTCTATCTCTGTTGTTTTTTTCTCTATTATTTCATGATCTTTACCTTGATGCTCCATCTCTAATTGTCTGTCTTCCTGTTTTCTGTTTCTCCGTCTCTCTTTGTCTCCCTCATTGTCTCTGTCTCCCTATTTCTTTCTTTATCTTTTTCCTCTCTGTGTCTCTCCTTTCACCCTTTACTAGTTCATGGTGGAAAAGGTATTAGGTTTACTCTTAGTGAAGAAATTTATCCTGAGAAGGGTACGTCTCTTTGCCCGCCTGCCCGTCCCTGGTACCCTCTCCCTGCACTCTCGGTGCCCTGGTGGCTGTCCCTCACTCCCTGAAGCACCCTCCCAATGCCCCAGCTAGTAAAAGGCCCCATCCCTTGCTCCTTTTCTCTGTTTTCCTGGCTGGCCTAGTGACTGAGCCAGGCCTGCTATGCTCATACCCACTGGGATGTACCCTGGCCACCCCAGCCCCAACTTCTCCCTCTCCACCATGGGGGATTTAGGATCTGAGCTGGGGGAGAAACAGGAGGAGGGTTGGGGAATGAGGGAGCACAACAGGTTGCTGGTTCCAAAGGGGAGGGTAGCAAAGAGAAGAACTCTGAGCCAAAAGATAATGCCCTACCACCAACAGGATAATTTCTTCTAGGAAGAAATCCCCATGGCCTAAGAACCATAAGCAATAATTTTTCCTAGATTAAAAGAACCCTAATTAGAATCATAGAATGCCTGAGCTAGGAAGAACATATAAGACTATCTAGTTGAATCTTACCATTTCAAAAAGGAGAAAACCTAGTTGTAGGAAAGGGGGAAGGGAAAAGGGGGAAGTTGAGAGGGAGGAATCCCATTTCTCTAAGAGCAAATTCTAGATTCAGTAATCTTGATCTGAATTTCAGGTCCTCATTCTCCTGAATTGATTCACTGGTCCTGTCCTTCTTTGGACCAGATCGATCTTCTCCTAAACTAAATTCTTTTTGTGCAGAGTTAGATCTTATTTTTTTCATACCATATCCCAGTTCTCTCAGTCTAGATGCTAGAACCACCCACTGCCTCACTTGGTCCATGACTCAAACCCCTAGTGGTCAGATTCAGTAGTCAGACCTAAGACTTTCTGAAGAAAAAAAAAAAAAATGAACCTTTTTCCATCATTTCCCTGAACCGGGCCTTAAATATGGGGGCAGGAGCAGTTTGGCAAGGCCCTTCCCCTTGGAGCCAGCAAAACAGGGTGAGCCTCAGGCTCTGATTCCCCCAATCCCATGGTGGGGGGCCCGGCACTTCTCCCCCTTTCTCTCCCTAGCCTTGGGGGCCTGGCCCTGATCAATATGTTACCCACCTTCCAATCCTCCTTTCTTACCTCTCCACCCCTTATCCTGAACTCCCTTGGGTCTGGATTGAGCTTGCACAAAAAGCATCGGATTCCAGAGGGGAGGGAGATGGAAGCTGAGCATGTGACTTGCTGGGATTGGGAGGAGGGGCTCAGCATCTGAGCCCCCAGGGCAGGGGATCCATGGATTCCCCCCAAGCCTGGATTTCCTTCTCTTATGCCCCCAACCAAGCTGGCCTGGTATGGTTCTGCTTGGAATAAATGATTCCCATCTCATCCCCTTCCCAGCCGCCATCTCCTCCAGTCCTATCCACTTGCTGCATGTCCCATCTGGCAAGCCTGCCCTCATGGGGGTTGGGGAGCTGCCTGCAGTGTGGTGGGGGGCGGGGAGAGGATGGGCAAAGTGGGAGATGAACTGGGGCCTGGACTGCTGGCGGCAACAGGTCCCACTTTTGGGCGGTCACTGATCCCATTTGAAGGTAGGTCCTGATTCCCCTTTCCCAAGATCACATTGACACTGAGCAAGGAAAGGTTGCGGAGAGATCCTGAGACACAGCTCTGGAACCAGTACTACCGTCTAGATTGAGACACTTAACAGTCACTTATGTGTCCTCTAGACAAGACCACATTGGAATATTATGTTTGGGGAACCATATTTTAGAAACGACATAGACATGCTGGAGCAATTACAAAGGAAGGAGAGAAGGGGATTGAAGAATCGGGGGATATTTTTTAGAACTTTTTTTGGGGGGGGATGAGGCAATTGGGATTAAGTGATTTGTCCAGGATCACACAGCTAAGAAGTGTTAAGTGTCTGAGGCTGGATTTGCACTCAGATGCTTCTGACTTCAGTGCACTATCCACTGTGCCATCTAGCTGGTGCATCTCCACTGTGCCATCTAGCTGGTGCATCAGGATGATCTCTTGAAAGAACTGGGTATGTTCATTAAAAGAGAAAAAAGACTTAGATGGAGCATGATAGCTCTGTTGAATATGAAGATCTGTTATGTAAGGAGAAACTTGTCTTTTTCTTTCTCTCCCAAAATCAAAAAGAGCTAAAAAGCAATGGGTGAAAATCATGGAGAGACAGATTGAATGTAAAGATAATTTCCCAGTCATCAGAGCAAACCTACAATGGAAAGAGAGGGATGCCTTGTAGGTAGTGAGTTCCTTGTCACTGGAGGTGGTAAAGCAGGGACTGGATGCCACTTGTCAGGGACATTATCAAGAATATTCCTGCCTAGGCCAGAGTTAGAATTGCCTTCTGTGGTCCTTTCCAGCTGTGGGATTCTATGGTCCATGAATGTTAGTTCATCATAGATGCCATGTAAAACATCAACGTGGCAGGACACAAGAACTAAAGCTTACCTCACAGAGATGCTTAGAATGGGCAGAAGGATATTCTGGGTAGGGGCCACTTCAGTGCTGTGGCCATTGACCCAGGGCCTGCCTTTCAGTATTAAGCTTCAGTGTTCCATGATTTACTTAAAGGTGAGGAGACCCTAAGGGTCTATTGACTAAAAGAATGATTGAAACACCAGATACCATACAGCTAGAATAACTACCTGGCAGAGCAAATAGGTACCTCAGATTCTCTCTTTTTAAAAAAAATTTTACACTAAATTACAAATATTTGCAAGTAACTTTGTGAGATGTCTCTTACAACTAATAATACAATGGTCTCATCTGAAAAAGTATGCTTTTCATATCTGGATTATCCCCCATAGCTCTATCTTTAAATTTTAAACTATTCTTTCTCCTTCTTCCCTCATTGAGAAAAAAGGGAGAAAAATACAAATTTCTTGTAACAAATATGTATAATCAAGCAAATAGCTTTAGTGAGTATATTGAGAGAGACAGTGAGATAGAGAAAGAGAGAGTGAAACAGAGAGAGGGAGGGGGAAAGAGAGAGAGAGAGAAAGGGAGAGAGGGACAGAGAGAGACAAACAGATAGAGAGAAAGGGAGAGAGGGACAGAGAGAGAGAGAGACAAAGAAACAGACACAGAGAAAGGGAGAGAGACAAAGAAACAGAGACAGAAAGAGACAAAGAGATAGAGACAGAGAGGAGAAAGAAGAGAGAGGAGATAGAGAAAAATTCTACATCTTATTATCATTTTAAAAAAAGCTTTATCAAAGTGCAGGCCAGAACATGCTTGGGGAAGATCAAGGTGGAGGAAACAGATATGGGTGACAGATATTAGCTCTGTTCACTTGGCTCAACTTGTATTATTGTGCATGGAAATTTCATCCCCTCTCTGCCCAAAACAGTGCTGAAGAAAACACCATACTTTTATTCTACAGCTGTCCTTCTCAGCATGGCTTAAAACCAGTGTGTCAGAGCTAGAAAAATATTATAGCTAGACAGACCCTAGAACACAGAAAAAAAGAAAGAAAAGAGGTCCTAGAATATGTAACACAATGTTAGAGCAAGGAAAATCTTAGAGCATAGAAAGTCAGGCATATAAGAAATCTTAGAAAATAAAACACAAAGCACAGACCTGGGAGTTATCTTAAAGCAGAATAAAATGTCAGAAATGAAAGGGACTTTAGGATGTAGAATGTCAGGGCTGAGAAGGGACTTTGGAACACCAAATGTGAGATTTATAAGGAACTTGAGACAACTGTCCAAGAACTGATTCAATAACTGCATTTTCTGGCTTAACAATATAATTTCTATTACTGTAGCTCAGATATTTATAATCTTTTGATAATGGGGGAGGTAAATAAAATAAAACTGATAGAAAGTTAATGGGAAGGGAAAGGTTGAAGAGGCTGATCAATTCAATAATCATTTATTAAGCACCAATTATGTGCTAAAAGCAGCGATTAAACTATACAAAGTTGGGGGGAGGGAAAAAGTATGCAAAATAGTGAGGTTCAACAGCTGAGTGATGATTTTTGGAATATTTTGAGAGAAAAGGTGAAATATTGACAGGTAATTGATGATAGCAAGTTAAACAGGTTCTTTTCATTGTCTTGCCTCCTAAGATGGAGCACCATTTACAATGGAAAAGGTAATTTCTCTCAGTCCCTCAGGGAAGGCAGTATTCAGCTTGTCCCTAATCCTTTACAATAATGTCAAGCTCTGTAGAATCACAGCTAGGTAAGACTGGCTTTGGGGCAATTATCTGACATGGAACAGTGAATGTTAGAGCTGAATGGTGCCTAAGAATATAAAGCACTGAAGCTAGAAGCAGCCTTAGGGATTACTTGTCAAATCTTCTTGTATCACTGTTGAAAACAAGTAAGACCAGGAGAAGGAATAACATGGGTGGCAACAGAGAAACTAGGATTCGTGTCCAGAGTCCAGAGTCTTTCCATTTTATCATGTGACCTCCTCTCTGATAAAACTCCCTCTATTCCATCATGTTCATTCTAACATAACAATTTAAGACAAGTAACACATTTCTATGTTTTTTACCGCAAGGTTTCCAAAGTATTTTCCTTATAATCACTACATGTGGAAAGTAGTACAAGTATTGTCATTCCCATTTAATGGGTTGCTAGTGTATTCCATGCCTGGAATCAGAAAGACATATTCCTGAGTTCAAATTTTACCTAGGTACTTACTAGCTATGTAATTATATATGGGCAAAGTAGGTATCTGAGGTCACATTTGAACTCAGGTCCTCCTGACTTCAGGGCTGGTGCTCTGTCCACTGTGCCACTTAGCTGCCCCACACAGACTTTCAATGTTGTCCCTCATTCCCCTTCATGAAGAAACTGGGTGATTACTAGTTGGACTAATTGTCAGGAGGATTTTATCCCCAATAATCATCAGGCTAGTAAGACAGACATTCTTCCTAATTCTGACATTTTGTGGTCTCATTTAAAGCTTGCAACAACACTGTGAGATACAGGTAAGATTATCGCAATTGCTGATGGAGAAACTGAAGTTTAGGGAGACTAAGTAAATAGTTAATGGTTGCTCCATAAGTGTTGGAAGGGAATTTGAAGAAAAGGTTGAAGGTAGAGCTGTTTGCTTGACTCTAAATTGTTCGTCCACTCTATCCAAGGTTCCTAGTCTAGGACTCTTCCAGCTCCAGTCTCACTGCCTCCTCTCCTCCTCTCCCTTTTGAATGACCTGTCCCATTAGTGTTGTTACCTGAGGCCGCCAGCATGGGTTTTGGTCTGGGGGGGGTATGTGGAGAACACTGCTTGTGGAGGACAGAACTCATACCTACTGTCTCTTACCCTACCACATCAGGATCGGGAGTGGATGACCCTGTGGGTGAGGTTTCTGTCCATGTGGAGCTCTTCACTCACCCAGGTACTGGAGAACACAAGGTTACAGTGAAAGGTAAGGAAGTATGAGGCAGAGGATGTAGGCTTGAGCGTCCTGACCTCTGCCCCTGGGAAGCACTCAGTTCACTTGGGAGGCCAGATGAGGGGTGGGACCTGGCGCTTCTGGCCAGAGCCTCACTTGCCCTCTCTTTCCTCTGGTACAGTTGTAGCTGCCAATGACCTCAAGTGGCAGACGTCAGGAATCTTTCGACCCTTCATCGAGGTCAATATCATTGGGCCTCAGCTTAGTGACAAGAAAAGGAAATTTGCCACCAAGTCCAAAAACAACAGCTGGGCTCCCAAGTACAACGAGACCTTCCAATTGTGAGTAGGGCTGGGGCTGGGAAGAAGTTCGGGTGTATTTAACAAGATGTATCTCTACTTAGTAACATGTACATGGGACAGATAGCTAAATAGGAGTAACAATATATCCACAAATGTAACAGCTCGGAGGCAGGACATTTAACAAGATGCTGCTCTACTTTGTAATATCTACATGGGACAGATAGCTAAATAGGAGTAACAATATATCCACAAATGTAACAGCTCGGAGGCAGGACATTTAACAAGATGCTGCTCTACTTTGTAATATCTACATGGGACTGATAGCTAAATAGGAGTAACAATATATCCACAAATGTAACCACCGTACAAACATCTGCTCTAAAGCAGCAGCTCTACAGCAGACTATCTGAACAAAAATTAACACCTGCACAAATCCGTTTACAGGTGCAAAATTCATACAGGCTTAACATGTACAGATGCAAGATCTGCAGCATCTGGGCAACATCTGCTATATCTAGACCTAAGTAACTACACTGTAGAAACATTTGCTGTTGTAAACACCTGCACAGGAGTAACACCTGCCCAAACTTGCGCATCTGTATAGGAGGAAGGTCTGTAGGAGACCTGTACCGGTGTAAATATCTACAAAAGAACGACATGGGTACAGGGGTAATGACTGAGCAGCTCTAGGCATATGCACAGAAATGTGTGCAAGTCCCATTTTTATTGAATTAATGAGCACCTCTTCGGGGGAGGGGACGGGCACAGCATAGCAGCTAGGTTGCTGGGTTTAAATTCCCCCCGACATTTACTCATACTGTACATCTGGACAAGGGGCAATCCTCTAGGAATCATCCCAGGCTGGTGGGTGGCAGGTGCTGTCCAGCCAGGCGTGCCCAAGTCAGGGGGCCCCGGAGAAGACTCTCCTGGCCCCGCGCGGCCGGGAGGGGGGGCGCACCTTCCGGGGCTCACTCCTCTCCCGCCTGTCCCCAGCACGCTGAGCGCCGACGCGGGCCCGGAGTGCTACGAGCTGCAGGTCTGCGTGAAGGACTACTGCTTCGCCCGCGAGGACCGCACAGTGGGCCTGGCTGTGCTCCAGCTCAAGGAGCTGCTGCAGCGAGGGAGCTGCGCCTGCTGGCTGCCCCTGGGCCGCCGCATCCACATGGACGACACGGGCCTCACCGTCCTGCGCATCCTCTCCCAGCGCAGCAACGACGAGGTGGCCAAGGAATTCGTCAAGCTCAAGTCGGACACCCGCTCAGCTGAGGAGGGCGGAGCTGGACCCGGGCCCGGGTCTGGGCAGGGGCCTGGGCCCTAGGGAGCTGGGCTGGGCTGAAGGGGAGGGGCCCCGGGCCTGGCCTGGCGGGTCCGGCCGGGGAAGCGCTGTCTCTCTCAGGGAGCTGGGCAGCCTGGGAGACCCCTCCTCTCACTGGCCCCAGCCCTGCCCACCAGAGAGAGTTGGGAGGAGGGAGGGACCCTCTGTCTCCTGCCATCCCCACTAGGGGGTTAGGAGGACTGAAAGCGACGAGGCCCGCCCCGCTCCATGCAACCCTGGGGGACTGGGACGGGAGAGGGCTGAGAGCTTTTGTTTCACGGCATACTCCATCCACCCTGCCCCGCTGGCCGCGACCCGAGGGAGGAAGGGAGACCGGGTTCTGTCTTGGCTCCCAGAGACTTACCTGCTGAGACGGGGAAGGCCGGAGCCCCGCCCAGTGGGGCTCGTGGGGAAGATTAGGAGGGGGAACATGTGCCACGGGAGGGGCAGTCCTAGGATATTCCTCTCTCCGCGGGACCCATACCCACACCTGCAGAAAAGCCATACAGGTTGTCTGCCCTTTTATCACCACCACACATACCCCAGGCGTGTGGGTGGGGGAAGGGGAGCAGGGCAATTACCCAGGGAGGCCCTCAGAGCCCTTTTGTGGGGCTGGGGACAGTGAGTCAGGACTCTAGGCAGGGGCTTGAGGCCCCAGCCATTCAGGGATGGGGGAATGGGAGGACTCAGAGACCGGGCCTTTGAAAGGCAAGCTGGGAGAGGGGTTTGGGGAGGGACCCCCAAGTTTGGCATTTGCAAAAAAAAAAAAAAAAAAAAAAAGTGATGTTTAAAAGCACACAAACCCTCAGGCACCCAACTCCATTCAGGGTTCTGAGGGCATCAGGGGCCAGGGTTGGTGGAGGTTGGGGGGGAGCACCGAATGGCCTGTTCTGGATAGAAGTCGATATAGCTCCCCTTCTAATTCCCAAGAGCTTCTGGGTTCAGGCCCAGAATGGCTTCATGGGCAGGAGGTTGGCCCCCTTCCCCCTCCCCATTGCCTCCTGGATGCCTCTGTTCCCAGACTTTTTCCCATCTCTTCCTGGGGATCCAGGAAGAAAGGAGGAACCAGGACCTTGTGATTACAAACATCCCATTTCCATCACCATTCCCCAAGGGGGCCTCAAGGGGCTGCACCTCAGACCCCTGCTTCCAGCTGCTGCTATAAGTCCCCACTGGGGCCCTCTCCCCCAACCTTGGAAGAATTCACTGCTCCCTCCTTCAGCCTCATCTGTCATCCGGAGGACAGGGGAGTTTGGCACCAATCTACAAGCTCCCCAGGCACCTCCTCCATCCTCTCCTCTACCTACCCCACTCAGCCTTTCCTCTTCTCCCACCCACTGAGCCAGGGGGGCTTCGGAAACATGGAAAGGCTTTGCAGGAGAAGAGGGGAAGAATCTAATCCTCTTGCTCCTGAAGAGCCCTTAAACTTACCCAGGGAACGGAAACTCCCAAGCACCTCTTCCCATTAGAAATGCCCTAAATTGTTAATATTCCTCACCCTTCCCCACTCCCAGCACATGAAGAGTCAGAAGCGAAGCTATCTGGCCCCATTGCCCTCAGCCACAAAATTCACTTTACCATTTTTTTCTTTCTCCTCTCCCTCCAACTGGAGGCTCCTCTGCCTTCCAAGGGTTGGTCCTTCACATGGGCCACTGAAACAAAAAGCTAGAGGCTGTGTGCCTCTGTGGGCAGGGGCACCCATCTCTGAGCATGTCTATTGGTTACCATAGGTGCCCATCTGTGTGTACTTGTCTGTGCATGTGTATGGGAGACTGTACGTATCTGTCTATGTGCTTTACCGTGTTTGTAGCCGTTTGCCTCTGTGTGCGTGCCTGTACATCCCATCTGTGTGTGGCTGTGTGCATGCATGTTTGTGTGCCTGACTTGCATGTGTGTGCACGTGTCTAAACACCTATCTGCATGTGTGTGCTTGTCTGTATGAGTGAGCAAGTGTGCACCTGTCTTAATTTCCTACCTGTGCACCTATCTATCTTCCTGCCTCTCCAGCCTGTGTCTCAGAGGAGGACCTCCATGGAAAGGAGAGGAGATAGGAACCCAGACAATAGAAAGGGACCAGAGGATTGAGAATTCATCTTTTTTTATAAAAGGGGAGGAAAATGATGGAGCGAAAAGACAAGAGGAAATGGGGAGGACACTGAGGATGATTTTATAAGGGAGGAGGGGAGGTCCACAGTTATAATTTGGAAAGAAACTGAGGAGGAAGAGAGAATAAAATAGAACATCAGAGTTGGGAAAGCTCTTGGAATATAGAACTGCAGAGATAGAAGGACCTCAGAACACAAAATTCAGGGTTTTAAAGAGCCTATTTTAAATCCAGTCTCATTTTGCAGATGAGGTAACTGAGGCCCAGAAAAGGGAAGAAAAGTTCCTCCAAGATCACATAGCCAATTAGCCCTGCCACGCTCAGGGAAGGTATAGGCTCCCTCATCTTTCATCACATGAAGCCTGGATGAGGGGGGCTCCAGGCAATCTATGCCCTCCTTGGGAGCAGGGAGGCACTTGGGACATAATAAGCCTGAGTAAGGCAGACTTCAATTATATAATGGGAAGCACCTGAAGAAAACACACTCTTCAGCATAGGAGGGGTTCTCATTTATAAACTACTTCACTTTCTCCAACTCATTCCAATGAAGCCTTTCAGTGAATCCCAATGTCCATTTAGCCAGTTTGCTCAAATGGGGATCTACCTACTGGAAAGCAATTACCCAAAGATATTTGCTGATGGGTGATACTAGACCAAATGTCCTGAAGGGGCCCAAACTGCTTCCCCTCACAGTCTCCTGGGTCCCAATCTGGAAGCCATCTGCCTTCAGCCTTCCTAAGGAAAGAATGCCATATGTGTTGCAGGAACCGATAGGCAGGCAGATGAAAGACTGAGATGAGAGAATAACAGGCAGAAAAGAGCCAGATTAACAGACATTAGATTCTCCTCTTACTCATTGGAGGGGTTCAAAACCTGAAAAATCAAATTAGGAGAGATGTTCTCTCTTTCCTCTATCCCTTCCTAACTTATAGGTGGGGGTATTCCTAAGGCCAGCTGTTTTTCCCACCAGGACCAAGGCTCAAAAATGCAATATGCAAAAAAAAAAAAGTGGGGGGAAGAGTATTAGAGCTGTGAGGCACTTTCAAAGCCATCAAGTTTAAACACCCCCCCGCGCCATTTTATAGATGGGAAACCTAAGGGGCAGATCAGGAAAGGACTTGGCCAAAATCACACAATGAGCCAGTGACAGAAGGGAGGACTGTTGCAGTGGGAGGATTCAAATCCTGTTCTGCTACTCACAGCTTATGTTACTAGTGAATATCTAGCATCTATTCGTCTCAGTTTCCTCATCTGGTAAAATGTGACATTGGGATGAGATTCCCTCCAGCAATAAAACAATGATCTTCTAAGTGGAACCCAGGGCTCCAGAGTCTTGAGACTGAGACAGCACAAAAAGAGACAGTAGATGGAGAGCTGGGGGTGGGAGGTAAGGAGCAGAGGATCTGGAAGGACCAAAGGGCTGGGAGGGGGGAATAAGCAGACACATTAAGGGAACATATATGGGGAAGCCCCAGTTTTCTGTTACCACAAGATCATAACCCACCCCTTTCTTCAACATCCATTCCTTTTTCTAATACTTGCCAAGGACCAAAGTTGTAGGACATTGCACCTGTTTTCCATTCATCTTTGCCTTTTAGAGAAGAGCACTTAACTGGATCAGATGAGGAAACTTTCCCTCCTTCAACCCATTCCCACCCACTTCCAGCCACTGCCCCTGTGACAAGCATTTAGTTTGCTGCCTTCAGTAACAGGACCTTAAAGCTGGAAGGACCTCAGCTCTAGCTCAAACCCCTCCTTTTAGAGAGGGGAAATTTTGGCCCCAGGATAAGGGACTTGTCTAAGATCACACTTTGAGCCAGGGTACAGAGCTGGGACTGGAACCCAGATCTTTGTTGCCCAGCCCAGGGCTCTTTGAACTGCTTCCCTCCTTCCCCATTGCCTCTCAGTCCTTTCCTAACAATTTGGACTCCCTGAGTAGAGCAGAGAAGGCTTTATTGGGAGGAGGGAAGAGGGTGTGCCCGCAGATCCACCATACCCCAATCCTTGGTCCCAAGAACAACTCCACAAACAAGTGTTTGTTCCTGCTACAGGACTTCTCTGGCATGTGGTTGCAAAAGAAACACCTTCCACCTGGGACAGTAATGATGCCCTGGGTTCCTCTGTAAATATATGAACCAGAACAAAAGTGTTAAATCGATCATGGATGCATGAAATTGAGATGTTTTGCACTATTTTGACTTTTTGGTCTCTGTAAAAATATTTTATTATTAATGGACATTAAAAAAAAAGCACACCCTCTCAGCTCTCAAAACCCTTGACTCCTTCTTGCCTGCCCCAACCTCATTAATAATGGAAATTGCTCTTAGAATGTCATAGCTGGAATCTGATCTGGAACTTTTTTTTTTTTTTTTTTTTTTTTAAAGACATATGAAGGTACCAGGACAACAAATTAGTCTCTGTTGATCGTGGCTGGGTGTTACATCTTTTTCTCTATGGATTTCTCACAGCTGAATCTTACTGAGATTCAGCTATCATTCTCAGTTTATGAAAAGGTGAGGAAAGGAGACTGACTTTGTCATTGCTATTCAATGCCTTTAACCCTATCCATCTTGCTGACTCTCCCTTTGTGTATCTTAAAAGCATTTTAAACCACTATTAAGACAGGAAGTTCCAAGTCCAACATAGACTTTTCTTTTTCAAGGGTGGGAAAACTGTAACTCCCAGAGTCTTAGGCAACTTAGTCCCCTGACAAGGAACTATACCAAGCCTTATCTGAATGAATGTCACATAGATATACTGTATAAAAGACATATGTATCAATTCAATGTAATCTTGAAGGGGAGAGCACTTGCAACTGGAAGAAATTTTTAAAAGCCTCCCACAGCAAGATGGGTCTTGAAGAAAACCAGGAATATCAGGAGGCAGATTGAGAATTCTGGGCCTCAGAAAAACCAGCACAAAGCATAGAGATAGAAGATGGAGTGTGGTATGTGAGGAACGGCAAGTAAGGCTAGTCCAGAGAGTACATGGAAAGTAGTCATGTGTCAAAAAGAAAAAGATCAGATCATGAAAAACTTTAAATGCTAAAAAGAGGGATTTATATTTGATTCTAGAGGTCATATGAGTTTATTAAGCAAGGGGAGTTTGACAAGGTCAGACATGTTTTAGGAAAAACACTTTGGTCATTATGTAGAGAACAGATTGGAATGGGAATAGGCTTGAGGCAGGGAGCCCAATTAGGTTATTGAAACAGCCCAGACAAAAGATCAAAATGGCTTGAAATAGATTGCGATATGAGTGTAGGGAAGACGATAAATGCAAGAAACGTTATAGATCAAGAAACTGATTAGACATATGAGATGAAAGAGAAATCAAGGATGTGATCCTGGTGATTTGACTGTAAAGATCATAGTGTCCTCAAAAGTAAGAGGGAAGTTCAGGAAAGAGATGAGTTTTAAGGGAAAGAAAATGAATTATTTTGGATACGGTTAATTTGAGATGCCTATGGAACATCCACTTTGACTGCCAATGCCAATAGTCAATCCAATAGGTAATGTGGGACTGAAGCTCAGAAATTAGGATTGATGTGGGAATCATCTATACAAAGATGATAATTGAATCCATGGGACTCAATTGCCTCTCAGTCCTTTTCCTAACAAGTTGGACGCCCTGAGTAGAGCAGAGAAGGCTTTATTGGGAGGAGGGGAGAGGGTGTGCCCGCTGATACACCATACCCCAATCCTTGGTCCCAAGAACAACACATTCAGCAAGAGCTTAATAAATGCTAGTTGATTGAATGACTGATGAGATCAACAAGTGAGAAAGTATAGTATGGTGGTTGTCCTTCATTCTAGAAGAGGACCAAAATGGCATTGCTATGTTGGGATCAAAGTACAGTGTGTCTACTTGTGGCAGATCAGTGCAATACTAGCTCAGAAGGCTCCACTACAGGTTGGGCACAAATAGTCCATATGAACATTTGGAATGGATAAATCTCTAACATCGTGCATCTCAAGTTTCTTTTTAGCCATTGCCACAAAACGCAGAACCTTTGATTCCATGCTGGGTGATCCTATGTCATTGTCTCCCATGTCTCAATCAATTCCAAAGTTCTTTAAAGAGACCTGAGAGGGTGTCTGAATCACTTCTTCTGACCTCCATGTGAGTGGTTGCCTTGTGTGGAGTTCTCCAAAAAATAGTCTTTTAAACAAATGTACATTTAGCATTCAAACACTATGGCTAGATGATCAGAATTGCACACTTTGCAGTGTCTGAATGCTTGATGTTCAGCTCAAAAAAGAACCTCAATGTCTGGTACCTTATCTTTGACAGGTGATCTTCAGAATATTCCTAAGACAAATAGAAGCAATTCAGTTTCTTGGCATGGCATTGGTACTCTTTCTAGGTTTCATAGGCACTCAACAGTGAGGTCAGCAAATAGCTCTGGAAAAACTTTAGTCTGGTAGTTGTTCTAATACCTCTTCTCTACCATACTTTCCATTGGAGCCTCTCAAATACTGACCTTGGTTAAACTATGTGTACTTCTCTGGAAAGTACACTCTCAAGTTAAGTGAACTTATCCACAGCATTCAAAATTTCTACATTTACTGTAACCAATGGTTCCATATTTGGACGGTATGATGCTGGCTGGTGAGAACTTGCATTTTCTTGGTGGTGTTAAGTTAAATTAGCACAGTGAGAAAACACAGAAAAGAGGCTAAAAGAAAGCCTTGAAGGACACTCAGTTACTGTACAAGACTTGGCTGATGATCCAATAAAGGGGATCAAGGAGAAGTCATACAGTAAGGAGAACAAGTATAGAGAAGAAATCGAGAAAATCCACAGGAGTTAAGATGGTAGATAAAGGGCAAGTCTTTTCTGAGCTCTCCCAAAATCTCCTCCACACAATTCTATATAACTTCTCAAAACAACTTCTGGAAAGGCAGAACCCAGAAAAGGATGCGGTGAAGTTTTCCTGCCCAAAACAACTTAGAAGATGGGCCCTGAGATGTTGCACTGTCTGCTGTTGCACTGAAGTGAAAGGGGAGCACAGTCCAAGGCAGATAACTCCCCACCAAGACAACAGCAGTCCTTGAGGGCAACTGAACTGGCAGCAATGTCTTCCAGAGCTTTCAGCCCACAGATGGTAGAGGGCTGGACAACTGGTCAAATGGAGATTACAGCAATGCTTTTGCTACTACTGAGGCAGCACTCTGTTGCACTGCCCATTTCACAACTCTGGGTCAAAGGCCTGAGTCACAGTCCAAGGACAATGGGGAGCACTAGCACACCAAAGCTTTGTTAAACTTTTTACTAATATTGCTTAATTTGATCCTCACAACAACCCTGAAACGTAGGTGCTATTATCTCCAGTGATTTGCCCAGGTCACACAACTAATAAGTGTCTGGGGCTAGATTTGAACTCAGTTCTTTCTGATTCCAGGCCTCTAAAACTAAGAAAATAATGAATCATATAGATATTTGGAGACAAAGACGTGATGCTGAAATTAAAAAAAAAAACTATCAATTTGAGAGGGGAAACCTGGGGAACTATTACTTTTTCAACAGGTGAGTTACTAAGAGTTAGGAGGCTCTCACTTAAAATATTAACCACTGTTCCAGAAAGCTGAAACATATTATTCAAGACAGCAGGAGAGGAAGAGGAGAGGAATGGGGTTGAAAAAGCATTTCCTTGTACACAGTAACAAGAATATGTGATTTGGCTCTTCTCAGCAATGCAGTGATCCAAAGTAATTCCAATAGATATGCAATGGAAAATGCCATCTGCATCCAGAGAGGGAACTATGGAAACTGAAAGTGGATTGAAGCTGTATTTTCACCATTTTTTTTTCTTACTCATGGTTTTTTCCCTTTTGGTCATTCTTCTTGTGCAACATGACAAATAGGGAAATATGTTTAAAAGGACTGCACATGCTTAACTTCTGTTGGATTGCTTCCTGTCTTGAAGAGGGGAAAGGGGGGAGAGAGAAAAAATAAAATTTGGAACACAGGGTCTTACAGAAACAAATGTTGAAAACTTTCTTTAAATATATTTGGAAAAATAAAATACTATTGGGGAAAAATATAATTATCTTTTCAATATGTAAAAAAGAAAAAGCTTTTCCACTGGAGCTGTGGCATTTAGAAGCAGTCAACTGAAAGAAGGTATCAGATGAATGATTCCTTGGTCAGAAAGAATTGAAGTCATTGACCAAAAGCTTCAGCAACATAGGGTCTCTTAATCCCCACTATTCTTTAGCCAGATCCAATTCTACTTGATAGCCTTTGAATGCTCTTTTAATCAACATTGAAAGCCATTGCTCTTCAGGGACATTTAAGAGTCAGAGCGCTTCATATAAAAGCTTGTTCTTTGCCACTAAGCCTAGAAGAAGGTGGTTCTTGGCAAGCTGGCACCATGCAGCTATCAATATAGACTGGACAGTACCACTTTCTGGCCAGTTTGGTTTCTATGGCCCAGGGATGAGCTTTATAGTTCTTTAGAGAAAACTGCTATTACATGTTATTTTCTAGATGCCCTTTGAAGGATATAATTCATTGAAAGAGTTTATAAAAGCTCTGTTCAGGTAGAGATTTCCCCAGAGTGGTGAGGACCAAGTCAAACAGTGGGAAGTTTTGTGTGATAGATGTTCTTGAATCGATCAAAACTATTGATACCTACAGGCTAAAGTTGTCAAGTATCCCAAGCACACAAATTTTCCTTGCATTGATGGAAGAGGGTGCTTTATTTATGCCTTTGCATATATATGAGAGTGGATACCCATCAGTTGGTGACTCAGGCCAGTTCCAATGGTCTTGTGAAGAAAGCCATCGGTACCCAGAGAGAGGCCAATGGGAACTCTATGTGGATCACAACAATTATTTTCACTTTTGTTTTGTTTGCATTTTGTTTTCCTTTTTCACCTGCCTTCTTGTGCAGCATATTTGTAGAAATATGTATAGAAGAATTGCACACTATTATAAGGTCACTTGCCAACTGGAGAGGGGGTGGAGGGAAAAAATTTAAAACACAAGGTTTTGTAGGGGTGAATGTTGAAAATTATCCATGTATATATTTTGAAAATCAAAAGCTTTAATTTAAAAAAATCCTCTAAAAGCTAATTGATGTTCCTGAAGTCAGGAGTACCTTAGTTCAAATCTATTTTGATGTAACACTTCCTCAATGTGTGACCCTGGGCAAGTCACTTAACCCCAATTATCTGGGGGGGGAGGGGGGAAGCTAATTGATAGTTACTTAATTGAAAGAAAATGTGGTGCTAATCACCGATGGCTAATAGTGGTGTACCACACTGGAAATGGGATAGCTCCTAAGAGACAATCCAACACCTCAGCAAGCTTTCTGATTTTATGCATGTTGGATAAAATGTCCAATCACCTCAAGGATGTTAACCTTTTTCTTTCCCCTTCTACAGACAACAAAATGTACATACATGCTCCTAAGAGTCATTCCTCTCTTCTCTTACCCCTCGTTATTTTTGAATGGACATTTTACCAGTGATCAAATAAAATGCCTCTAAAAGCACTTTTCAATCCTTAAAAAGTGCCATATAAATGCTATTTTAACATCATAACCATGGAATTACATTGCATCCTTGAGTTGAAATCCAGATCATCTTTCTTGTTATCTCTATTTTGTGCATCAGTGTACAGATATGAGTTCATTATTTTATTGCTAGTTTTACTTGAATTTCATCTTTTTGTGAACCCCTCAACTTTACTGCTTTTCATCCACTGCAGCCAATCACTATTGTAGCTAGGCAATTTTCTTTTCTTTTTATTAAAATCTTTTCAACTAGGTTTGCAAGATTTTTATCCAATTACATTTTAAGCAGTGCTTGTTAAATATACTTCAATCATATGCAAAGGGTTATTATTTCTAAATGTTAAGTTGTGGTCCAAAATCCAAATCGTCATACATATCATTTGCTTTACAAGGTATTCATTTTCCAAATATGCCTAGATGTTCTGAAACCCTTGCCCTTCATTGGCTGTGCTGATGAAAACATCCATTGTGGCCCTCTAGTCTTCACTTTGTGGCCTAAGACTTCATAATCTTTAGCAAAGCTTTCTAGATTCCTTTTGGAAGCATCATGTGTGGCCACAGGAATCACCGTAACTGGGTAGTAGTTATGGATTTAACATGCAGAGAAACTCCTCCAGACAATAGATTTTTCTACTGTTAGACAAAATAGCTGCCTTGGTGGCTCTTAATCACCATGACTTTTCTCCTCTTTTGATGTAACTTCTTACCAGGTGGGAATCAGCAAATGCATACCAATCTTTCTTTGAGGGACAAAAAGTTGTTTCCTTCCAACTAAGGTAATAGTGGTGATGGTAATGGTGTTGGTGGTAGTAGTTAACATTTGTATAGGGGACTTTTTTATTTATGTTATTTATGCTTTATGTTATTTCATTTTATCAAGTCAATGCTGTCATCCAGATGAAGTAACTGAGGCAGAGGTTGATTTGCCCAGGATCACACAGCTATTGTCTTAAGACAGATTTGTACATGCTTATTATGTGCAACACTGTTAACATGGGGTCCTGATTGGTGAAAACCACAAGGACTTCAGGAGTGGAATGTGGGGTCCCTAGTTGGGGACAGTCATACCAAAGGGGGCAAAAGCTATGACAGGAGGGGGTAGGGGAAGCCATTACAAGGACAGTATGTCCAGTAAAAGACCTTGTCTATATATATGGGGAATTTACTCAAACTAATGTGTGAACATTAAGCACCTGAATTGGCCTTACACTGAAGCCCTGGGAATCAAATCCATTCCCAATATATATATATATATATAAACATAGCCAGACCGTACTAATGTATACATGATGCCATATAGCTCCTCTCTATGTCTGATTCAATAATTACCACAGGGCATTTTGAGGGTCTTTGAATAATCTGGTCAATGCCTCACATTACATGGCAGTGACTGGATATCCAATGAATCCAGTGTAGCAGCCTCCCATAGACAGCCCCTATGCAAGTAACCCATGAGATTATTAAACCACTAATAATCCTAAAGGAGCGCTCTGCCTTTTTCTTTGGTACAATTATCTTGCCCCTTGTTGGAGGTAGGGAAGCAAGTTTAGGAGTTCTCTTGGTTGAGGAATTCCAGACTCTAGTTAGTACTGGGGATACAAGGCTAAAAATGAAAAACCCATCTGTGCCTCAAGTAGCTCACATTTCACAAGAGAATAGGTGGAGATATATATATATATATATATATATATATATATATATATGTAAATTAAGTTAATTACAATTGGACATGGACCTGCCAGAGAATATACTTTAACCTCAATCTGCTTCCAGTCCATAAACAGCTAGGCAACCTGTTTTGGCAAATGTGAAAATGGTAAATGGAAGGGCCTAGCTCCTTTGCCAAACTGAAAGAGGACCCTTTTGATTGGCTGACCCAGAACTGAGAATGAATGTAGTTACTCTTTGCTGACTGAATACTAGAAATACCTTCTGAGTTTTAAAAAGCTGGAATACCAGGGACCAGAAGTATAGGAGCTGAAGTTAACAGTGCTATTCACAGAGAATTGAACACTGCCAATAACAGAATAGGTGACCTCATTAAATGGTAGAACTGAACTGAATCACAAGATAAAAGCCAGAAGACCCTCTATTCACAGAGAATTGAACACTGCCAATAACAGAATAGGTGACCTCATTAAATGGTAGAACTGAACTGAATCACAAGATAAAAGCCAGAAGACCCTCTAAACCCCAAGCCACTTTCCTAGGCCACAAGACCCTTACTTTACAGTAGAAGAAACTAAAGCCCAAGGAGGGCTTCACCCAGATACATGGATAATATCTAAGAGTGAGATTCAAGCCTCTGCCTCTAACTAATCCAATGTTCTCTCCCTTACACAAAGATGTTGTCTTCGAGATCATGGGTCAGCAACCCCTTGAGGTGGTTAATAGCCACTTGGAGAGACTGTAAAGAAAATTCTTATTTAAAATGAGCTAAGTGGCTCAGGTGGATGTAGTCAGGAAGACTCGAATTCAAATCTGCCCTTAGCCACTTACTGTGTGACTCTAGCACTTACATCTCTGCCTTAATTCACAAGAGAAATAACAAATCACTCCACTATCTTTGCAAAGAAACTATGGAGTGACAAGAGTTGATTGAAACAACACAACATGATTGACCTGAGGTCCCTTCCATTCAAGCCAGATTTGATTAGTCTTTCAAACTTGTGGTCCCATCCCCATCCTGCCTAATCTAAGGGGGCCCTTCCACAGCCCCAAATCACAGGCTGACCAGCAGCATTTCCTAGCATACTACCCCAGGCTTTTTTTGCTCTAGGGTCCTCATACATTTATCAAGTATAGCAAGGTCACACACTGACCACCTAGCTCAGTACCCTTATACTAGTTCCTTCACAATCCAGTTAACTAACCTTTGTACCACTGTGATATGAAAACAACTCTACACAAGAGAATTAGGAGACTGAGGTTCTAGGCCCAGCTCAGTCACTAGTCACTGACTCATGGCAAGTTAAGTCACTTTCCTTATCTTGACCTGTTTTTTGTTTTTACATAACCTTCAAAAGGTCCCTTCTCTGACACTGTACAAGTAATCATTTCTCGGATGAGCCTTTGGAACTTGGGTTATTTATGCTCTCTCATCAGAGATGAGCCTTGGTGATCCTGGGATGAGAAGCTATCCCTAAGAAGAAGTCATCAATCTTTTCATTTAGTGACAAAAATCAGGAGAATCTCCTAAAACAAAAAGCTCACAGTCATGGGGTTTTCATAAATGTCTTTTGCTTATATTGGACACCAATTTGATACACAGCTATTGAGGTCTCAGGAGTCTCAGTGAGGGGGAGTTGAGACAAGTACTGGCAAGATATGGGACATTTTTTCTTCCTTGGTGCTTCTGGCTTCTGAGCCTCACTGGTCTTCTGGGGGCCTTTGCTGCCTGGAACACATGGGTTACCTGGTAAGATAGGGCAAAGTAATGGCAGACTAACAGAATAGCTGGAGAGCTAGCAGCAGGAGAACTTGTGGTAGTAGCGGTGATAGCAGCAGCAACAGGTTGAGGTAGAAAGAGCAAAGGATTTGTTACTTAATGCCTGGATGGCCACAAGCAGGTTATTTTGCTTCACAGAATAAATTTCCTTTATCTATAAAACAAGGACAATACTGACAAGATTCGTTTGTGAGCAAAGTGCAAAAGAAATGTGGAGATCATCAAGACTTCTAGTCCTCGCCAGCTTTAAATCCCAGAATCCCAAGTCACAATATAGCAGTTGTCCATACCTATAGCATCAGCAAACAGAATCCAAACCCAATCCTGACTCACCTCTTTCTCAAGATCCTCCACTATAAAGTGACTATAATGATCTCAGAGATCCCTTCCAACTCTCCTATTCCAGACCTAAGACCCTAGGTCTGACTTGCCATGCTCTTTGCATCTGGCTATATCCCATGGGCCCTCCCTCCCTGACTTTACATTCTAAGAACCTATGACTAGATTTGATTTCCACGTGAAGAGCTTTGTGAATAGGTTAGAAAAGTGAGGTTTCTATATGGAAACAAAAAGCAGCAAGATTAGCCCCCAAGCAGCAGGATGCATCAACTCCCTGTCTCCACTGACCTCAGAAGGTGGAGATAGATTTGCCTCATCCAAAAATCAGGCCAAGGAAGGAGTGTTCGGGTCAGCAGAGCTGAAACAAAACACAACCATCACCAAGGCCAAAAAAACCCACAACAAACCAACAAACTCAATCTTTTATCCTCCCCTCCCAGGAACAGGCCAAGTCCAAAGTCAAAGCTGCTACAAGAATCCTATATGCCAAGACTTCAGGAGGCACATAAACATCAGCGATACATCAGTAATGTCAGTAGAAACACAAATGCTGGCCAACTCTGGGCCAGGAACTTGCCCAAAATCTGTTTCTCCATTTGTAAAATGAAGGGGTTAGATGAGATGTATAAAATTTTTTCTACACTGAATTTTTGGTGATTCTGTGCCTGTCGATGTCTCTCAACCTGGGAAATTGTGGCCCAGTGGCTGGGCCTTAACCTAGACAAGTTAGGGCAGTGCTAGAACTAGCACCCACGTCTTCCTGATTTTCATTGTTCTTTCCTCCATAAAGAACTTAGGAGTCAGAATTCTTAGTTGGATAAGTAGGGGTTCAAGACTAAATTCTGTAAAAATCAACAAACTGGAGCAACCTAGGCAGGACAGCGTCAAGAAGCTCTCTGAATAAAGACCAGGCTTGGAATTTTGCCAGAAGATATTTATTTGATCCCTTCAAACTGGCCTTCCCAGAAGGAACAAAAAGGAATCAATAGCAGCAGCCTTAGTACTTGAACAACCTGTGTCAAGAGGCAGCAAGTAGGGGGTAGCGGTTGCAAGTGGTGGAGTATTTCACAATGCCTCCTACAACCACCAATCCAAAAAAGGCGCTCAGAAGTATCAAAAAAAATGAAGGCTGTTATAAGCTTAAAGAATAACTTACTTAAATTAGCTAGCAGGATGAAAAACAAAAAAAGGGGGGAGAGGGCTACTTATTAGCCAAAAATACTCTTCCAGACATATGAAAATAAGTTATTTTCATTTCACTATCTGAAAACTCTACCTGTATTCTTGCCCAAGAAATAAAAGTCCCATGACGACAATGGGGGGTTCTCTACAGTACTCAGGGCAGCACTGCTGTAATTCAATTAGTTTACAGGTTCATGCAATTTTGCCTAAGATAACTCTGGTGAGCAATTGTTTTTTAAATAAGAGCCAGTAGTTTAGAAAATCCAGTATGATGGAGCTCTCAGGAGCTACCTTCGACCCTGAGAAGAATTCATCTGGTCCTTGATGCTGATGGCCTGTTTCAGCAAGCCCTCAATACTTCGAAAATGAACACTGCTATCCATCAAGTTCTTCACAGCACTGAAATACAGGAAGGGGGAGAGAGGAGAACAAGAAAGGCAGTTATCAGAGACTGTTCTACAATCACAAATTCAGCAAGTGTGATGGGATGGCAAGTGTGCCAGTGCTTGGCAAAGGGCTCTAAGAGATCTCAGCTTAAGGGAAGAGCCATCCACATGCCTGGAAGAGGGGCTATGGGGCATGTGCAAGACTTGGGATTTTTTCTTCTGGAATGTATTCCTCTATCTTCCCTTTACCTTAAGCTATGTCTCTTTCTCCAAACACCCCCTCCCCATACTGTCCTGGAGTACTTCATTTGGCTCACTTTTGCCCCTATGTTAATGTATCTCTCCCAATAGAATATAAGCTCCTTGAGAGAAGGGATTGGTTACTTTTAAAATCTTTGTAATCCCAGCATAGTGACTTTTGAACTAATTATGTTTAGCTCAATTCTGGAGTAGGGATGGAAGAGAATTGAAAGCCAGACTCCATCTCCAATGGAGTTGCACATGGAAAAGAATGAGTCATCACATGGATATACCTGAAAGTAACCTGGGTAATGACCTCCAAGGCCATCCCTTCTGGGGAGAACAATTTATCCTTTTCTCCTCATTGCTGAGATCAACTTCTGTTTGCAACTATAGAAAGAAAAGTTAAAATTAGGCTCTTGAGTTTACCTGCAAGCATACTCCACTGTATAGATGGCTCCCTGGCTCTGCTCCTCCCAGCTCTGCATGTCAGACTGAAAAGAAATGCTGGAGATTATTCAATGAAAGCCTTTTCTTCTCTTTTTTCTCCAGGGGGGGATAGGGAAAGGAAAGGGGTTGATCAGAATTTAGATTTTAGATAAAATAATAACATGCTATAGTGAAAAGTAGCCTGAGAACCTTAAGACCAAGGATCCAATGTCACTCTGTCAGTCTCTTGCTGAACTCCTTAAGTATGACTTGACAAGAGATCTCTGTTCTGTAGACCCTTCCACCCCCATATTCCAATGTAACTGGTTTATAAGATACATACAGGACATCTGGATCTGGACTTTCCCCTTAAGAATAGTGGGATGAAGACAGAGTGAAGTGCTGAATTACTTTGTTATGGTTGGCCTAATATTAGAGACAACTCCCTTTGACCTTAGTAATAGGATTATTATAAGAAGCCCCTTGATCTTTCCTAAATCAATTTCAAACCTCAGGAGGTACAAATTTGCTAGTTTTGTGTGACTCTGTATGACCTGAGGGTAATTGGGAAGGATACCATAGCAAAGGTCTTATTTATGCCTAATTAAAGCAAAGATGTTGTTTCCTAGAGATGATTTTTAAGGGTCTTCTGTTTTGCAAATTTATAAATCTATACCCTCGCTTTCTACCGTCAACACATTTTTCTATTTCTTGAAATCTTCAGGTACATAATTGGTTTTTAATAATAAAATAGCTTTTTATTTTTCAACATTAATAATTGGAAAGGAATAGTTTTACCTGAAACATCTCATCTTTTAAAGAGCTTAACCACCCCTCTGAAAAATTAATTCCACTTAATTTCTACTCTTGAGACTTGGAATATAAAAAGAATTGGGTTCAAATACCTCCTATAATACATACATATTATATAATTATGAGCCAGTCACTTAAGATCTCTGAGCCTTATCTTCCTCATTTAATAACCAGAGTTAATACATCTTAGGAAACCCACTTCATAGGGTAGTTTTGAGGATCCAATCAGATGGTATTTTTTAAATCCTTAAAATACCTGAAATGTCTGTTGTTCTTATTCACTGTGATACAAGAATGACCCTGGCTGCTGGGAGAGCATAAATTCTGAGAAGTCCTCCCCAGATGGAATACCTTAGAATGAAGGAAATGAGTGCAGCTTATGCTTTAAAGCAGGGGTTCTCAAACTACGGCCCTGGGGCCAAATGCAGCCCACTGGGTTATGGCAAATGGGCTGAAGGGCGGAAACAAAGTGTGAGTTTTTGTTTTTACTATAGTCCAACCCTCCAACAGTCTTGAGGGACAGTGAACTGGCCCCCTATTTAAAAAGTTTGAGGACCACTGTTCTAAAGCTAACAATTGACAGTACACTAATAATAAAATGAAAAGTCCTTGTTAAATTCTTCAGAACAATTCTAACTACCAAGGGCAGTCAAGAGCAGCTGGGCTGACAATATATTTGAATAGCCACAATGCAAATCCTGATCGTAGTTTTTAGAGATAGAGGCTTTGAAATATTAATTTCAAATTAAAACTAGACTGATGAGTGTAGAGAGAGCTTTGACTTATCTCTCAACATTATACCTTACTCATAAATATGCGTTAATAAAAACAAAAACAAACAAGTAACTTATTTAATGACTCTGAAGAAGTCACCTTCCTTCTTTGGGCCTAGTTTCTTCAACTACATTTTTAGAGAATGTTGAACTGCAGGAATTTTAAAATGCTCTAAGCCTCTGGGGCTAAAAGCCTATCTATCTTCAAGACCATTTTGGTACAGTGGTTTGTTCTGATGTTCTAAATTCTCAAAGGTCCCTCTAGCTTTGAAGCATAATACAGTTGGAAGATCTTTGGAGTCAGGATCTGAACTCAGTTTTCTCCTGATCCTAATTTCTAAAAAGAATCTTTAAAAGTTATTGAATTATACCCATTTTGATAAACAAGTAAAGTGAAGACCAGAAAGAGTAAATTAACAGCTAACTTAGTAGGGAATACTGTAGCAAACTAACCCACTCTCTTTCTCTTCTCCCCTTTTTTTATTTTCTTCCCTCACCCATGCTCACTCTCACTCCCTATTTCCCTTCTTCCTTCTGTTTCCCTCTATCTTCCCTGTCTTTTTATCTCTCCCTATCCCCACTTCCCCATTATTTTAACAGCCTAACTGTTCTTCTTGCTGAGGGTTCTACAATCTAGTGGGGCAATTTCAATTCTATTTCTGTTTTCATATGGCCAGTGAGTTAAGAAAGATCTTTACAATTTCAAATGGCTTAAAAAAAAATCAAAAGAATGCTTTGCAACATAAAAATCATATGAAATTCTAATTCAGTATCCATGAATGCAATTTCCTTGGCATATAGCCACACTAGTTAATTTGTGTCAGCTTTCACAACAAAGACTACATGTATCACTGTCATTGCCTTGCATCCTCACTGCATTCCACATTGCAGGGATAGTTATATCTTAACAGGATTTCAAATGCCATATGTATTGTCAAAATGGGATATTAAAAAAAAAAAAAAAGTACCAGGTATGCATCATATCACAACTGGTAGAGAAAAAAAAAAAAGCCCTATTATGATTTTTTGAGCTAAGAGTCAAAATTGAAAAATTTTTGAATGAAAAGAACTGCCTCCAATCCCAATCAGAACACTGAATTGCTTTGGAAATTAGCTTTTGCTATGCTCATTCAGATTTCAGCTGTGACTAACTCTTCAGTAACTAACTCTACCTCCATTTGGAGTTTTCTTGGCAAAGACACTCACTGGAGTGATTGGCCATTTCCTTCTCCAGTTCATTTTACAGATAAAGAAATTGATGCAGAATTAAGATTTGTCCAAGTTAAATAGTAAATGTTTGAGGTCACTTGAACTCAGGCTCTGTTATACCACTTCTTGTTGTTCAGTCATGTCTGATTGTGATTCCCTTTTGGGGTTTTCTTGGCAAAGATACTGGAGTGGTTCATTATTTCCTCCAGCTCATTTTACAGATGAGAAAATGGAGAAAAACAGTGTTAAATAACTTGCTCCATGTCACACAGTTAAACATCAGAGGTCAGATTTGAACTTAGGATAAGTCTTCCTGACATCAAGCTCGGTGCTCTGCACTACCTAACTGTAACAACTTCTGCTATAGACTTATGTTTCTTAATGAATCCAACCCCAAATTACAAAGCAAAACAGAGCTTCTCTGCAAACTTAAACAGCAGTAAAGTCAATTTTATGACGACTAACATTGAACCACAAGTTATGTCGAGCTGCTTTACCCATTTCTTGGGCTGTCAGCATTTAAAACAAGAAGGAAAAATATCCATTCCCACATAAATTGACAGTGAATGTATTTTCCAGCAGCATTTTTTTTCAGACCTTGATGCAAATGCAAAAAGAATTTCCATATTTCAAAATCCATTTAACTGCAATCGAGGAGCTTCTACCTAACCTTCAATTTGTGGTGATTGATCTGCAATATAATAACCTGCTAAAAAGGCAAACATCTAAGATGAATCAAATAGAATTCTAGAAATGCCTTCCAAATGATGAATATGCACAATTAAAATCACCTGCTCATGGAATGATATTGATATTGGCAATAACTAGCTGTATGAAAGGGCATTTTCAAAGACAAAACATGTAAAAACTCATTATAGACCAGCATTAACAGATCAACATTTATAATTCTGATGATTTAGGACACTGACTTTGAACCCAAATGAAGCAAGATACTTCTCCCACATTTACCCAAATATTCCATTCTTTTCATTAGACCCAGATTACAAAAAACTGTACTCAATCATTGTATTTCATCACTTTAATAATTTCTTTATTATTATTACTTAAATTATATTCTTGATTTTGCCTCTTGGCCCACAAAATCTAAATCTATCTGGCTCTTTTCAGAAAAAGTTTGCTGACCCCACTCCCCAGCCCCTGTCCTGGCCTCAAGTTTCTCCCCACTCCTGCCTACCTTACAAGATATTGCCCAAGCCACATCAAACTTGACTGTTTCTCCTACTCAGCATTAGCTGTTTCAAAAGATCTTCACCTGGAATGATGTCATATGTTGGTTCCCCTCCACCAGACTTATCCTCCAAGGATAGGGCACAACAAGACATTAATGAGCTCTTCTTTCTGAACATCAAAAAAGTGGCCTAATAATGAGTTAGGATTTTAGGACTGCTATTTACTACTACTGAATCTTAAAAGTTTACAGTTATTGTTTATCTCCCTTTCTTCTATCTCTCTTTTTAGAAGATGAGGGATTTGGGGCAACTAGGCAGTGCAGTAGATAGAGCACCAGCCCTGAAGTCAGGAGGACCTGAGTTCAAATCTGGCCTCAGATATTAACACTTCCTAGCTGTGTGACTCTGGGGAAGTCACTTAACACTTAAGATCAGAGATTTTAGTTGGATCTTTTAAGACACTGAGCCTAATCCCATTTTAGAGAAGAGGAAACTAATCAATCAGAATTTGCCTAAGTCCTCTTACTGCAAATTGTAATATTGTGCCCACTGTACTACACTGCCTCTTTTATATAGGTGATATTCAGTGAAAGGCTCAGACCATGATCCTGCCTTACATCCTGTATCTATCACACAGTGTTTCTATTTATTGTACCAACTTTCTGAGGTTGTACTTGGTGGTACCTGATGACTGAAAATCCTTCCCTACCTACCAATATTAGGCTTCTGCACATTTTTCTTCTCTTAATTTTAATTACTTTTAATTACAGAGTCATCAAAGAACCCAAGAGTCATGCTGTTGGTATTTTTCTTGCTTGCTTCCAATCATAAAGGGGATTCTCTTCACCCATCCTAAAGCTCTCTGTACCTTGACAGAATCATTGATCAAAAGTGAGCAATGACAAGCTGAGAGGAGGAATAGGGAGCTGGTGTATCAAGACCCAAATTAAAGTATTCTGCTGAGCAGACACTCTGGTTATTTAAGATGTATGTTAATTATGCAGTCTTATTTTTTTCATGGAAACAAATCACCTGAATACCTGAAATAGTCATCTTGAGATTTAGAAATACTTATGGAGAAATTTTACAAGGGGAAGGGAAAGGCCATCAGGTTCATGAACCTAAGAAGTAGGGAAGTAGATAGTGAATAGAACACTGGATCTAGCTTTCCCCACAGAACCAAATTTCAATCCCAACTTTGACACCTTAGGTAAATAATTTTCTATGCCTCAGTTTCTTCATCTATAGGAATAGTGACAATACCAAATGGTAACTATTTCACAGAGATTTCAGAGAACATAAACACAAGTGCTTTATAAACCTGAGAGTGCCATATAAATATCACTTCTTATTATTCAATGCTGGTATTCTGTGTTCTATATCTTAAGATCTCTTTAAGTACCAACATGCTTTGATTTTATAAGATTAGCATTTGTATTTATTAATGGGACCCTTGAGAGAGCCTTAAAAATAACAATAAAGCGATCTCAAGGTTTGGGGGCAATGAAAAAAAAGCATGTTTGAAAATGGAATATCCTTCATATTTACACAAGAAATAAATTCTCAAGCAGGAGAGAAAGGAACAAGGTAAATTTTAAATGAACTAGTATGCTAGGTAAAACCCCATGAATCCAATCCTGCTCACAAACTTTAAAAACATTTACATTTTCCAAGAGTACTATTTTCTTCCAGATTTATGTTTTGTGTAGATGTCAGATGTCTCAGCAGCCGAGCCCTGGTCCATGGGACAGAAACACATGAGAATTTCAATCATAACAGTCTTATGGGTTTACTATTAAACTAATTTGTATGGACAACCAGATATTCACATCTGGAGAAGCAGGTAAATTTATTTTCTATTAATAGTAACTTGAAGCTCTGTTACTGATTACCACTAAGGCTGTTGCCAGGCAATAAAACAAGTATTAAAAGGCATGCCAGACATATGCTAAGCACACACAAAAAGTAATAGCTGAGCCTTTTCCTTAAGAAGCTTGTAATCTAATGAGACAGACAACATGCAAATGACTATGCCCAAACAGCAGGTATCTGTGTCTTTCCATTTTCTTCCAATTTCTGCCCCCAGGTTCTTACACTAACCATTATAACTGGCAAGCCTCAACCAATCTCCCTGCTTTGAGTCTATCCTTCACCCAATGTCTAGTGATTTACTCTACCATGATAGTCCCCTATTTGCAATACCCTAAAGTGGCTCTCTCCTATGCCTATGGAAAAAAACCGCAAACTTTCCTACTCACCACATAGGGTCTCTGGGAGTTTAGGTTATAACCTAACTTTCTAGCCTTCATTTTTCTTCTCCATTCTGTCCTCTAAGAAACAAACCACACTACTTTTATTTGCTTATTTATTTATTATAGCTATTTATTTACAAGTTATATGCATGGGTAATTTTACAGCATTAACAATTGCCCAATCTTTTGTTCCAATTTTTCCCCTCCTTCCTCCTACCCCCTCTCCCAGATATTAGGTTGACCAAAACCACACTACTTTGCTGCCTCTTCTCCCAAAACTGCCACACCCTGGAATTCTTTCTTCCTCAATTAAAACACAGCTTATATGCTACCTCTTTCTTGAAGCTTTCCTTCTCCGATCAGAAACAATTTTTCTCTCCTTAGAATTTTCACAGAATGTTTTTTAACTCTTCTTTATTTGAAATTTCATGTAAAAAGGAACCTGCTATTTTTGTAGGAAAGCAACCCAGTACTCAAGTGTTAGCTCCATAAAAGCAGCAGGCAGGGTCTTAGCTTAGTTTGCATCAGTCCCAGAAACCAGAAGAGTCAGTTAACAGTGACCAATATTGATATATACACTTTCAAAATTTCCAAAGCATTTGTGAAAAGGATTATCTTGATTTTTAGAGATAAGGAAACTGAATTACAGAAAAGTAAACTGATTTGCCCACTGAGAAGCCAAAGTTTTAGAAATTGACCTCAGGCCTAACTTTCCAAATGTATTGCTCTTTCCCCTACATCATGATAGCACAGAAATTCGGAATTACAGAGTACCTTAGAAATCATCTTCACAGAGATAGGGGTGATGGGTATGAACACAACATATACTGGCAGACTTAACTAAAGTATTTATTTTGGCTAAACTACCTTCCCTATTATAAGTGCTGGTTGGTTGAGGAAGGGAAAGAGATTTTTGAGAAGCCAAGGTAATATAAACAAAAGATGATTTGTTTTAAAAAAGAAATTTCAATCATGTAGTTCAAACTTTACTTGAAATATGAACCCTTCAAAATTAGAAAATAGTATGGCAGAAACTAGGCACTGACCAACACCCAATACCCTATACCAAAATAAGGTTGAAATGAGTTTGGTTTAAAATAAAGGGTGATACTATAAGCAAATTAGGAGAACATGAGACAGTTTACTTCTCAGATATGTAGAGAATGAATTTATAGCCAAAGAAGTAGAGAACATTATGAAATGCAAAATGGATAATACAGATTATATTAATTTTAAAAGCAGTAGTGAAGATTAGAAGGGAAGCAGAAAATTGGGAAAAAATTTCTGATAAAGGCCTCACTTCTAAGTTTGTAAGAATATAAGCCATTCTTCAATTGAAAAATGGTCAAAGGAAAAGAACAATTTTCAGATGAAGAAATTAAAACCATTTATAATCATATGAAAAAGCTGTTCTAAATCACTATTGATCAGAGAAATGCAAATTAAGACAATTCTGAAATACCACTTCACACCTCTCAGATTAGCTGACAGGAAAAGATAGCGATAAATGGTGGAGGGGATATGGGAAAACTGGGATATTAACACATTGTTGGAGTTGTGGACTGATCCAACCATTCTGACCAACAATGTAGAACTACACCCAAAGGGCTGTCAAACTGCATATCTTTTGATCCAGCAAAGTCCTTACTGGGTGTGTATCCCAAAGAGATCATAAAAAAGGGAAAAAGACCCACATGGGCAAAAATACTTGTAGAAGCCCTTTCTGTAGTAGCAAGGAACTGGAAACTGAGTGGATGTCCATCAATTGGAGAAGGGCTGAATAAGTTGTGGTATATGAAGGTTATGGAATATTATTGTTCTGTAAGAAATGACCAGCAGGATGATCTCAGAGAGGTTTGGAGAAACTTACAGGAACTGATGCTGAGTGAAATGAGTAGAACCAGGAGATCATTGTATACAGCAACAATAAAATTATGTGATGACCAACTGTGATGGACTCGGCTCTTTTCATGGCCGTGATGCAGGCCAATTCAAACACATTTGTGATGAAAAGGTCGTTTGCATCCACAGGGAGCATTATGGGGACTGAATATGGAGCTAGTATTTTCACCTTTTTTTTTCTCACTTTTCCCCCTTTTGATCTGATTTTTCTTGTGCAGCATGATAAGTATGGAAATATATTTAGAAGAATCCCATGGATTTAAACTATTTTGGAACTTACTAGAAGGGAGAGGGGGAAAGGGAGAAAAATATGGAACACAAGGTTTTGCAAAGGTTAAAACTATCTTTGCACATATTCTGAAAAGTAAAAAGCTATAATAAAAAAAGGAATATGAGCCCCTTTACAATACCTCCTCCCTCTTTGTTTAAACAATTCATATTTCCCAGGACAGCCTATAACATTGGGGGCCAGCTTTGATCACTAAGTTGCTCTTGAAGCTGAAATCTGCCTCCTTGCACACACTATTCCAGTAGCCCCAATTACATCCTCTGAAGCCATATAAAGTGATTGTCTTTTCCTATCATAGCTCTTGTCCCTAGGTCCTCCCCGAGCTCAGGAAGCGCCCCCCTCCGGACCAGGCCGGTGCCGACCACTCCGCAGGCTCACCTTGTGCTGGGCTAACTCGGGCAAGGAGCGCCTCACATGCTCCTGCAGGCGGTAGAGCGCCACGGAGGGCTCGTTGGCCAGGACGTACACGCTCTCCGTGAATTTGTCTGTAACTGAACCCAAAGCCAGTGGCCGTGGTTAAGATGCAATCAAAGGATCCCAAAGTAATGAAAACTGCCCGCCGGCTCTAACTTCCCCAGTACATCCCCGCTCGGGGCTGAGCGATCAGAGATCCCTCCGTAGGGGGACTCCGGAATGTCCCCTCAGACACAGACTGACAACAACGGGGATCCAATGTATTCTGTTCGACTGATCCCTTGGCATATGACTTTCCGGCCTGGTTTTAGGGAGAGCTGAGGTTGGAAATATCCTACGTTTAGTGCCTAAAAGGGACCTTAAACTCTTATCTAACCCAACCTTCTCCTCTGAGCAGCTGATTGATAAGAGGAGCAACTATACTTAAGTCGACTGATCCTCCTCTTCTCTCCAGGACTCAGTTTCCCTATCTGTAAAATGAGTGCTATTGCTAGATGACCCCCAAGGTCCCTTCTAGAAAACGGGGCAGCGAATTGGGGGACAGCGGAGAAGACGTGATCCTCCGGAAGTCTCCAGCGACCTCCAGGAGCTGGCAACAGAAAGGCCTCCCTCGGGTGCGGGGGTCCCCCACCTTGCTCGTGATTGGAACCCTTTGGGGGCCGGCCAGGGGAAATCCACGGACTTCCCAGGACACATTTTAAAGTGCCTGGCATAAAGTGCATATGAAAGCCAGAGTTTAGCGAAAATAGGTAATTTTCCCCGTCCAAGTTCACGGCTGCGGGGTGAGGACCCGGACCGTTTGAAAGGCGCACTCGGACCCAGAGAGGGGGAGACACTTGCCCGGGGTCACACAGCGGCGTCTCCAGCCAGTTTCGACTTTTCACCTCCCTCCCCGGCCCCCGGTCCCCGCCCCGCCGCCACCTTTCTTCCCCTTGAGCTGCATCTCCGCCTCCTCCATGGCGCCTCCGCGGAGCCGGCGGTTTGTGGCAGTTGGTGGCGGTTGGCGGCGACGGGAAGCCTCGGGGGGCCGGGGAGAGGTGCAGCTCCTCGACCGTCCCGGCCGAAACTCGTAGCCGCGCCGCTCCAGTTCCGCTTCCGGTCTGGCTCCCTAATGCACTCCGACCTCCTCCCCGCCCCTTGGTCCCAGTCCTGGGCTGCGGGAGGACCAGCCCCGGCGGTGGCTTCGGCCCGGGACGAGGCGAAGGAGTGGGGGCCTCCGATCCAGGCCTTAGCGGGGAAGGACACTCCCCGAGGGGCTCAAACGGGAGAGGGGACTCCTGTCCGCAGGGAGGAGAGGGGCTCCACAGGCCCACCTCTCACCTTGGGGGCCGGCTCCCAGGTTTCCACCCCAACGCCCTCGGCCTCCCCCAGGTCCCCGGAATAGCCTAAAAAGGGGAAAACTCGCGCCTCAGGAGGGGGGACGAGAAATGGCCCGCACCGTCCCTTTAAATCCCGCAGCCCAGTTGGTCCCGCCCAGCCCCCCGGTCGATTGGTTCCTACGGGAGGGGGCTCGAGTGGTGCGCAGGCGCACTAGAAGCCCTCCGACCTGGCCTCCTTGCGTCCGAGCTCCGCCCGGCCCTCCTCCTCTCTCTCGGGTTAGTCTCCCGGGCCCGAAGCTGAGTTCTTAAAGGGCCAGCGCCCCTGTCCCTTCCCTGCGCTCTGCGCAGCTGCTCCCGGCGGGGGAGGGGCGCCCCCCGCCCCCGCTGCTCTCAGGTGCATTGTGGGAGGCCCCCCGCCGGGTTGGGGAAGGGGGCGAGGGGGCGGAGCGCTGCAGTTTGGTAAAGTTAACTTTCGGTTCGGGCTCGGGAAGTCCCGGGTAGGGTCGGGAGGAGGAGGATCCCGGCTCCCAGGCAGGAGACGCGGGGAGAGGCTGCTCAGCCCCGGCTGCCTCGTGGGCAGAGCCCCGCGCACCCGGTCCCCCCAGGGCGCAGGGGCTGGGGTCCGAGAAGGTGGGCTCTCCCCCGGTCCCTGAACAAACGCAGGCCCGCGGAACTGCATCCGTCGGGCGCGAAGGGTTTGCTTGGCCCTGTATTTCCTCTGCGTGGGGCGTCATTTGGCAGAGAGGGGAAACTGAGGTTAGAGAGGGGAAGGGACTTGATCAAGGTCTCTCATCGAGCCAGGACTAGAGAGGACTAAAGTTTCTTCCAGAAACAGGCCTGGGAATGGGGAGCATCCTCCCGTATGAGGAGGAATGGTGAGGAGGGGGAGGGGCACCCAGGGGGAAGCGCCCCCTAATTGCCTGCTTTCATCTGGACCCCCCAGAAGTGCCCGCCATGGAGCCAGAAGGGGCCGTGGCCAGCCTAGGTTCCGGGGGCCCTGGCCAGCTCCAGGAGCCCCCCGCCCTCCCTCAGCCTGAAGACCCCACCCAGGACAGCTCGGATGGCTCTGACACCGTGCTGCTGCGCCTGTACCCCTGCATCCCAGACTCCGGGAGTCCCGAGCTGGACGGAGTCCTCGCCGCGCCCCACAGTAAGTCCTCTGGGGAGATCAGGCCGGGAGAGGAGGACCCCGACCAAAACTGGCCCCTTCACAAGCACGGGCCACCAACGTGCTGCATGCTACTGGTCCCCATTTTATGGATGGGGAAACTGAGGGGCACTGGAGCTCACCCCGCCTGCCCGGCTGCTGCTGCTCTCCTCCTGGATTACCCTGTGGTCCATCCCGCTCTCCCAGAGACGGTGTTTGTACAGAACTTAGCGCAGTGGTGGCGCGCATCTAGTGACAGTCCCTCTCTCCCTTTCCTGCCTCCTCCCTGAGGCTGGGAGCGTTTTTGCCCTTCTTGTGTCCCGCCTGGCCCCTAAGTGCTTAGAGCTGACCCCGGGCAGGCTGTGGGCGGTGCTCTTCACCTCCGGGTTTAGACATGAAGTTTTCTTCTGGGGCAGAGAAGGCTCAGTGCCCTCCTGACCGCTCCTCTTCTATCCCAGCCGGCAGCAGCTCCCTGAAGCACTCCACCACCCTGACCAACCGGCAGAGGGGCAACGAGATCTCCGCCCAGCCTGCCACCCTGGACTGTGAGTATGCCTCGGGGCCAAGGTTGGGCTCCGGCCCTAGAATTCTCAGCCACCGGAGCTGGAGAATGTCACACTGGGAAAACCTGAGCCCCTGTGCCAAACTCTGACCTCCAGAGATGAGGAAGGAGCCCGACCCTGCCAGGGAGGGGGTGTCACGTTATCTTGACTCTCTGGTTCCGGGACTTTATCCGTCTTTATTATCTTTGAAATTTCCAAAGTTGTCCTGCCCCTCCCCCATAAAGACGTTTCCTTCCCCTCCCTTATAACCCATGCCTCTTTCTGCCTCCCCTTCCTAAACAACAGCTCTGTCCATCCACCAGCTTGCTGCTCAGGGAGAACTGACTCAGCTAAAAGAATACCTTCTTAAAGGTACGTGGCTCCCGCTATCCTCTCCCTGGCTGCTCCTCCCCAGACCCCAGGGACTGTGGTTCTAAGAGTCCTGAGCCTGGCCTACTTTATCAGAGACTGGACTGGGTGGGAACAGGCTCTGCAGAAGAGAGAGTGAGGGGCTCAGGCCGGCCCAAGGAGCTTGGCTTTGTTTGAAGGGCATCTCTTCTGCCCCGATGTATGAGAGCCCGGAGGGCCAGAGGCAGCAGGCCCTGTGAACACAAACCTCTCCAAGGAGTCCCTCTGTCCCCTCGGCTTCCAAATCCAGAAGCAAATGTACAGAGAGGCCCTGTAGAATTGATTGAATATCTAGGTCTAGAATCTAGGAATTCCAGTTTCCAGCCACTTGTTGTTTGCACCTCACCTTGGCCCCCAGGTCACATCTTCATTCCATCTATTGCCTTGGTCATGCCGCCGTCCTCACAGTCAGGGCCAAAGCTCCGAGTCCGATAGTCATCTGGAGCACCATGAAGACCCCCTTCAGAACAGGATTCACACACAAACACACACACCTGTGCGCTGTCCCCCCCCCCCCCCAGCCTCCCTGCCCTGTTGATGCTATGCCCACTTGCACCCTGTAAAGCTGCTAAAAGCCTAGCGAATTCTTCCCATCCTCCCAGGTGACAACCTGGTGAACAAGCCCGACGAGCGTGGCTTCACCCCCCTGATCTGGGCGTCTGCTTTTGGAGAGATCGAGACTGTGCGCTTCCTGCTGGAGTGGGTAAGAGGCTGCTCGGTACCAAGGTCTTGGGGGACAGGGAGGAGTTTGTCCCACGGTCCCCCGCTCGCTAAGGAAAATCCATTGTTCAAGCAGAGGATGGAAAAGATGTTCATTTAACAATAGCTATCATTTATATGGTGCTTTCAGATTTTCCAAAGCCTTTGTGTATGTTAACTCATTGAATTCTTACAACAAAACCATGAGGTGGTTGCTATTGTTATTGCCAAGCTGAACAATTGATTTATATCTCACTTTAGTGGGGAGATGGAGGCTGACAGGCTAATTGTCTTGCCCAGAGTCACACAGCTAGTAAGTATCTGAGGCAGATTTTGAATTCAGGTCTCCTTGACCCCCAAGTTCTATCTACTTTGACACCACCTGTGGGGATGAGCTGAGTACAAGCTTAATGTAAATCAGTTGTGTGGCTTGGCAACAAGAAAGCTAATGTAAGCTTAGGCCATACACAGAAATAGAACGGCCGCCTGCTGTCCCGAGGGAGGGATGGCCCTACTAGTGCCTGCCCCGGTCAGACCTCCTCTGAAGTGCTGTGTTCAGTTCATTTGGAGTCGCCCAACCCCCAGGCTGATGCTTTTGTGGTTATTACATTATGTGGAAAAGACCTTCAGAAGAGGGCACAGAACTTCAGACCATGTGGAGAATATTAATTCTGCAGAAAAGATTTCTTAGAAGGGCCGTGATCACTGTCTAACCACTAGAAAGAATGTCATAGAGAAGGAGGATGAGCAAGGTCAGAGCTGCGAATAGTGGGTAGAAGTGATGGAGCAGAGCTCCACATCAGTGTTGGGACTCACCCAGCACTAAATGAGCTCCCCAGAAGGTGTGGAGAACCCCTTCTCTGGAGGCAGGTCAGCAGGAGGGGCTCATCTATCAGGTGGACCATAGAGGAAGATTTCTTCTTGCCTGGGTGACCTTCATTTTTTTTTTTTTTTTTTTCCTGAGGCTGGGGTTAAGTGACTTGCCCAGGGTCACACAGCTAGGAAGTGTTAAGTGTCTGAGACCAGATTTGAACTCAGGCCCTCCTGACTTCAGGGCTGGTGCTCTATCCACTGCGCCCCCTAGCTGCCCCCAGTGACCTTAATTTCTAAATCTTGTGACATGCAAATGACCTTCCAGATGGGGTCCAGTCAGGACACAGGGCACTGAGTGGTTGTCCCCTTTGCTCTGGACCTTAGACATTTATTTGTATCTCTGAGGGTTCTGTGATACTATGAAGAGCTGTCTGATAGCTGGGGAAGTCTGGGCCAACATTGCCAAACAAGAAGCACCTTTTCCCTGTCTCTCTCTTTCTCTCCCTCTCTCTTTTCTCTGTGGTCTCTGTCTCTGTCTCTCCTCCCCCCACTTTCTCTCTTCCTCTAACTCTTCTCTCTGCCTCTTTGTTTCTCCCCCATCATGTGTTTCTCTCCTCTCTCCACCTCCGTCTGTCTCTCTCCTTTGTTTCCGTCTCTTTCTCTCTCTCCCTCTGTCTCTGTCTCTCTCCATCTCTTCTTCCTCCCCCTCCTCTGGGGACCATGCTGTAGCCCACCCCCTCCCTATTCCCAGTCCCCAAGCATTGGGCAGTAGTTCAGAACTGATGGCCTTTCTGCCCAGGCACTGCCTTCTGGGCCATCACAAGCTTCACTCCTTAGCCATCACTTAAGGGCCCACGGAGGCCACATGGAGGAGTCTCGACTTTGTCTCAGAGTTTGTCTGTCCTGCAGAGGGAGGGCAGGTCCTGCCCTCGCCTTCAGAGGTGAGAGAGTGACTCGGAGTCTTTTCCAGAGGGCTATGATGAGAGGCCTCGGCCCAGCACGGGCATCAGCCCCCGGGTCTCAGTCACTCTCTGGCTCTGGCCGGGCTCACCCCTTCTGGCCCCACAGGGTGCTGATCCTCACGTCCTGGCCAAGGAACGGGAGAGCGCCCTGTCGCTGGCCAGCACAGGCGGCTACACGGACATCGTGGTCATGCTTCTGGAGCGGGATGTGGACATCAACAGCTATGACTGGGTGAGGACCCTCTGCAGCCCCTCCTCAGGTCCCTGGGGTGAAACGGACCGGAGGAGGCTGGGCCGCCTTCCAGAGCCATGGCAGTGTGGGAGTGGCTGTGGACCCTCGAGTCCAAGTCCTGCCTTTGTCATTTCCCACCTTGGCGACCTTGGGTCCCTGACCCCCATCTCTGTCCCTTCCAGCTCCTGTACCATAGACGATCTTGCCTTCTACGTGTCACTCCTGGGCCACTCAGGAGGCTGACCTTCAGTACTGACAGGGGTGTCCTTGGTCCCTTACAGACCCAGTGAGGCCCCCCCAGCCCCTGGCATTGGTGACTCTGGGCTTGTCCCTCCCTTCTTACCAGGGAGGATCCGGGTCCCAGGCCTGCTGAGTACCCAGCTGGTATGAGGAGCCAGGGAGGCTTCTTTGGCCAAAGCTTAGCTCTGAGTGATGTTAGGGAAAAACCGCCAGGTTGGGAGGAGACCTGGATTCTAACCCTCACTTTCTCCATCTGTAAAGGCTTCTTAACAGAAGCTTCTTTCAGCTTCTTAACCCAGGGTGTGTGAACTTTTTTATCTTGAAAACTTTATCTCAGTAGAATGTCCCCTTTATAACTCCTGCGTTTTATTCTGAGGGGTTCGTAGGCTTCGCCAGCCTGCCAGGAGGGACCAGAAGAGTCCCAGGCCTTGGCGATGTCTCGGCACCAGCAGGGTTTGAGATCCTCCTGAGGAGGAGGAAGCGTCTAGGAAGCTGAGGGGCTCCAGGAGGGCGCCCTGCCTGGTAACTACCTACCCCTGAGGATATTCAGGCTGGGGCTTGCCCAAGCCAGGCAGTAAGGGAAACCCTTCCCCAAGGATGGCCATCCTCACCCCTGCCTCTCCATCCTCCAGAATGGTGGGACTCCGCTGCTGTATGCTGTGAGGGGGAACCACGTGAAGTGTGTGGAAGCTCTGCTGGGTAGGTGTGGGCCCCTTCCCCCTCCCCTCAGGGCATGGAGCTTGGGGGAGGGAGGCAGGCTCTGTTAATCCATACTTCAGCTCTCTCCCCCTTTTTCTCCTCTTATTGGATTAGAAGACTTCCTGTCAATTCTCCATAGTCCACTGGGCTTCCTTCATAGGCAGCAAGTTTGCTAGGCTCACAACAGATGTCAGATTTGCAGCCCATAACACTCCCAAGTGAGGTCCAAACCAGATTAAAACGTAATTAGGAAATATTTAACAAAATCAACAAAAATACAATAAAACACGGATTACGTTTTTAAACTTAAGTCAATATGCAGCCTGTAGGGATCCTTGTGTATAGAATTAGTGGCTGCTGTTTCTGTTTGAATTTGGCCACCAGTAACACTTAGATGAATTTTTGGGGCAGCTTCTTTTAGCTTGTAAGCAGCTTGTCCCTAATGAGTAACCAGGGGCATACTAACAGGAGCTTTGTGAGAGATTCAGAGTCCCAGGGCAGGTCCTCGTGGATTCCAAAAAAAGCTTTTAAGTAATTAGAATGTACCAGACAGTGAGCTGTGCATTGGGGAAAGAAGAGATGGTCTCTGCCTTCCAAGAGCTTATATTCTAATAAGCTAGAGAAGCCATAGTGGGAAGAGGATATGTCCCTGCCCCCAGCCCCTCCCCATCAATCAAACAAGAACTGAGCTTTTCCCCTTTTCTGCCTTGGTTTTCAGCCAGAGGGGCCGATCTAACAACAGAAGCAGATTCAGGCTACACCCCTATGGACCTGGCTGTGGCCTTGGGACACAAGAAGGGTATGTACATTCAGAGGAAGGGATTATTATTCAGTGTGTCAGAGGGAGTCTTCACCTTCAGAAGAGTGTTAGTTAGATTTGGGGTCCACTCCACCCCAAACAGACTAATTCAGCAAGCATTTATTCAGTACCTACTGTGTGCCAGGGTAGGGATACAGAGACATAAACAAAAGCCCCTGCCCTCAAGACCACCTTCTGCTGAGTGAAAATATACATAAAGAAGTAAAAACTATATACAAGTTTGTTGGGGACAGTACCTCATCTTGATCTGCCCCCATATATAGCCTCCAGGGCCTGGGGGGGACAGTGGTAAGAAGAGAATAATAATCCCAAATTCCCAAAATAAAAATTCCCCCCAAAAAAGTTTTAAGTTCTGCAGAGCCCTTTCCTCACAATCAGCCAGTGAAACATACTACCAGTGGTATTCCTATTTCACAGAGACTCAGGCAGGCTGCTCCCCCAGTCACAGAACTAGTAAGAAGCAGTATGTAGTACAGTGGTTGGAGGCAAGATAACCTGGTTTTGACCTGCCTCAGCCATGAGCTAAGTGTGTGGCCCCACAAGTATCTGAACTCCACTGGACCTTTGTCTCTTTACCTCTGATACCAGCCCCTGGACCCTGCCCTAGCTAGCCTATCAAGGATGTGTGTAGAGGAGAAAATGCTGGTCTCAAAATCAGGACAAAATGGGGTTCCAGTCCTACCCTCATGGGCTCTGGAGCCTCAAGTCAGCTGTCTTCCCCTCAATTCTGCATCAACTCCTAATTCTGAACTTCATTTTTTCTTTATGTAAAATGGGAATCCTGTTACCTGCACAGGGTTGCCCTGAAAAGAGCCTTTCCCATACCCTAAAATCCTCAAGAAACCAAAAGTTTTTGTCAGCTGTCAATAGCCCCACCATTCCAGCCACTGCCAAGGCTCCATCTAGTCCCAGCTCCGTCCCCACCTGGCTGTGTAGCCCCTCCTTGGAGGGACAGACCTTTTCTCCCCATCTGCACCAAATCCACCAGAAAGATCTGTTTTAGACAGGTCCCAGGAAACCTGGGGTTGTGAGGGTTCTGTTCCCATCTCCTTCCTACCCCATGAACCATTTACTTATCCTCATTGTACAGATGAGGAAACTGAGCCTCAGAGTGATAGTGTCCTACTGGCTTGTGTCACTGCCAGGACACTAAGTCAGATGTGCCATTCCAAGCTCCTGGCAGTCCCCGCTCTCGCCTCTTTGTGCTGGCAGGGCAGAGGGGGTCCTAAATTATTTTCTCTCACTCCCTTCTTTCTGGGCTTCAGTCCAACAGGTGATGGAGAACCATATCCTTAAACTTTTTCAGAACAAGCTGCTTCCAGAGACAGAGTGAAAGGGGCCTAGGCCACTAGGCTTTGGTCCTGTGCCTTCCATCTGGTGCTCAGGAAGGCCAGCTCACTTAGAAGCCAGTTCTTCAATCCCTATGGCCAGGGAGAGCAGGTCCAGGAGATCTCCCTCTTCCCATGGCTGAAGGCTGTGGGTCTTTCCCTAGCCACCTACAAATATCTGGGGGGACCACAACCAAGAACTCCGTGTCCAAGAACTCCAGTGCACACGAGGCAGACCCCCAAACAGAAACAAGGCAGCTCATCTCCTTCCCAGGACCGTGGGAGGGTCTGTGCTCCTGGCTAATGACTTGACCCCGTAGCTCCCTGCCATGATGGCTCCTCTGCTGCCCCATCACCAGCCATCCTGGGAATCCCTCCCTGCTTCCCCAAGCCCATGGAATGGGAACATGAACCAATAAAACCAGCTGCTACCCCCACAAGCAGGGTCAACACTGGCTGTTCCATCTCTGACACCCAGGGAAGTCTGGCTATAAGGAAATAGGGCAACTGTAGCCTGGAAGAGAGGAGAAATGGCTGCCTTCTTAGATCTGAGGGGCCACTCTGAGAAGGCCTCGGGCTGACTCCTTTGTTCCAGAATGAGGGAGCCTGCTTCCCATTACATGTAGATGGCACAGGGGGCTGAGAGTGAGACAGGTGGGGCCATTCAAGCAGCCTGGCGATCCCAAGGTAGGAATGTGTGGGCTTCTCTTTTCGTTTTTAAATGAACAAGCATTTACCACTTAAAAGAAAAAGCTTGGAACAAATGTGCATAATCGGGCAAAACAAATTCTACAACGTCTAGTCCAAAGAATGCTTATTTTGCATCCTGAACCTCTCACGTGTACTTCAGCATCTTGGCCAGACGCTGCAGTGACCAGACTTCTCAAGTCCTTCAGAGCCGTCTCTTCGATGCTGTTAGTGTGTCAGCTGTTTTCCAATCACGCCTGGCTTCCTGGAAGGATTAAACTGAACCTCTGAGACTTCTTTCTGGGGTTCTCTCAGGTTCTTGGGGGGAGAAGAGGGGGTGGGAACCACTCTGGTCACCCAAATTATAACTCCTCCTACTTCCTGGCCACTGGGCCAGAGGCAGGTGTAGCTTCTGCTCTGTCCTTCCAGGGAGTCCTGCGGGTGAGGGGAGAAGCTGGGCTGCTGGGCCGCTCACAGCTTCTCCCCAAGGATCCGCAGGTGGTAGATGATGATCCGGCCAAAAAAGTCAGTGCTCTTCTCGAAAGTTACCTTGAGCTTGTCCAGTGTGACATCTGCCACGGGGAAGCTGTAACTCACGCGCTGTCAAGGTTAACAGGACTGAGCTGGGGGCCCCACTCGGAGCCCAGTCAGGACCCGGTCCCTGCCAGGGGCTTCCTCAGCTCCCACTGACCCCCGCCTTTTCTCCCAGCTCCCACGGAGGCCTCCAGCCCGGCCCAGTGCTGCCTAACCCGAGCTGGGCCAGCCCCCTCCCCCCAGCGGAGAGGATATCTGCAGGGAGTTGTTGTCCTGGGGGTAGAAATCCCCAATCTTCTCCAGGGACTCGCTCTTCCTGCCACCTGTTTTTAAAGAAGGGAAAGAGAAGGGCTCAGCAGCACAGAGTCTGCGCTGGAGCCCTACAGGAGGGGCCGGGCCAGACCACCCCCTCCTCCCCTTGACCCCTCCTCACCTTCCAAGCGGCCTTGGCGGCTCGCAAACCCCCCCTGGAACTGGATCTGCACCTGAGACACGCGGACGGACTGGGGGAATTCCAGCATCACCCACTGGGAGGTGCCCTGAGGTCAGACAGCCAAAGAAAACGGGGTCAGTCCCCGGAAAATGCCAGCGCCCACCCGGCGGGCAGGGGCTCGGACTGGCCTCCGGCTGCAGTGAAAGCCAGCCGCCCCCCGGGTTCCTGAGAGGTGCGCAGCGCCCCTCGGTGGACCTGCAAGGCCCTGTGGGAGTGCCCCGGGGCCGGTGTACGCGGCACGCAGAGGCGGCCTCAGCCTCCCACGGGGAGGGAGGGAGGCGGGCTGGCCCCTGAAACCTGCAGTGGGCTCTCCCGGGGCTCTTCCGGTCCCACCGCGGGGCCGCCCCCCCTCCCCCGTCACCTGGTCAGAATTCCAACACGTCTCATCCTGCCCGTCAAACAGATGCTTCTTTCCAAACTGCTTCGAGTCCCGCTGCAGCACGGAGCTCACCCTGCGGAGACACCGAGGGGGGGGGTGGCAGCGGCGCGGGGTGGGGGGGCAGCCGCGGCCCCGCGATCCCGGCCCGGGACCCGCCCTCACCTGCTCACGGTCTGGCTGCAGACCAAAGGCACCGAGGCGGCCATGGCCCGCCGGCGGGGCAGAGTCAGGCCACGTGGGCCAAGTCACGCGGTCGGCCTCAGCTTCCTCATCTGTAAAATGGGGCAGTGGGGGAGTCGCGATCCAAGGAGAGCGTGTCTGCAAGGTGCTTAGTAAATGTCCCCTTCCCACCCGGGCCCTCGGAGGGAGACGGCTCCAACCGCCAGCCTCGGACAGACGGGGAAGCTGAGCCCAGACACGGCGAATGGCCAGCCCAGAGACCCCGCCTCCTCCTCCGTGGCTCTCGTCACCCCCCGCGCTTCCCCGCTCCGGGGACCTCCCGCTTCTCTCGGCGCGCCCGGGCCCAGGGGGCCGGAAGAGAGTCCACAATTTTAAAAGGACTGAGGCGGGAGCGCCGGGCGCGATCACGTGGGGAGCGCCGGCGCCCCCTCCCTCTCGGATGCTGCACGTGGAGATCTAGTCCAGGCCGACGCGGAGGCCAACGGCGCGCAGGGCGCAGGCGCGGGGCGGGGCGGGGACCGGAGCGGCGGGGCGGGAAGTGCTTCCCGGTGCATCCTGGGGCCTGGGCGGAGCAGAGCGGGCCTGCCCCTCCTCAGACTTTAAAAGGCCCGGCCTGCCCGAGCCGCGGTCGGGAACGCTCCTCCCTGACCTCGCTTCTGGGCCCTTTGCCTAACACCTCCGGGGACACTACTGAGAGCCCAGGATTGGGCAGGAGCACTCTCCACCCCCGCCCCAGTGGCTCCCCGAGCCAAGCGCCTTCCCAGCCTGCCCCGCCCCTCCTCTTCCCTGTGGGGTGCTCCCGCACACCCCCTCCCCTCGAGCCCTGGCGTCCCTGCCCTTCTCTTTTTCCTGCATCCCTCGTCTCAGCTAAAACCGCACCTTCTACCGAGAAAGTGAAGTCTTTCCCAGGCCTCCTTAGTCTCAGCGCGTCCCCCGAGACCGCCCAGCTCGTCCTACCGCATCTCGCCCTGACGCACTGTTTCCCAGCTGCTTCTCGGGTAGAACGGGCCCTGGCGGGCAGGGCCCTCGCGCGGAACCTGACCAGAAGGGGCTGAATCAATGCGCGCTGACCCCTATCCCGGCCCGCCCAAGAGAAAGGCCCCTCTTCACACCACTCAGCTTAGCCAAAATGACAGGGAAACAGTTCCGAGGTCCGTGCCCGTATTCTCCCCGTTTTACGTATGAGAACACTGAGGCTGCGGGGTGACGAGAGTGCTCCCAGAGCTGGTGAGCCCGAGGCTGGACTCGGATTTAGGTGTCTCTGAGTCCCTCCGTGGCACCGCCTAGTCCGGCCACACGTTCTTAGAAAGAACCGGGGCGCAGCTTAAAAGAGACCTGAAAGAAGCAGACCAATGGAAATAGACATGAGCCTTGTACCTCCATAACTGACTTTCTAGCCAGCCCCATAGCAGCCCTTCTGAACCTCCTCAAGCCTCCCCTACTCCCAGTCCTGCTCCCAGCCCAGCACCTCTCGTCACAGGTTACTGAGAAAATAACGACTCGCTATTTGACCAAAATTCCTGGGAAAACAGCCCAGCAAAACTAGGCATAAACATGAGGGATGACGTCATGAGCAAATTAGGAGAGCACGGAAGAAACTGTCAAATTTTTGGATAGAGAAAGAGTTCATGATCAAGAAAGAGAGGTAAAATAATTCAATGAGAATCCCCTCAGATTTGAGGAATCACTAAACAAGACATGATACATGAATGTGATGGAATACTATTGTGTTGTAAGAAATGAAGTGAATGGTTTCAGAAAAAATGGGGAAGACCTACATGAAATGATGCACAATTGAGTAGAACCAACAAAACTATCTCAGCAAGGGTAAAGATCAATTGTGAAAGAATTTGCAACTCATCATTAAAATGAGCCACCACAACTCCTGATTTAAAATGTTATCTACCACATGTTGCGGCCGGAAACATTTTTTTTTTTATTTTATTTTTTCCAATGACATGCTAAGATAGTTTTCAACATTCATTTTTGTAAGAATTTGAGTTCCAAATTTTTTTTCTCCCTCCTGCCTCAAAATGACAAACAATCTGATATAGGTCATACATGCACAATCATATTAAACATTAGTAATGTTGTGAACAAAGAATCAAATCAAAAGGGAAAAACCATGAGAAAGGAAAAAAGTGAAAATAATATGTTTCAATCTTGAGGCATCTTCCCTTAATTTTTCTTGCTTTTTTTTCCCTTTCAATTTATGGCTAATATGGAGATTTTTAAATGACTGCATATGTATAATGGGTGTCATATTTCTTGCCTTCTCAATGTGTAGAGGAAAGGGTGAAGAGAGGGAGAAAATGTAGAATTGATAATAAAAAGAATTAAAAAAAAAAAAGAAAAAATAGAAGTGCAGCTAGGGGGCGCAGTGGATAGAGCACCAGCCCTTGATTCAGGAGGACCCGAGTTCAAATGTGGCCTCAGACACTTAGCACTTCCTAGCTGTGTGACCCTGGGCAAGTTGCTTAACCCCAATTGCCTCAACAACAACAACAACAACAACAACAACAACAACAACAAAGAAGGAAAAGAAAAGAAAAATTTTAATTACCCATGCATATGATTTATAAATAAAAAGCTTCAATAAAAAAGTAGAAGCCAGTCACGATGAGATCCTTCATCTTTCAGCCTCACCTTATTCTCTGCTCCTTTATTCCATCTCTGAGAGGTAACTCTCCTCCTCACCAAGGCAAACCCCACTTTGTGTGCCCTCCATGGCATCTAATTCAGTTCTCTCCAGGAGATTGCCCCTCCATACACCCACATATAATCATTCCTCTCTCTCTTAAATTTTCAATTCTTCCCTATCTACTGGATCTTTCCCTGCTGTCCACAAACATGCCCATCCTTAAAAAACCCTTCCATCTCCCTCCGTCTCTCCTTTCTTTCTCAGCCAAAACCTTTGGAAAAACTATCTACACTTGTCTCCATATCCCCTGCTCATATTCACTTCTCAACCTTTTGCAATCTGGTTTCCAATCTGATCGCTCAGCTGAAAGAAATTGCTCTCTCCAAATTTCCCATCAGTCAACAAGCATTTATTAAATATCTACTAAGTTCCAAGCACTCTACAAAGCACTGGGGACATAAAAAATAAAAAACAGTTCTCGCCTTCAAGGAAGACACAAAGCTGATCCTCTAGAAACATTTCACTCTGTGGTCCCCTCAGAAATTCAAATTAAAATACCCCTCTGGTAGGGATACATGCATATATGTTGTTAACTGGGTACATGCAAAATATGTATAAAGCAATTGGAATGGTAATCTCAGAAGAGGAAGCATTTGGCATTGGGAAAGGCATTTTGCAGAATATGGGATTTGAAATCAGCCTTAAGGAAAACAGGCAGTGATGGGGAAGGAAAGCATCCCATAATAGCAGAAAAGTCACAAAAAGGCAGAGACAGGAGATAAACTGTCATGTTTGAGGAAATGCAAATAGGCCAGAGTTGCTGGATCAGAGAGGAAAATAAAGTATAAGAAAAGAGGTAGGAAGGGATTGGGTTATAAAGAGCTTTAAATGCCAAATTGAAGATTTTATACTTCATCCTGGAGGTAATGTGGAATCACTGAAGTTTGTTATATAAGGGCACATGAAATGATCAGACTTATGCTTTAGGAAAATCACTCTGGTAGCTGTGTGAAGGATGGATTGGATCAAGGAGACTTCAGGAAACCAATTAGAAGGCTATTTATTTATTACAATTCTTCAGGCAAAAAGTTGAACTATGCTTCTTCAACTCATCTTACAGATGAGGAAACTGAGGCAAACAGGGTGAAGTGATTTGCCCAGGGTGACACAGTAAGTGTCTGGGGCCAGATTTGAATTCAGCAAGTCCTGACCTGAATTCCAGACCTGGCACATTGAGGGCCCATCAGGTCCAGACAAAAACTTTCAGAAAGATCCCTTCCATTTCACACACTGTATAAAGGACAGGGAACTTCCACTTGATCTGGAATTTTCTCTCAAAGGTCCTCCTTTGTGAAGATGTGCTCTGGGGGACCCTGTAAAGCATTAGAATCTCTGCCCGGCTCCCGCATGCCCTACCCTCCTCCCGCGCTCAGGTGCCTCTCAAATGAATTTCTAGGAATCCACGGAGATCGGGTCCCTACAGCGCAGCCCTACCCCAAGCTCTCCCAGGTTGGAGGAATCCTGTCCTCAGACGGAGTAGTCTTCAGTTCAACCCAAAGAAAGCCAGGGATAGGCCCATGTTCCAGCCACCAGGTGGCGAGGACAGACCACGATGCACATGGGCTCGGCAGCTACAGGACCCGATCTCCAAGCGCCGGCTCAGCCAAAGTTCGCCTCTTCTCCAAGCGCAGGAAAACCCAGAGACCCCCGGTTTTGTCCAGCCAGCTCTAGAAACTCCAAGGGCGGGGAGCGGGTATCAGAGGAATGGAAGATTCGCAGTCCTCTACAGGACAGCTCTCAGTCCAGCTCCCTTCCTTTCCGGCCCTTGCGCCACACTGGGCTCCCCGCCTCCCCTAACCCCCAGCACCCAGGGGCAGCTGGCAGGAAGGAGGGAGCTCAGAGCTCGCCAGGGTGGGGAGGGGAAGCGTCTCTGGCCGGGGACTTCGGCGCCAGCCCCTGATTAATACGCTGTGAGACGGAAACCTCCTTTCCTGGGGAAGAAAGGAATCGGGGCGGAGATGGAGGGGACTGTTAGGCTATGGGGATTCGAGGGCTAAGGGAAAGGTCAGACCGCTGCTAGCTGGGGAGGGTCAGATCCCCGGGGGACTGAGGGATGAATGATTCCCACCATTCCCTCAACTGAAGCCTCTTCCTTCTCGATCGCCTCCCTCTCCCAAGATGTCCTTCCTCCTTCAACTTACCTGACATTAACTTTGTGGTTTTTATATTTGTAAATCTTATTTCCTCATAGAATGGAAACTCCTTGAGGGCAAGAACTTTTGTCTTTTTTGCTTCTACACAAACAAACACAATATCTGGTGCCCCGGAGGTGATTGATGATAGCCAATTGAATGACTGATTTTTCTGTATCCCCACCACCCTGGAGATAGTTAATGAGGGGCAGGAACCACTAAACCTTTAACATTTTATGTTCCAAAACAGAGGTGTCAAATACTGTCAAACGAGGGCCCTCAATACTCCCAAATGCAGCCAGAACCAGTTTAAAATGTAATTGGGGAATATTTAACAAAATGAATAAAAATACAGTAAAATGTAGATATTACATTTTAAAACCAACTCAATATGGAGTCCACAAAGATACTTATTTATGATCTTTCATTTCTATTTCATTTTGATCTTCTTGGTTTAAGATGCCTTTCAGCTCTGACATTATGATGTGGATTAGAAGAGCAATTTCTAGCTCCAAATGATGTGTTTAGGGTTCAGTGCCAAATGTTGGGATTTGGTCATGTGAAGAATTCACAATAGCCATTCTCTTAGGCAAAAGGTTTATTTGGGAGAAGAGGTTACAGACAAAAATTAAGTGATACAATAGACACTAGGAATGGTAAATATGAAATAGAATTGGGAGAGCATATAGTTACCAAGGAAAGGGATTTTTAACAATTAATGATGGAAAAGACAAGTTCCCTAGTGGAACTCACAAGTAATTGGGAGAAAGGGAATATCCCAGTAGGATGGACTATGCCCTTAACTGGCAGGAGTTTACCTAAAAGAGGTAGTTATAGTACCAATAGAGGCATGGTGGGGAGGAGTGACTGACTGTGTGGCATAGAGGAGAGAGGGGAGAAAGACATGAAGAAGAGTAGTAGAGGCCATGACCCAAAAGGGGTCAGCAAATCAGATTTATAGGGGAAATTTAACCCCAGGGGTTTGACACAACTCGGATTTCTAATCTGCCATAGCAAGATCTGACTTCCACAGAGAGTGGGACAATAAGGCTAAACTGATCCCCACCCCTGCCCTTCTCTGCTCTGCTAGTCTACTCCCTTCATTTTACAGATGAGAAAACTGAGGCTCCAAGAGAGTGACACATCTTCCTGTCTCCAAGACTAGCATTCCATCCACACTAATCTGGTGTCTTAAAGTCCTAACATTCGACATTCTAATAAGATAAAATTATATATATAATAATCTAATTAAAAACTCAGATCTAGATTGACATTCTCAGATCCCTTCCAGCCCTGACATCCAAGTTCTAAGATCCTTGACAGTTTTGCCACTTAGTGACATCCCTAACATTCCACATGCTAAAGTTTCTTCTTGCTCTAACCTTTAAGGACCAATAAATTATCAAGTCAAACCCAACTGATTAAAAAAAAAAAAGAAGAACATTGTAGAGTTTGTTCAAGAGGAATTAAGATGTGGTAGAAAGAGCCCAGGAAATAGAGTAATAAGGTAATAAGGCCTGAGTTCATATCCAGATTATGCCATGTATACAGGCACTTACATCTCTGGGTCTCAGTTTCTTTTGCTTTAAGATGGGCTTGTACTAGATGCTCTCTAAAGCCCCAGATAGCTTAACCCCCATGATCTTATTACATCCCCTGGAAAGGAAATCAGAAATCAAAGACTTCCAATGAAAGATAGTTCACATCTTCTCCTTAGAAAACAGAATAAAGACGGTTTCATCCATCTGCAAAGGCAACAAGCAACATCCTTGCATGGGATACTGGATTATACACTTTGTATTTCCTAGGACAGGTATAAACAACAGGCCACCATGAAGGGGCAATGAGATGGAGCAGAGGACAGAGTGTTGGGTCTGGAGCTGGGAAGACCTGAGTTCAAATATGGACTAGTTATATAGCTTTGGACAAATCATTTAACCTTTGTCTGCCTTAGTTGTCTCATCTGCAAAATGGAGATAACAATAGAACCTATCTCCAAGGCTCTTTGGGAGGATAAAATGAGATATTTGTAAAGCTCTTTACAAATCTTAAAACATCATCATGATGATGTGATGACAGTTGGGATGAAACCAACTCAACCACTGTTCCTGGAAGGGGAGAGTCATTCTATTCTCTTCTGACCTCCTTTACCCTGGGTAACATTCCAAAATGCCCTTCCCCGGGACCCCATTGGACATTTTCACCCCTGTCTGTTTTCCCCTGCTATCCCTAGGGTTTAGCAAATTGACTTGACCCATAGTAAGTATTGAATAAATACTTTGTATCTTATTCCTCATCATTTATTCATCATTCTTATTCCTCTTACCAGGTTATAAGATCAGAGATGCAGAATCGGAAGGGATTTTAGCCATCATCTAGTCCAGCTCTCTTATTTTACATATCACAAAACTGAGACCCTGAAAGGTCACATAGGTAATACTAGCAGCATCTTAGTCTTCTTTGCACAGTACCATGCAGCTTTTTCTGAATGACACAAGGAAGTCATTTTATTATTGTTGTTCAATCCTATCTGACTCTTTGTGACCCCATTTGGGATTTCTTGGCAAAGATACTTAAGTGGTTTGCCTTGTTCTTCTCTAGTAAATTAAGGCAGACACAGGTTAAGTGTCTTGCCCAAGATCATATAGCTAATAAGTGACTAAGGCGGGATTTGAACTCAGGTCTTCCTAATTTCAGGCCCAGTATTTTATCCACTGATCCATCTAGCTGCCTCCTAGGCAAATAGACATTTAATAAGAACTGATTGATTCAGATAGTGAATGTGAGAAGCAACAACAATCATGCAGGTAGAAGGATCAAGAGGAAGTACTTCAGAAACCACAGAAGGAAAGAGTTTTGGGGAGGAGGGTGAAGTGGTAATAAAGGTATCAGATGTAATAATATGATGTAGAAATATGAAATTGTTTTGGAAGGGCATAATTATAAAAGAATATTATAAAATAGTATAATAGAGATTTGGTTCATTATATGGAGCAACCACAACAAGCCATCTATCACCGATAAAAATTTACTATTTTATTTATGTGGATAGCACATGGGGGACAAACTATGAGAAGTAAAATTGTAAAGTTTTGTTTCCACAGTTGAAAAGTTTCAGAGTCTCATGCCCTGGTAGAAAAGAATGTGATATATAAGTTTTAAGGTCAGTACATCCTGATTGAAGGTAACTAAAGAATGTCTTAAGTCAACAGAAGTAACTGCAGGTGCTGCTTGAGTGCAAATAATCTAGGTTTATGCTCCAGGCAAGATAAATTTTTAATTGAGCATGCTTAATAAGTCTCATGTATATTAACTTCTCCTCCCTTAAGGAGGAGACAGATACCATTTTTGAAAATGTGATGATGTGGCAAGAGGAGGGGGGGAAATGGATCAAAGAATGTATGTACTGGGAGTGTCATGAAATATTAGATTTTGGAAGGATCTCCAATGGAAATTCTGAAGAGGTAGGATGAGATTATGGAATATAATAATTGCTTGTTCTGGCCTCTGTAATTTGTGTTTGTACCCCCACAAAGGGCTATGGTGCCCACTTCTTGCAAGAAACATAATAAAGCCTCTCGATCCACTCCAAGAATTTGAGTCTGAAGTTTTCATTTCTGACAAAATCAATCACAACTAAGCAAGATAGAGTAATAAGTGACTGAGCAATTTGCTTTTGAAGGGATATGACTTTTATAGCTCAGGAGAAACCAAGGAGTGGGAGGGCAGGATCTGAGAAGTAAGGGAAGGAACTAGCAAGGAGTTTGATAATACTGAGGAAGGAGGAGGAAATTAAGGCAGGATCTAGGGAATAACAAGGAAGTATATAGAGATGTTGAGATTATTTTAAGGGACAAACTGGAAAACTCTGGGAAAACTGAATTCCCATAAAGGCTGTCTCAAATATGCTAATCAAGGCAGTGAAAAAAACTTAAGTTCCTATCATGGTTGACAATAGGAACTGGATGGGCTGTTTTTAGAAATTCCTGAGAATAAACTAGTTCAGCCCACAATCTGATCCAGAGTTCCCAACAACAGCATGGTCAATAGTGATGATTATTGCAGGAAAAAGAAAATGGAGGGCAACTAATCTTTATATTTAGGATTTTTAGGTATTCATTAAGGGGAGAATAGAACTCCATGTGTTATAAAACTGACTTTTTAAAGCTTAACAAAATGCTTTCTAAGACAGAATGGCATCTCTGTGGTATGGGTGTCCCTTAACTCTCTCCTCTCTACACTTTCTTCCTTGGTATCTTCATTCATTCCTATTGTTTCATATACTTGTAGATGACTTTCAAATCAATATCTCAAATGAGTTCAAATGATATATGTAAAGCAATTTCCAAATCTTAAATCCTTTTTATTATTTATTATTTAATTCTCATCTTTAAAAAATGGATTTTAGTGAGAAATCATCCTGCGATAAGTCACTTTCTTGCTAGTAATCTTTTATATATAATATTCTGTAGGGGCCATTTCCAATCATCCCAATCTATATCTTCCCATTGGATTTAGATGGCTTCAGAGGAGAGAGTAAGACTTGTGATTTTGCACAGCTCTCCCTCCCTTAAATCCAATTCACTTACAAGTCATAGCATCACCTTCCTGATTTCATGGTTTTCTTCAAGAACTAAGGATAAACAATAACCACTAAGTAGTAGAACCTGGGGACCCAATTGGCTAGTTCCAGTTGGACAACACAGTTTCCTCCTTCCTTCCTTCTTTCTTTCTTCCCTCTCTCCTTCTCTTCCCACCCTATACCCTTACTTTCAGGTGCTCTGCTCAAAAGAATATAAATTTTAATGGCTGAAACCACATATTGAAAATATATTGGGGTTTAGGGGCTAGATTTCTTTCTTGAGGACCATGCCTTAAACCAAATCACTCTGGCTGTCATTGATTGACCTACAATAAGTCCATCCCCAAGCCTCACTTGAGCCATTGTTTGAGCCTTGATTGTTTCTCTTTTGGTCAGAAAGCCTGAAGATCTTCCCTCCCAGACTAATTTTTTACTAGGGAAGAGACCATTCTTTGTCTCATTTTTTGCCTAATTTTAATCATTGAATGTTCAGTCAAACTGAGACCTCAGAAAGACTGTAACTTAAAAAAGCCAAGGTCCCTCACTGCATCCAGGGCTATCTTCGCTCATCCTGCTCTATATCTTGTCATTCCAGATGGCTCCAGAAGAGAAAGGGAGGCTGCTGATTTTGCATAGCCCTCCCTCCCTTAAATCCAATTTACTCCTCTTCATGAATGAGAATGTCCTTCATTCTCAAGAGGAACAAACAGACTACTGCACAAGTATATAAAATAATTATTTTTTTAAATGAATAAAAGTTTTGGAATATATGTTTATATTCTGTGCGTTCACTGAAAGCACTTTTTGGATAAATTCCATAGCAAACAGGATGGCTAGAATGATAGCACCTCATCCTGATTCCAAATGATTTTCTTCAGCTAGATCTCTACATTTCAAAAGCTTTTCATTCCATGTAAAATGGAGATTATGCATACTTAATATACTATTTTAAGGGCTGATTAAATTTTTATGAACTACTGTTATAGCCAGATGATTATGATTGCAATGGGTAATAATACTCAATTTCCAATACAGATTACTTGTTGAATTCTCAAGGATAGTTTAGCATCTATATATTATGGAAACTAATCTATTAACTTATGAAGAATAGTATGTTTCTAGTGTATAACATTGTCCACCAGATAGTGTTTTTAAATTATTTTATTGGTATCTTCTTATTTTAAATAATATCTTATTTTCCCCAATTACCTGAAAAAATAATTTTAATATTCTCTTTAAAAATTTTGAGTTTCAAATTCTCTTCCTCTCTTTTTTCCCTTCCCCTTCCTGAGATAGCAAGTAATTTGATATAGGTTATACATATGCAATTAGGCAAAATATATTTTTGTATTGTCATGTTGTATAGGTTATACATATGCAATTAGGCAAAATATATTTTTGTATTGTCATGTTGTGAAAGAAAACAGACCAAAGAAACTCTACCAAAAACCACACATGGGGGACAACCAGGTGGAGCAATGGATAGAGCACCAGCCCTAAAGTCAGGAAAAATAATTAAAAGATATCAACATACAATTTTCAGATGAACAAATTAAAGCCATTTCTAGTCATATGAAAAAATATGCTAACATCACTATTGATCAGAGAAATGCAAATTAAAACAACTCTGAACTACCATCTCACACCTCTCAAATTGGCTAAGATGACAGGAAAAGATAATGATAAATGTTGAAGGGGATGTGGAAAAACTGGGACACTAATGCATTATTGGTGGAGTTGTAAAACGAAGCAACCATTCTAGATAGCAACTTGGAACTATGCCCAAAGGACTATAAAACTGTGCATACTCTTTGATCCTACAGGGTATCTATTGGAGCTATATCCCAAAGAGATCATAAAAGCGGTACAAGGACTCACATGTGCAAAAATGTAACAGCTCTTTTTATAATGACAAAGATTTGGAAATTAAGTGAATTTCCATCAATTGGGAAATGGCTGAATAAGTTAAGGCATATGAATGTAATGGAATATTATTGTTCTATAAGAAATGATGAGCAGGTTGATTTCAGAAAATTCTAGAAAGACGTTCATGAACGGATGCTGAGTGAAATGAGCAGAACCAAAACATTATACACCACAACAGCAAGATTATGTAATGATAAACTATGATACTTAGCTTTTCTCAGCAATGTGGTAATCCAAGACAAGTCCTGTTATGGCCCAGAACTCTGAACTTGAAACAAAGGATTCTTACAAGGTACTAAGTCAGTGGAATTGATGGAGACAATAGTTATCTAATTTAGCATGGTTCAGTATGGTTGATTTAATCTTACAAGGAAATGTTATGGGCCAAACTTGAGACAAGGTACTAAGTGGAATTGAGGAGACAATGATTTAATGCTACAACAAATAATGATTTCCTAGTATGATTGGTGTGTACTCAGTGTAGAGCACATAAGCAAGAAGCTCTCAGAGCCAGAAGGGACAAGTGTACTAGAAGCTCTCAAAGGCTGAGACAGATTCATTCTATCTTTCACCTTTGTTGTGGCTGGAGGCTGAAGCACAAATCTCTGGAGTCAGGAGATTCAGAAGCCAGGGAAGACAAGCAGGAGCTCAAGCTCTAGGAACCAAGGAGGGAGATAGGCCTCCAGAAAAACTAGCCCCAAGTGAAGGAGACAAGACTGTGAAGGAGACAATAAAGGATTTGGATTTTAACCCTGGCTACTCGTGTGGTGATTATTGAACTGAAATGAAGGCTGCCTCCAGAGACCCCAAGAAAACCTCAACAGAGAACATTACATTTTAGAGAGACTATTACAAAGTCTAATAGAGTTGAGATGGAAAATGCCATCTGAATCCAGAAAAAGAACTATGGGACTGAATGTGGATTGAAACAGTACTTTTTACTTTTTTTTTTTTTTTTTTTTTGGTTTGGTTTTTCATCCTTGTAGTTTTTCTTTTTTTTTTCCCTCTGATTTTTCTTGCATAATATGACAAATATGGAAATATGATTAAAAGAATTGTACATGTATAACATATCAGATTGCTTGCTGTCTTAGGGAGGGGGGAAAATAAGAGGGAAGAGAGAAAAAAATTGGAACACAAAATCTTATAAAAATGAATGTAGAAAACTATCTTTACATGTATTCAGAAAAACAAAATACTATTGAGCAGTGGTCCTCAACACTTTTTAAACAGGGACCAGTTCCCTGTCCCTCAGACTGTTGGAGGGCTGGACAATAGTAAAAACAAAAGCTCACACTCTGTTTCAAACCATTTGCCATAACCGGGTGGGCCGCATAAATGTCCTCAGCAGGCTGCATCTGGCCCGAGGGCCGTAGTTTGAGAATCCCTGCTATTGAGGAAAAAAAAATTTGGTATACAGACACATCTCATTTCATTACACTTTATTTTTTCACACTTTGCAGATATTGCATTTTTACAAGGTTTGAAGGTTTGTGGCAACCTTGTACCAAGCAAGTGTATTGATGCCATTTTCCCAACAGCATGTGCTCACATCATATCTTTGTCTCTCATAACTTTGATGCCAGATGCGTGTTGCTTAGAGAAATATGAGACATTTGTAAGGATTGCCTTTATTCACTGGTTCAAATTGACTTCCAGATTATTCCTTTTTCTAGCCCCAATCTCTCCCAGGACTTCTTTACCACATCACCAACTACCTACAGGATATCTCCACTTGGATATCCCCTGATATCTCAAATTGAACCGTAATTGAATTCATCATTTACCTACTAAATCTATTACTTTTCCCAAAAATACAGTTTCTATTGATGGAATCACCACCTTTCCAGTTAAAGGCTTAAAATCTTAAAAGACATTTGTTACTCTTATCTCTTCATCATTTCCCATATTAAGTCCTATTGATTCCACAACATCTCTTGAATCTGTTCATTATTACTATTACCAGTTCTACTTATTTAGTTCAGGACCTCATCACCGCTTACCTTTTAATTGACTCCTAAATGCTTTCTCTTCCTCAAGAATGGCTTTTTGGTTTTGTTAGGGAAGAGGATTATATAAAGAATAGACATCATTATGTATATGATCATATATGATGTCAATAAGGCAGAATTATTCAACTCATTTTTATTTTGCTTCATCTACTAAGAAAACCACTTTTGGGTTGGAAAAATAGAGATAAGAGCACACTTTGCTACTCTCAATGAGTTCAAATTACCAGTTCCAAATAAACTGCTAATAGGGTCTTAGAGTCCTGAAAGAACTGATGGGTGGGATTCCTGAGTCATTCCCACTGAATTTTTAGAGACCAAGAAGAACAATAGAAATGTATTTCAGGACTGGAGAAAGGCAAATGTTATCTTGGTTTCTCCTGCCCACCCTCTCCCCGAAAAAAAAATAAACAAATAAATAAATAAATAGATAAACAAATAAATAAATAAATGAAAATTTTAAAAAAGGAAGTGTCTGCAAACTCTAGAATTTCAATTCCTGGAAAAAATTTAGAATGTACTTGAGAAAGTGAATGTGAATATCTGGAAAAAGGAGTGATGGGTGTAACCAGAAGTTTTCATCAAGGACAATTCATGCCTGCCTGCCTTCCTTCCCTCCTTCCTTCTTCCATCCTTCCCTTCCTCCCTCTCTTCTTCCTTCCTCCCTCCCTCCCCACTTTTTTTTCCTTCCTCCCTCCCTCCCTCCCTTTTTTCTTTCCTTCCATCCTTCCTTCCTTCCTTCCTTCCTTCCTTCCTTCCTTCCTTCCTTCCTTCCTTCCTTCCTTCCTTCCTTCCTTCCTTCCTTCCTTCCTTCCTTCCTTCCTTTCTATCTTTCCACCAAGGATTATTAAAAAAAAAAAAAAACTAGTCTAGTTTCTCATTTACCTAGTTTCTCAATTCTCTATGATCTTTGCAGATGATACATTTTTGTATACTTTGCATGCATAATTTCAAATTGTATTTATTTGTCACTTTTCCATTAAGTTTTCCCCATGTATCTATTTGTTCTAGTTTGGTTAGTACTACGTTTAATTTTATTTTCTTTATCTTTCTTTTAGATTTGGCATTTTCTTGTAGTTAGGTATTGAAATATTCCATTATTAATCATTTACTTATTGCCTCTTAGAAAATGTCAAGCTTTCCTATGAACAATTTTACTGCCAAATTATATGGTGCATAAATATTTAAAATATTTATTTGAATAGTACCTTGGAAAGAAAATGTAATTTCCTCATCTTTTCCTTTTTAAAGTGTTTCTATTTGAATTTAATTTTGCCTGATGTTATCAGGGTCACTTCCTTTTTTTTTTTTTTTTTAACTAGCTATAGAATGATAAACATTGGTAAGATCTATTTCAATTTAAAAAGTAATCTCATTTACATGAGGGTATTTTGAAAGATACCCCATATCCAAAATGTTTTTGTGGGTCAGCATCCATCATCAGTCTCCACTGATTTGTTTTCTTGTGTCAACCAGAAGATATATTAGTTCAAATAGCATCGCATAATCAGTGACAAGAAAGATCCCTACACACTAGGAATGTTCTCAGTAGGTTTATTTTGCATTATTATTAAGTAAGTGCTTATTCATTATTAGAATGGCTAGTTGTGTAAATGTCACATATTGTGAATTTTAAGAGCCTGCTGGTGGGTCTGCCCCCCTCAAGCCTCTTCTTTCTCCAATTCATCCTCCATTCAGCCATTACAGTAATTTTCTTAATGTGCAGGCCCAATAATGTCACTCCTCTTCTCAATATCTACTCTATCACCACCAGCATAAACTCAAAATCTTTTGGGCAGACCTTCCCATTCTTCTTACACTTACTCTCCCCCATTGTACTCTTATGATTCAGTGACACGGGCCTATTGAGTGTTCTATGAACAAGATACTTCTTCTCTTAGCCCGGACATTTTCTGTGGCTGACCCCCATACCTGGAATGCTCTTCTTCCTCAGCTTCTCCTGGCTTCCTTTAAGTCCAAACTAAAATTCCATCTTCTACAGGAATACGTTCCTATTCCTTGTTAATTCTAGCACGTTCCCTCTTTTAATTATTCCTATTTATTCTTGTATATATTTGTTTGTATATTGTCTCCCCTATTAGATTGTAACTCCTGGGGTAGAGACTGCTTCTTTTGTATCCCTAGTGCTTAGCTCAGTTCCTAGAACATAGAAGGTGCTTAATAAATGCTTATTGACTGATACCTTTTAGTAATACCATCTGAAAAATTGTTCTTTTTTTCCATCTGTGTTATATGGTCTCCTCTAAATTCTTGCTCCATGCTGCCACCTGCTGAGTTTTCAAGTGCCATTTGACCTCTTAACTGTTGGAGGGAAAAGTCAGCATTCATTTCTTACTTTTTTGCTCATGGCTCAAGGAGCTTTTTCAGCTCTTTTGCTATGTAGAATCCAACCAGCTACACTCAGCCAGCTAGCTAGAGAAGCTCTTATACATTAAGATCTATCTTTTGCACTTTCTTTTTGTACACTTAACTTTTCATTCCCTAGGTCAAATTTTCTATCTTATTTCAATTCCAGAACTCACATCTCAAGTATCCTGAGGTGAAGGGGAGAATAAGGGCTCCTTCTGACTGGAAAATGGAGAGCTTCTCCTAAGATCTTCATTAAAGAAGGATCTCCTGGCCAGTTCTCTTTATTTCTCATCCAGTTGCACTTTGGATTTCTTCATCTTGCCCTCTACCCCATTTGGCTTTTTTTGTGTGTGTATTGTTATGTTATCTTTCTCCATTTGAAAGTAAGCTCCTTCAAGACAGAGACAATCTTTGCTTTTCTTCACATGCCCAGTGCATGGCCTATAAAGGCATTTAATAAATATTAGGTGATTGACTAACTTGAGATTAAAAACTTCCCTTCAGTTCCTTTTTTACTCCAATTATAGTAGTTAAAGTTCATGAAAATCCCACCAAGAAGAAAGGAGATTGGGTAGAACTAATGGCCTTTGTCTTATTTTCCCGAGAAAGAGAATAAATTAGACCCCATTTGGAAAATTTCAAAGTACTTTCACTGACCCAAGCTACATACTGTCACAAAATCAATCTTAAAAAAGCTTTCTTTTTCATTTTTCTCTGGTTTTGATGAGTCAGATAGCTACAAATCATGGAAAACCACAATCCCAGAAAAGTCAAAATGGTGAATGACTCAAATTGCAATGGCTAAAATGATGGTATATGCAAATAGGCCGCAGCATTTCATCAACACTACTCACAGATAAAAACTTACAGATAAAACATCACCAAAGACTGGAAAAGGAGATGGACCAGACATATAACAACAAGAAGAATAGAGCCCTGCCAGCCCTACCTTGGTATAGGTGAAATATTAAAAGAGTCCAAAATCTCCTGAGCACTGGATTGATCTTTTGTGGAAGAAATATTGAAAGACATGGACAAGACAATATGAAGCAATTAAGGATTCATATTGACAGTAGGAATGCATCAAACTGATGTGGTATAGCCCTTAGGAATGTTGTAATAACTACCCCCAGATTATCTAACCTTAGGAATGATGTAGTGGAAACCCCAATAGTAGTAGAGACCTCAATACTTTTCAAGAAACTTCCATTACCAAAATTTCTACCAATTTTGTGAGCCTTATTCTCAAAACATCATTTACTCTATTCTTTGTTCTGTATTCCCCAAATCCCTATAAATTTACCTTTTTCCTTCTTGCTCTTTGCCATCTCCCTCTCTTGGAATTTAACCTGCTTTAAATAATATTACTATTATAATAAAACTTTGCCTCTTGACTTAGAAATTATTTAGGCTTTCACATTTTTTTTAGGATATCCACCATGGCAGTCTAGAACCCCAATAAATTTGGGGGAAACCCCTACATCTCTGAATCCCAACAAAACTATATTCTATCATCCCTCCTTGCTCGAACATTCTTTGATCTATGTTCTAAGTTCCCTTCCAGGTCTGATCTGCTATATTCTGAAGCAAGGTTGTTAACCTTTTTTGTGTGTCATGGATTCCTTCTCTGGTGAAACTTATGGACCTCTTCTCAGAAGAATGTTTTTTAAATTAACAAAATAAAATGTGTAGAATTACAAAGAAACCCAAATACACTGAAATGCAATTGTCACAATATTAATAAAAAAACATGGACCCCTGGTTAAGAATCCATGTCTACAACTCTGAGATATACTACACAGCTGTCAGATTGGCTAGAATGACAGGGAAAGATAATGTGCAATGTTGGAGGGGATGTGAGAAAACAGGGACATTGATACATTGCTGGTGGAATTTGAATATATCCAGTCATTCTGGAGAGCGATTTGAAACTATGCTCAAAAAGTTATCAAAATGTGCATACCCTTTGACCCAGCAGTGTTACTACTGGGCTTATATCCCAAGGAAATACTAAAGAAAGGAAAGTGACCTGTATGTGCAAGAATGTTTGTGGCAGCCCTTTTTGTGGTAGCCAGAAACTGGAAACTGAGTGGATGCCCATCAATTGGAGAATGGCTGAATAAAGTACAGTATATGAATATTATGGAATATTATTGCTCTGTAAGAAATGACCAACAGGATGGTTTCAGAAAGCCTGGAGAGACTTACATGAACTGATGCTGAGTAAAATGAGCAGGACCAAGAGATCATTGTACACTTCAACAACAATACTGTATGATGATCGATTCTGATGGACGTGGCCCTCTTTAACAATTAAATGAACCAAATCAGTTCCAATAGAGCAGTAATGAACTGAACCAGCTCCACCCAGCAAAAGAACTCTGGAAGATGACTATGAACCACTACATAGAATTCCCAATCCCTCTATTTTTGTCTGCCTGCATTTTTTATTTCCTTCACAGGCTAATTGTACTCTATTTCAAAGTCCGATTCTTTTTGTACAACAAAATAACTGTATGAACATGTACACATATATTGTATTTAATTTATATTTTAACATATTTAACATTGGTCAACTTGCCATCTGGGTGGGGGGGGAGGAGGGGGAAAATTGGAACAAAATGTTTGGCAATTAGCTGTAAAATTACCCATGCATATATCTGATAAATAAAAACTGTAATTAAAAAAAATTAAAAAAAAAAAGTATCCATGTCTAAAGTCATCCAGGAAATGGTCACAGAAGAAATGGGGACAGAAATGGTCCCCGTGGGGCACCATATGTGCCCTCACTGCTACATTGTTTTCCCCTTGCTACTCCTTTCCTAAGTAGTCAATAGACCACAGAGGAATATTGTTCTTGGATGAAACAAACATTCATATAAATGCATGATTCTCATCTCTCCATTAGAAGTTCTTTGAAGACAGAGCGGTATAATTTTTTTCATACTTGTATCCTTAATTATCTAACAATTACCCATTTACTAATTATCAATTTATCAACTACTTTTTAATGGCATAAATAATAACAAGCTGAGATCTGGAAAGAATTATGTTGGAGCTCATTGTACTAGCTTTCAAGGGTGATTGTTAAATTTTCAGTGTGAGCATTTATACCTCAGAAATCAGCCAACACTACAAATCAAAGCTTGATTATTGTTTTGTTGATTATCTACATTTCAGAAAGTGATGGAAAAATGTTAATAATTCCAGTTAAACTTAAAAAGCCCAAAGCCAGGCTGAGGGTCTAACACCTGGGTAGTTTGGGAGCAATATTAGAGGAGAACTGGGGCCAAAGAACAAAGGAGGGGAATACTAGGACTGGCACAGTCAGATGACAAAGAGGAATAAAATTCTATTCCTAATCATGGAGATTCCCCCGGGGGGCTGCTTTGGTATAATGAACAGCACAGACAGCAGACTGTCCTGCTGCATCAATGGGAATAACAGTTTAACAATCTGATAATACCATTTTTCCCATCCACCAGGCACCTTCTTCCCAATGAGCATCCCAGATTCCCCAGGGGTATGTATGAAGCTGCACAGATTGGCCAGCTTGGGGGCAGAGGGAGTCAAACTCTTAGTAGAGGAAGAAGAGAAAACAAAAGCCCTCGAATCTCCTTTTACCTTTTTTCATGGTAAAATGGAAAGGCATATCGGTTTAAGAATAATGTGGTCTGGATTCCAATTCTGCTTCTGATAATTGTTACTTGTGAGACTTGAGCCAGTGGCTTATATACATTCTGTATATAATATATAATGGTTACATATTATGTAATATATTATATGTGTAATTATATGTTATATGTAAAACATATACTTTGTACATCTATAGTGCTAGGGCTTTAAGCATTTTATGGTTGTTTGGAATGGGATTTTCTTTTCTATTACTGCTTCTTAGATTTTGTTATTGTTATAATAGAAGTGCAGTTGATTTTTCTTCCCTATAAGATGAGGAGATTGAACTAAGTGACTTCTGAGGTCTCTATAGTCCTAGGATATATTATTTCCAGAGTGAAGATGACCGAAGATCTAGGTTTCTTTTTTTTATATAATAATAGCCTTTTTTCCCCAAAATACATGCAAAATACATGTTTTCAACAGTCACTCTTGCAAAACCTTGCGTTTCAAATTTTTCTCCCTTCTTCCCTTGTCCTCCCCCTCCCCCCCGCCGCTGGACAGCAAGTAATCCAATATAGGCTAAACATGTGCAATTCTTCTAAACATATTTCCACATATATCATGATACACAATAAAAACCAGATCAAAAGGGGAAAGTTGAGAAAAAAAAAAACCAAGCAAACAAACAACAAAAAAAAAGATGAAAATACTGTATTGTGATCCATATTCAATTACCATATTCCTCTCTCTGAATGCCGATGGCTTTCTCCATCACAAGACTTTTGGAATTCCCAAATAGTTCCAAATTGCTTTCCAGAATGGCTGGATCAGTTCATAGCTCCACCAACAATGAGTATCTCAGTTTCCCCACATCCTTTCCAACATTTATCATTACCTTTTCTTGTCATCTTAGCCAATCTGAGAGGTGTGAAGTGATTAGGTTTCATGTTTTGATAGAAGTACAAGTCCACAATTTATATTTTGTTGTTACCATTCAGTTGTGTCTAACTCTTTGGGGTCCTATTTGGGGTTTTCTTGGGAAAGACACTAATAATTTTTCATTTCCTTCTCCAGCTCATTTTACAGATGAGGAAACTGAGGCAAACAAAGTGAGTGATTTGCTCAGGGTCACACAGCTACTAAATGTTTGAAGGTCAGATTTGAACACAGAAAAAGGAATCTTTCTGACTTTAGGCCCAGTGCTCTAGGCATTATGGCACCACTTCTACTCACAATATACATGCCTCTCTGTTATTCTTTTCCCATCTTGGGGAAAGGCCACAGTACTCCATAAATTACAGCATAACCAGAAGAATATTGATATAAAAAAAGATGGGCCTTTGTTTCTTTGTCCTTTTTTTGTTCTTTCTTCTAATTGGTTATTGATTTCAATCTATGAGCTAACAAGTTATTGGTAGGGCTGTATACAACTGATTCAGAAACGATTCTTACATCAGTAATCAGTCACTTTCTGCCTCTTCAAATATGATCAATTTTGGTTTTCCATGTCATTTGGCACTCACTGTATTGAGTGTCTCCAATTTTTTTCTCATTACTTTGTACACACTTTGTAATTTATTTATCTATATAGAGCCTCAAAACAGAATGTAAGCTCTTCGTGGGAAAGGACCAATTAGTTTCCGTCTTTGAATTCCAGTTCACTGCCTACCTTAGAGTTGTTGGTTGAATTTTATCAATTATCCACTAATCTACAACTTCCATTTGTCTTCAGATTTCATTTGTAGAGAGATATCAAGATGAATGTGCTTTTGTGGCTCCCAAACTGGATAAGATACTCCCATTTATAGTATCAACAGCAAAATTAATGTTCATGAATATTTTAGAAACTATATATTAGTAACCTTGGAGACCTTGCTCCCATTCTTTTGATTTCATTAGTGTCGGGAACACCTGGTAAAGAACAGATTTTCCTTTCTCAAAAGAGAAAAGCAATCTTTGCACTACATGGTCTTTAAGACTTGCCGGGTCTGAAGAGGTAAAGCCACCTGATTAGCATCACAGGGAATTTGTGACCAAGGGGTCTTGAACTCAACTCTTCCTGACTCCTAAGCTGGGCTTCTTCTATCCAAGGTGCTAGGTTTTCTCTTCCTCTGCCCCATTTCTTCCACTCTGCCACCATTCCTAAAGAAGCAAAAAAGGATATATTATACTGAGCACCCTTTGATATTTTTCTGCCTCACAGATTGCAAGACCAATGAATTAGTATACATTGTCCTGTTGATGGGCCCCTACATATTTCAACACATTGGTCCTGAGAAATAAGGTGGAGTGTATAGCTTGTTTTGTCCTCAAATTTTGTCTGTCTTGGTGTTAAACTTCCCACTCTACTGATATCATATTATTCTGAGCAACCCATTTTTGGAAGGATGTTGACTAACAAATTGTACTCAGAGGAAGATAAACAGAAGAGGAAAGGAGTGGGAGCCACATTCTTTGAGGTTCAATAGGAATATTTAGCGTGGAGAAAAGAAAATTTAGGACAGATATGATCACTATCAAAAAGTATTTGAGGGCAGGCAATTGGTACAATGGACAGAACACTAGGTTTGGAATCAGTAAAAGCTGAGTTTAAAATCCGGCCTCAGGTACTTCCTAGCTGTATGATCCTGGACAAGTCATTTTACCTGTCTGCCTCAGTTTCTTCATTTTTAAAATAGTGATAACAATAGCACCTATATCCCATGGTTGTTGTGAGGATAAAATGAAATGATTTGTAAACCATTTTGCTTATGTCAAAGCACTGTACAAATACTCACTATTATGTGAAGGGTTCTTGGACAGAAAAATTAAGTTTCATAGCATCAGATAAACTGCACTGAAAGAGTCCTAAGTTTCCCTATGAACAGGAATTCCCTCTAATACACTCTCAGCAGCCACTGGAAGAAAATCCCACCAACTCAAAAGAAGCACGTTCTACTTTTGAAAAGCTCTCATCATCTACAACTTTTTTCTGACATCTCTCCTTAAATTTTCTTCAGTGCCATTTCTGCCCATTGCTCTGACTTCTATAAGATCATAGCTTAGAGCTAAAAGGGACCTTAAAGGCCATTGAGTCCAATCCCTCTCCCTTTTTATAGATGAAGAAAGTAAAACAGTGATAGCTGGAAGGAACTTCAGAGATCATCAAAGTCCAATCTTGTCATTGTACAAATAAGGAAACTAAAGATTAAGTAAGTTGTTCACCATCACACAAAGAGCAGTTTGCAGTAGTATGATTCAAACACAGATCCCCAACTCCAATTCATTGCTCTTTCTGCTACACCAAATAGAAAAATGATTGTTAAATATAAGAAAGACCCTCTTAATAATGAGTTGTCCAAATGTAGATGGAGATACTGAGTTCTCCATCACCAGAGCATTCATTCAGAAACAAGATAACTGCTTGCTGGAGCAAAAAGATGCTGAGAAGCCATGAGGTTGCTGGCAGGGGTACAAGACCTCCAGGGAATAAATGACCTTTTGGCTCATTCATTCCCCAGTTCCAGTGACTTCCTCACCATCTGGGGCCTGTCACTGAGTCTCATTGCTCCAAGGAGTGGAGGAGGGGAGCTAGCCAAGCCTGCCAAGAAGGGGAAGAATATAGGAAAGAAAGATGGAAAGGGGTAATGAAGAGGAAAAGGTGGGGATGCTTAAGAGAGGAAAGGAAGAAGGGGAAAGGAATGGCAAGGAGGAGACTGGAAAGGAGAAAGGAAAAAGGAAAAGAAAGGAGGAGTTGGCTTAATGGCCACCCAGATGGTCCCAATCCCCAAATTAGTGCTAATGCTTGAATATCAACTAATTAACTCCACCAGACTCCTGTCATTGACCAGGAGTTTCTGCCTTTAATCCCTAGAAGACATAGCTCGGATCAGAATTGACTTTCTCTTTTCCTTTTCCCTTTCTCCCACAAGCCTTAGGTATTAGCCATCTACTCCCTTCTGGTTGCCACTACTTAATCTCTTCTCACCACACCTCCTATAACTAGGAGCCTTTGCAGCTTCTCAATGCCCCCATGCTGTCCATGAAGCCACCCCCTCTCTTGAGACAGATTCTTGGTGAAATTCTTGGTGATGTAAAGTTAGAACAAATTGAGAGATGTAGTATCTCGGAATAAGGAGATGGTAGTCGCTCTGTACTTTTCCCTGGTCAAACCACATCTAGAATATTATGTTTAATTATAGGAAGCATCTAAACAAAGCTAATTTTAATAATAGGCAAGAAATAAGGTTCTGAAAAGAAGTTTAGAAAAGTTAATATGATAGTTCTTTAATGACTATTGAATGGGGATAGAAAAGAATGTACATATTTCTCAGATGACCATGTATTGAGGCAGAACAAGCTCACAAAGTAATGCAAGGAAGCAGAAATAAAATATACATCCTTTACTGACCACAATGAAGTAGAAATTACATTCAATAAAGGACCATTGAAAAAAGGCTTAAAAATGAATTTGAGGTTTAAATAATTTAATCCTAAAGATCTGATAAGCAAAAACAAAACAAAAAAAAAAAACCCACAATAGATAATTCCAATGAAAATAATAATATAACAAAAACTTTGTGGATGCAATCAAAACAATTCATAGAAGAAAATTCATATCACTAAACATATACAATAAGAAAAATAAATGAACAGATCAATGAATTTGTTTTGCAACTTTGAAAAATAACTAAAAAGCTCAACTTTTAAACCCAATTAAACACAAAAGAGAAATTCTGAAAATTGTTATAGAAATTAACAAAATCAAAAAGAAAAAAATCCTATTAAATTAAAAAATAAAAGTAGGTGCTAGGGTTTTTTAAAAAATAAATAAAATAGACAAATTATTAGCTAATCTGATTTCTTTTAAAAAGGAAAACTAAATTACCAATATCAAAAATGAGTTAACAATAGATGAAGAAAATTATTACAAATTATTTTGTTTGACTATATATTAATAAAAACCCACAGATTAAATATCATGTTACATATAAATGAATATAATATAGCTAATTTAATATAGTGATGTAATATAACTATTATTACACATTATCTATAACTTGTTTGCAAGAAAAGTATCAAAATAAGGGATTCTACTAAATACTTTCTATGATACAAATATAGTCTCAACACCCAAATCAGAGAGAATAGAAATTTTAAAAGTCATGGATCAATATCTCTAATTAACACTGAAACAAAAAATTTAAATGAAATTTTAGTAAAGCGACTAACACAGCATATCCAAAAAGGTAATACATTATGACTCAGTTGAAATTATACATTTCTAGTATAATATAGGCAGGTTCACCATTAGGAAGACTATACGCATATTAGATTATTTTAATAAGAAGAAAAACAAAAACATACAATTATATCAATAGATTTAAGAAAGGCTTTTGGACAAAATACAATATTTATTTCTGTTATATAAAAACTAGAAAATACAGGAATAAATGAGCATTTCATTAATGTGGTAAGCAATATCTATTTAAAACCAAGAAGTGGCTTTTTATGTCATGGAAATAAACTAAAAGCTTTTCTAACAATATTAGAGGTATAGCACTTAGTAAGAACCTAACACATCCCTCTAACTCACCAACAGATTTGAGACTTGTCAGTTATCTTCCACCTGGTTTAGTCAGTCTGCTGAGATGATCACACCATGTTAGTCAATTAGGCACACAACGTACAGAAGCAAAGACAGTAGCAAAGTGTTTGGAAAATCTAAAGACTGGTTCCTGAGGGAAGTTTTTGTCAAAAACTGCTGGAAAAAAATTGGGCAGCAATCTGACAAAATTAGGTTTAGAACAATATCTCCCAACATATAAGCTCCAAATGTATACATGACCTAGATTTTAAAAGTCACATCAAATAACAAATTAGAGGAATAAGAAATAAATATCTTTTTTTTGATCTATGCATGACTAACTAGTAATATCATGGAGTTGTTGTCCCTGAGGGCACAGTGAGGTAGAATGGTAGTGGGGACATTTAGAGGGAGGGAAACAGGAGAATTGATATGGACAAGAGTGGGGGAGTGAGCAATTGAGTTTGAGAAAGAGGATTTAATCATTGGTATTTGGAAGTTTATTATCACAGAGAAAGGAAGAATAAGAGGGTGTGGGAGTATGCTAAGCATTGAGGACTAAATTCAGAAAGGTTAACAGTGAAATCTGCTAGTTATGGCAGAGGGTCAGAAAAGCTCAGTCAGCCCTCCCTGTCTTGATACAGCTCTCAGCTGCTCAACTTGAATTGTTACTGTCTCAGGAAGTGTGTGGATACTTTGTGTCAGGAAAAGTGGAGTAGTTCTCTGAGAACTGGAGATGAAATAGAGAGTTGGGAGCTGATGTCTCCCAGACTGCTTCCAGAGAGCAGAACCTGTTCTAGTTATGAGCTTCCTGATCCCCAGTGAGGAATGGTGTGTTCTTAGTTTCTTGGCACTTTTTTCCTTACACCCTAACAGTCATGGATCTTCTTCCCCTGTCTTGGTTACCTTCTAACACACTTTCTTTAGGAAGAACAAAAGTTAACATGGGGGTAACAATGGGTCTCTGAATCCACAGAGAATATAGATCCATTTGCTTTTCAAAAGAAGCTCCAGACTGTCTGTCTATTCCAAATGGGAAGATCATATTAGGACATTTAAGATCCCTTTATGCCCATTCTATTGGTTGGTTCACTGACCCTTGAACCTAGAGATACATCTTAATGCTCTTTTCTTCCCCTTCCTGCCTCTGCTTGCATGGCTCTATTGATGCTTTCCAAGGTCTGGGTACCACTTTATTCTGGAATTTGATCTCCAGTCTGAGCCAATGGCTGGCTTTATTCATTGACAACCACTTATCTCTATGGATCAATGCCTCTGGCCTCTGGCTGCCTGCTGTTCTAGCTGTGAGCAAGGTCTGCTCCTGCTCGCTCCAGCTGTGGGCTCCAGTGTTTTGGAAGAATGGAGAGGAAGAGCAGGATGATAAAGACCAATGTCACAGAGCATTGCTTAAGAAGTTCCGATCCATATTTCAGTGAAAAGTCACTTTTCCCATGTCCTCTCCCCTATTTCTCCCAAGTACCTCAGGGTCTATTTTTCCCTCAGTGCTGTGTCCACAGTGCCGATCCCCAAACCCCCATATTTCTTCCCACATAGTCTCCATTTCAAGACCTGGTTCTCTTCCCAGAGCCATAGGCAAAGGCCAGGCCTGCAAGTTAAATGTCATATAGGCTGGAGTCTCTAAGGAAGCCTGGACAATGGGGGTGGAGCTGATAAAGCCCCTGTCTCTTGGACCTGTGCCAGGAGGGCAAGGTTCTGAGTCTCTGAACACCCCCAATCCACATGTCTAGCCCAAGTGGGCAAGCTGGAGCCAGACTGTCCCTCCCGCCTGCTTGGATCTAACAACCCCCTCTCCTCCCTCCCCATCCTCCTGCCCTCCTAGCTTCCTGGGCCTGTGTGGCTGGCTTTATGGCAGGAGCCAACAGCTTCCCCAGCTTCTCTTTCAGTTTATGAATGAGCTTCTTGTTTCCCAGGGGAATTATATGGATCAGAGTCGGCCTCTCACAATGCAGCACATTTGTATGGCCGGGAGCACCGGGAGAGACAGCAAGGGTTTGGGGAAATTCTAAGGGAGGTGCCTGCACTGAACTCTTCCCATCCATCCTTCACACACTGCCGGGCTAACCTTCTTTATGCACAGATATGGTCCCTTCATGCTACTCTTCAAAACCTTTCAATGGCTCCCTATTGCTTTCTAAGTCAAGTTCAAATTCTTTAACCAGGCATTTAAAGCCTCTATACCAGAGTCAGGAAGATATTTAAGATATTATTAGCTGTGTGACCCTGGGTATATACAGCATGTTTCAGTTTCTTCAGCTGTAAAATGTGGATAATAACAACGCCCATCTTCTAGGATTTTGTGAGCATCAAGTGATAATACTTGTTAAATGCTGAGCACAGATGCTTAATAAATGTTGGTTCCCTTCCTTTTGCCTTTTCCCCAAATAACTTGCTGCCCTCCCACACGTACCCTCTCCATTCTCCTGTCTTTGTGCCTGGAATGTCCCAGCATCCCAGCTTCTCCCACCTCTTGCATTCCTCCAACATGCCCCAACTGCAACAGCTCTCAGATCTCATCTGTGAGAACGTTCCCTCCACTGATGGCAATTACAGCCTCCCTCTCACATCTTATGAGTTTGCTACAATGTGCTGAAATTTCAAAGACACCAATGGAGAACACAGAGCCGTCTTCTTACTGGACAACCCTCCCTCTCACCAGGTGACCAGCCCATCTTTTTCAGTTTCAGTTTTCCCACCCTTTAAAGTCCAAGTGGAATGCTAATTCCAAGCCCTCCAAGAAATCTTCCCTGCTTCCTTCAGTAAGTAATGACCTGTCTCATCTAGTGCTATGCTTGTGCTTTTAATTTTTATTGTAGTTTTCTGAGTCCTTTAGCTTTTCAGTACCCAAGCACCCCCCCCATAAAGCTGGATATAAGTTGGGGAGAAATGTACTTCTGTGATTGTTATATTTTTGAAATAAATATCCCTTTGCAAAACATATATATATATATATATACATATATATACACATATATATTAGTCACAATATCTTATATAGTATTTTATACCACTGCACTCCATGATATGGCCAAACTGATGTCTCTGTTACACACACACACACACACACACACACACACACACACACACACACACACACACACTGCTCCATTTTCCCACCTATTCACCTTTTCAGTGACTGTTTCCTATACCTGGAATGCCTTCTCTCCTTCCTTCTACTTTATAGAATTCTTTTCTATGAAGAATAGAATCCTTCATAAAAAAAAAATTCCTATTCTTTTGAGATGCAGCTAAAATACCACCTTCCACATGAAGCTTTTCCTGATTCTCCCAAATGCTGATGACTTCTTTCCAAAAATGTCTTATATTCAACTCCCTTGCATTTATTTGTGTTTATTCACTTCACATGGATGTGGTATAAATTCTTACATGTTCTTATCTCTCCTATCAGTGTAAACTCCTTGCAAGCAGGAACTGTTTCAGTCTTTATGTTTATATCCCCAGGGCCTAGAACAAAAACCTGGTTTCGAATAAGTGCTTTGTACATACCTGACAATGATTACAAGGAGTTGGTAATCTTCCTCAGTGACAGGAGTTCCCTTACTTAGAATTCTCTCATTCAATGAATTCACAAGTCTACCCCCACCTCAACCTCCTTAAAAAAGAGTCTTCTGTGCATCACATCCCTCTTCTGGGAAGGCAGAGAGGAAGAATGAGGAAGAAAGTCTAGAAAGTTAAAGACCATATCATATCTAGACTTTTTATCTCCCCAAACCCCTAGCATCGGGCTCTGCACACAGTAAACAGCTAATAATTGTTTATGAAACCGGAGAAGGGGAAGCCCTCTTTGTTACTACATATAAATCACGATAAACATAGCTTGCATTTTTATAACTTACAGTTTACAAAGTGGTTTCCTCACAACAATTCTATGGAGTCAACAATATGCAAAGATTATCGCCCCCATTTTACAGAAGAGGAAAGAGGAAATTTTCTCTTTACCAAAAGGTAGATTTATTTAGGAGAAGAAGTTACAGACAAAATAAGAGGTAAAATAGGCACCAGGAATGACAGATATGAAATAGAGTTGGAAGAGCAATAGAGTTACCAAGGAAAGGGATTTGGAAGAATTCATTCTTATGGATGCCATGAGAATGCCATTGACTGGCAAGTTTGTTCCACAGAGGAGTATAGCAGACTAACTAGAGGTAGCTGTCGTAAGGAGAAAGATGCCATTAGAGGGAAGGCACTATGAGGAAGAGAAAGAAAGTACCTCATTATGGGCTTAGTGCAGAAAGAACTGAGCAAAGATCTTCAGCATAAGCAGATCTTTTATGGGGGAAATATAGCCTCAGTGAAACTAGGAAGTAAAGGTGGGAATGCAGAGAGGGATTAAGGAACTAGATGGCATACACCTGGCAAACCAGGTCTCAGACCTCTCTAAATACATGCTAATCAATATTTCAAAAGTTGTTTAAAGATACACAGAGGTTTGGGATAGATAATGGAGGTTGATAAGAGTTTCGTTCTCACCAACATTATACAAACAGGATAATCTGGAAGTAGGTTTTATCTGATAATAGCTAGTCTTCAGTAAGGGAGTTTTTAAAAGAAAAAGGACATGCCCATAGTTTATAGTAAGTTGATGGTCAGGATTCCAAGCCAAGCTGCCTAATAAAAGCCTAGGACTCTGATTACGGGGTTCCCCCCTCTGCCTTAGTAGAAAATAAGAGCATGCATATTACATACTCCAAGATTCCTGCTTGACCCTGGCCATTAGAAAACTCCGGACAATTGGCTAGTTCTCTAAATTAAGATCTCAGAAGATCTGCTCATTTTTTCTTCCCTGAATCAGTCTGAGGGAAATAGGGCCCCAGTGATGGCCCAGGGAACTTGAAGAGAGTCTAAGCTAAATGTTCATGCAATATGTTGGCTGCCTGAGCCTTACTACTGTCATGATGAGAATCTCATCTTCCCATACTATTGTCTTCACTGTCTTGCTTTTCTCCACTATTGGTCTTTGCTTTATTTTTTTCTCACTTGCCTTCTTTCCCTGAACCCAGATATTACCATCATCACCATTATCATTAAAATCATCTTCATCTTCCGGAAGAACTTTATATTCCTTCCACATATCAAAAGTAATATCTCCCTCCTCTGAAACCCCCAACACTTTCTAACTCTCTTATGTTACTTCTATTGCTTATCCCAAGCATCTGAGAACTTCCCCGATAGAATAGGCAGATGAGAACAATTTATTCTAATGGCCATAAATGACCGTATCACCTGAAGTGGGTGATAAAAAGTACTTAGAACTTGGTCAGACATCAAAGATACCAAGATTATCCACTGCATCCTGGACCATCACCAACCTATTTGGTTTTTATTTTGCCAACATTATGATGTCATTGGTCCTCTGAAAACAAAGGACAAACAGCACTTATCTGATTGAAGTACCTTCTCCCATTCCATGCATCTAAATTATGCAAGAGCAGAAGTGATTGTGTTAATAATTTTTGTCTCCTTCAGTACTAAGCCCAGGGCCACAAATACAGGAAGCAGTTAATAAATGTTGATTATTAAAAATATCTTTACCATTTTCATCACCAGTATCCCTATCTTCATCACCTTTGATGTCATAGAATATCAGAGCTAGATAGATCTTAGAGATTATCTATTCCATGAACTTCATTTGAAGGAGAAAGTACTGAGCCATTGTCAGTGGTCTTTGTAAGATTATAGAACACAAAGAAATATGACAGGATTAAAAAAAAAGGCAAATGTCTTGATTTTTCACAAAGGAAATACAATCTTCAAGGGCGAATTCCCCAACTACCATTCACATGACAGATCAAATCTTACAAAGAGTTTGGCAACTTCTTCATTTTAAAGGCTCAAGTTTCCAATACTTTTACTCACAAGCCCCCTTGTATGCACTCCCCATCAATTAACAGCAGAGTGAATTAGTTTTTAGAAAAGATATTTATTAATCAGGTATAACAAGAAGATTTGTTACAGAAACATACTCCCAAGCCAGGAATACTCCTTTTCCTTGTATACATCACATTTCCTAGGAAAGTGAGCTTAAATTTGGAGATTAAATGTGCACAGAAGATAAACCTCACATTCCTAGTTCTTAGAAATCCTTTTCTTTGTTTAATGGAATCCTCTTCCTAGGTATAACTTTCTAGGCAACAAAAGCCAATGCTTTTGTAAAATCTTTCTTCAATGTATCTGTTGGTCTTTGGTGATTCTCTCAGTTCCAGATGCAGACATGGCCATGAATGTTGCAGGGACATTGCTACTAATACCCATGGGAATTCCAAATCTCCCAATCTTTTGAAATTCACAAGGCTGTCACTTTGACAATCATATGGAGGAGAAGGGAAGGGGAAAGGATGTAGAGAGAGAAGAAGAAAAACTCATAGTTGCCTTCCAAAGGCAATTACTTTAAAAAGTTTTTCACTACTGGATTCAACCACTATTCAACTCACTGGCACTAGAATATGCAATTTGGACTAACTTGATTATTATATACACTAGCTCAGAGGTGTGTTTGGTTCTTTTAGCCAATTTTCCCTTATCTGATTTCCCTATATGATTTCATCTAATGATCAAAGCATTTTACTCATCCAAAATTTATTAAAGTCTTATTCACACCTAGTTTACATATTTGATTGACTGGTTTATTCCATTTAATTATTTGGACCTTCCATTAATTGAAATGAGGGATGTATGAGGTGTTCAGGAAGGATTAGCACTTCTGGGTTGGGGAACTGCTGACTCTTTTTCAGGACTGTTCATCCATCTTTGGTGTCCACTTTCACCCATCTCTTATCTATGGCCCAAGAAGCTATAGCATGCACAGTGGCTATACTCCAATAAATCCATCTCAGCAAGTGAGCTAAACAAGGTTGAGGATTACCTACCAGTCTCAAATCTGTCAGTGAGTTAGGGGAATGTCTACTGCAAGCATGTGAAGCCTTCCTCCAGTGGAATGGGTAGAGGAGAACAATTTGTTCCATTGGCCATGAAGATGGTTGAAGCAGGTGCTATGAGCTTGATCAGATATTGAAGGAGCCAAAGTCATCCTCAATTATCTTGAATTGTGTTCTGTTACTAGACTTTGATAATTCTGAGAGAGTGAGACTGAGGACTTTGTGCAATTCTGCCTTAGATCCAATTCATGTGCAAATCAAGACATCCCCCATCATCCACTATTTTACTCCAATATTGTGGTGATCTCAATTCTCTTTGAAAACAAAGTGCAAACAACAATTGGGGTGAAGTAGAAAGAAAGAAAATAGTCTTTAGACTTTAGACAGTGAACTTGAATTTGATTCCTTGCAAAATTCAACATATAGAGAAAGAAATAGGGATCATTAAAAAATAAGCAGTGGGATTTAATAAGACCAGGTCATGTCAAACTAAATTTACTTCCTTTCTGACAGGGTTACTAGACTATTAAATCAGGAGAATTCTGTAGGCATAATTTACCTATATTTTAGCAAAGCATTTGACAAATGCTCTCATGATATCTTTGTAGAAATGATGGAAATAGATGGGCTAAACAGTGGTAAAATAGAATTGGAATTGACAGGCACCTACAAAGTAGTCATTAATGGCTCAATGTCAGCTTAGAAAAATAATCTCCTACTTTCTCCCCACTATAATCCATTGCATTGGTCTGACTATATCATTCCCCTACTCAACAAACCTCCCAAACTCAACAAACTCCTAATCATCTCTTGAATTAACACTAAACTTTTCAGGATGGCATTTGAAGTTTTTACAATCTGGTTGGTTCCTATCTTTTCAGAACTTTCTCCATATACTCTATGACCCATGCTTTGTGATATGGTTCTCATGATATTCCACCTCCTATATCCAGGCTTTTGTGAAGATTGTTCCCCTCACCTCCTTAGCTCTTACAATCTCTCTTTTCCTTCAAAACTGAACTGGATAGTAATCTTCAGGAAGTGTTTCCACATCCAAACAACTGCTGGTGCCTTCCTCTCTAAAGTTACTTTGTCTACCTTTTATGCAATATGTATGCGTGTGTGTGTGCATGGGTGTATGTATGCACATACATCTATATGGGCAGCTAGATGATACATTAGAGGGCTGGAGGACTTAGAAAGATTCATTTTCCTGACTTCAAATTTAGTCTCAGACAATAACTAGTTTTGTGACCCTGGGCAAATCACATAATCCTGTTTGCCTCAATTTCCTCATCTGTAAAATGAACCAGAGAAAGAAATAGCAAGAAAATACCAAATGGGGTCACAAAGAATCTGACACAACTGAACAAATATGCCTATATACAATGGTATGTTAGAAAGACCCAATTGTTTAAGTTTAAATGTGAACATTTGTACCTCAGAAATATGAAAATGTTATAAATGAAGAATTTTTTCTGTTGTTTTGTTGGCTGTCTAGATTTAAGTGATCAAGAAATTGTAAATGCAGTTTAAACTTAAAGTGCATCATTCACACATTTGCTCCCCCAGAAAGCCAATTGTTAAATATTTATCAGCTCACCTCTACCTACACATGTATCATTCCTTTCACTAAAATGTAAAGATCCTTGAGGATCTTTTTGCCTTTGCATCCCCAGAGTTTAGTACTGTAACTGGTATATACTAGATGGGTGCTTAATAAGCATTTGTTGATTCTGAGAGCCTTAGGGTTCTGGGTATCACCCTATGTAACATTTTTATCAATGACTTAGATGAAGCCATAAATGGTATACTTATCAGATTTGCAGATGGCACAAACTGGAAGAGATAGCTAACACATTAGATGACAGAGTAAGGATCCAAAAAAAGAACTTGACAGTCTGGAACATTGGATCAAATCTGATAAGAATAAATGTAATAGGGATTCAGGGTAAAAAAAATGACAAAAAAAACCCTCCACAAATACAAAATTGGCGAGATATGGCTAGACAGTGGTGTGTTTGAAAAAGACCTGAAAGTTTTAGTAGACTGCAAATTCAATATGAATCAAGAGAATGAGATATTCAACTCATAGAAAACCAAATGAAGTTTTGAGTTATATTAAAGATACCTAGGGAGGTATCAATTCATCTGTACTTTGTCTTGGTCAGACCAAACTAGAATATTATCGTGAGTTCTGGGTGCTACTTTTTAGGTAAGAAAGTCATTAGTTGGAGCATATGTAGAAGGAGACAACAAGGATGGGATAGTTGGATTGGTAGGAGGAGTTGAGGTTTTTAGCCTAGAAAAGAGACTTGGAAAATAACTGTTCAATTACTGGAAGGGCTGCCATTGTGAAAAGGGTTTAGACATCTATAAAATCATCAATTTAGGGCTGGAAGGAACATATAAGAAAACTGTGGTCTAGGGAGTTTGAATGATTTGCTCAGGATCACACAGCTAAAAATTGTCTGAAGCAGAATTCAAAATATGTCTTCCTAACTCTAAGTCCAAGGCCCTATACACTATGCCATACTGCCTTGCCACTTCTGTTTGGTCTCAAAGGACAGATCCATAAGCAAATATTGTAAGTGGAAAAGAAAAGAATTTCAGCTTAGCAGAAGGGAAAACTTTCTAATAATTAGAGCTAACCAAAAATGGGATGTCTGCCCCAATAGGTGATTAGTTCCTCCTCAATGGAAGTCTTCAAGTAAAAGCTAGCTGGCCACTTGTAGGGGATGTTGGAGAAGAGTTTGTTCCACAGACTGAATTAGATGCTCTCTGGAGTCTTTTCCAAATCTGAACTTTTGAGATTCTGGGAATTTTGGTTCTTCAGTTTAGAGTCTCTTACAGGACAGAGGTGCAATAACGGATGTTTTCATTTTGTAACATTAGAGATATAGTTCAAGGGTGAAATTTGTCCCTAAGGTGTTTGGGAATTTGTAAGAAGGGAGAAGTAGGGCAATAGAGAGAGAGGAAAGAAGGAGCCATTTAAGAATGGGGGATGGGAAGGAGTGAACAAAAGGATAATTGACCTGAATGTTCCTAACATATTGGCCCTCTGTTTGGGACAGGGAGGCAAATTTTGTTTCTCTGTGGGATCCACAATCTCTCCCTGTTAGAGGAGAGCTTATGTTAGAGCTGAAGACACTTGATCCCCAAGACACCTGCTGACAATGTCCCATGCAGAGCCAGCCATGATGCCCATATTCCTCATTTAAGAACCCCTGGGATTTTGCTTTCCATCCATCGCCAAGCCTTTGCCTGGGAATTGGGCTTGGGGCCAAGGCTAACAGTTTGGCAGAACTGGAGGAGGGGCAGGCTAGCACAGTTTTTGTCAGGGGACACCCCCTTCCAAAGAAAGGATGGAGCCCCAGGCAGCCCAGAAGAGAGTTCTGTGTCAGAAGGAATGGGTGAGCAACCCCCTCCTCAGGGAAAGAGGGAGCGCTTCAGTGGGTTCCATTGGGGGCCAGCTTGTTGCCCAGGGACAAGAATGTGTCTAGCCATACAAAGAGGAGGAGGGATGCTGAAAACCCGGTCTTGCTCAATGAGCTATTTATAGGCCAGATTTGGGAGTTTCACCCTCCCTGTCTCCTAGGTTAGTGTCCACCTTTTCTCATTCTTACTCCTTCAGTTCTCCCATCTCAGACTGTGCTGGGGGTGGGGGAAACTGGGAGAAGATAGTGATGGAAAAGAAATAGGGAAATGGACTGTGACTTAATCTTTGAAAAACCAGAGTTATGGCTGAAGGGAACAATAGGGAGTGCTGGAAGTTGGTACCAGACAGAAGTCTGTCATCTGTTTCTTACCGATTGAAATCTCAATCATCTTTCTGGTAGAGGATGAGAAGAGGCATCAACCTCTCACATTCCCGCATAATCAAATAGCCTTCCTCAGATACAGAAAGGACCACAAGCTTCCTTCTTGATTCAGATGGACAAAGACACACATCAGGATTTACACTTTTTCAGAGAGTCATGAAGAGGCCACTAAAAAACTTAAAATATCACAATTAGAAATCATTTAATTTTCCCCTCTGGTTTTTACAAATGAGCAAACTGAGGCCGGAGGAGTCAAGTAACATATCAAGGTCAGAGACATGGCTGGTAAATGGGACTGTGCAAAAAAAAAAAAAAAAAAAATCCAGAAACACACAAACACTCCCCTTAATCTCCCCCGACAACATACCCACACCACACTTTCCGACAAATACAGGCTGCTAACACACGTGCTCTGGCGCTAGTACATAATCAGACTTCTCCAGACAGGCAGGCACAATACCGCCAGTGTAGAGCCGTACAGAAGGGGTAAGAATGAGGCTCCTTTGGTGGGGGCCTGGGGTCGCTAAAAGTAAATGGGACCCTGGCTTCTCAAGCTCAGTCTCAGAGCTTTCTCAAGATTGGCCTTAAGGTAGACACACCTACCCAACCACTCAGCCCCTCCTTTGTCCTTTTACCTCCTTCCAAAACCCAGTAATTGGGCTAGAGAAGCCTGAGGTTTGGGTTCCAGCCCCACCGCGACCCCCAACATCAGACCAAGGGGAGGTGGGTTGAATTGAGGGATAAGGTCGGAGACGCATATTCGGTCCTTCCTGAAGAACAGTCGGGTGAGGGGTGGGGGGAGTCTCTCCATCACTCCCAGGGCATCTCCAAAAGAAGTCTCTGGATCGCAAGGAGGGAGAGGTGGGGGGAACGAAGACTGAAAGAGAGGGAGTTTAGAATGGGGAGGGGGGCATGAAAGGGGGGGGCGCGCGTGCAAAGCTGGCAACGCATGCGCACTCCAAACCCGAATCCTCTTTATAAAAAAGGGAGAAGGCGAGGAAACCGCGGCGACAGACCCTGGGACGCGAGGCCCCCAGCGCCGCGGCCACCTGCTGGGAGCGGGGAGTGCAGAGCTAGCTGAGAGCTAGCTGGGCCCCCGGCGGGCGGACAAGCAGGCAGCGGTGCAGCGGCCGCGGGCGCCCCGGCTAGCCTGCAGCCGGAACCTGAGGCTCGGCCGCTTTGTGCAGGGCTCCCCTTGACTCGCTTTTCTCCCCTGTTCCCTTCCCCCGATGCGGAGCCGCCTACCCGCCCCGGCACCGCTCCGCCTCGTAGGCGCTGCGGGGATGCACCGGCGCTAGGAGCGGGCGCCGCCGCCCCCTTGGCCCGCGGGCGGCCGGACCCACGGACGGCGCCGCAGGACGAGCCCATACGCAGGTGGGTGCGCTTCCCGGATCTGGGCCTGAGACGGGGAGTGGGCGGCAGACTGGGGTGGGACGGGGGAAGGAGCTCCGTCCGGAGTCCTCTGGTTTAGCGGACAACGCAGGCTCCGATGCCCGCCCCGTCCTGGCAGCCGGCTGAATTCTGCGAGCTCTGCCCGGCCCGGTTAGAGGTGGGGATTCTAGAACTGGGCCAGCTGTAGCCCCTGATTTCTTTTCCTGGGACCCTGAGAAAGGGGAGTTGACAACCGACCGTCCCTAGAGGCAGCTGGCTCCTGGGACCCGTGAGCGGCACTCTCCATCCCCATCCCGCCAGCTCCTCTAAGGTGCTTCTTGAGCAGGGGAGCTTAAGCCATGTCTTCATTTCCCACCCACCCCGGCAGTGTGCTCGAGGGTCGCGGGGGGGGGAGGTATGAAAATGGAGGAGCCCACCAGTTAACAGGGATAGGAAGGTGGAGAGGAAGAAGAGTTTGGGAACGGAATTGTTAGAACAAGAACGGAGGGCGGGGGTTGGGGTCAGCGATTCAGGGGATGGGGAACACGGCTGGTTGCCCAGAGAGAGGAGGGGAGAGAAGCAAATACTATGAGCTGGGAAGAAGGACGGGAGGGAGGCAACCCAAATGAAGGCAACAGCCGGTTCACCCAGGATCCTAGGTGATCTGGGTTAGGACTACTCAGGAGACCCCGGGGTGAGATTGGGATTAAGGGATCAAGTGAGTGGAAGAACCGGTCAGAGGTGGCGGAATTGACCCATGCTATCTTGATACAATGGATTCTTCACTCTATATAGCCTCCCTGTGTAAGGGGCAGGAGTTCCATCTCTTGCCCAGGCCAAGGCAAAGGAGAACTTTGTGGTGGTCTATATTGTCTGGGTGGTCTAGGGCCTGAAGAAAACACCTCTGGAAAAGGGAGCTGGAAAGAAATCTGCTTGGGGATGGAGATGGAGAGTGTGAAGGGAGCTAATGGGAAGTGCCATAGAAGCTCCTTCTTTTCAGGCCACATCTAGCTGGGTGCCCTTCCAGCAGCGGCATTGGGAGCTGGAAGGACAGGTTTTCCAAAAGGAGAACAGTCCAGACTGACTCAGAGGAAATAGGAGTGAGAGACTCACCGGACAACATATAACGTATCCCTCCGCCCGCTAACCCCTCTGCCCCCTCCATTTCTCACCCTATGTCCTGGTAGATCAAGAGCGTGGAAGGCTGGGGTTGATGTTGGGTCAAGGGGACAGCCCTAAAATACCAATTAGAACGGGAGAGGGAAGGAAGTGTCTGAAAGGACCAGCGGAGGGCTCAGGCATCCCCATCTGGACACTTTCAGCCATCACCCTTCTTTCTCCTTCTCTCCCGGCTGCTTGGACCAGCCAGCTCCTCCACGGAGTACCCCTGGCCAGAAGTCCTCGAGTGGACCGAGCCTGGGCTTTGTTCGCTTATGGGGCTTCCCTAGCGATATGCCTGCCTCCTGCTGGTGGCTTTGATTGGAGGGGTGGATTTCTTAAGCTGAGCAGCTGCTGCTTCGGCTTCTTAAACCACTGCTTTTGGGTGAGGGAGAGGATGGAGTGGGGGTGGGGTACTGGAGAAAGACAATTAGTACTAGAGTACGGAAGAAACTAGGTGTAAGAGAAGAGGTCACAGATTTCAGCAGTCATCCCTTCTCTAAAGACATACCGCCCTCCCTCCTTCCCGAACCCCTCCCCACCCCAGCCCTCCTAATCTCTTCGTTGCTGGAAGTGCTGGAATGATTGTACGGACGTGTGTTGAGGGGTGTTTTAGTAAGAATATATGTGGTTGTGACTGTGTGTGTACACGACACTGCAGCCATGTCTTTGTGTGTGAGAGGGTATGTGTCTGCTGGGGTGTGACTATGTTAGGATGTGTGGTAATGCTTCTTGTGTTGGAATGGACAGATCCCTGGACTTGGCATCAAAGAAACTGGGTTTGGATTCTGGCTTTATTGCTTTCCTGACCTTGGTCCAGTCACATGAATTCACTGAGCCTCAGTTTCCCATCTGAGTCTTTATATTCCCATGTAAAAATGAAAAGCAATTATAGATCCCTTCCAATTCTCTCTCTCTCTCTCTCTCTCTCTCTCTCTCTCTCTCTCTCTCTCTCTCTCTCTCTCTCTCTCTCTCTGTCTCTCTCTCTCTGTCTCTCTCTCTCTGTCTCTCTGTCTCTCCTTTCTCTCTCTCTCTCTCTCTCTCTCTCTCCTCTCTCTCTCTCTCTCTCTCTCTCTCTGTCTCTCTGTCTCTCCTTTCTCTCTCTCTCTCTCTCTCTCTCTCTCTCTCTCTCTCTCTCTCTCTCTCTCTCTCTCTCTCTCTCTCTCTGTCTCTCTGTCTCTCCTTTCTCTCTCTCTCTCTCTCTCTCTCTCTCTCTCTCTCTCTCTCTCTCTCTCTCTCTCTCTCTCTGTGTGTGTCTCTCCTTTCTCTCTCTCTCTCTGTCTCTGTCTCTCTCTCTCTCTGTCTCTCCTTTCTCTCTCTCTCTCTCTCTCTCTCTCTCTCTCTCTCTCTCTCTCTCTCTCTCTCTCTATTTGTGTGTAATTATGTTTCTTGGCTTGAGACTGTGTGTGTGTGTGTATGCAAAGAAAATTATCCATGGGTTGTGACAATGTGATTCAATGGTGCCCAAGAAGAGTCCAGAATTTGAGGGCCATATCTTTCAGTCTTCAGGAACCTCCCTGGGATTTTCTGAAGCCAAATTGGCTCCAATATCTCCCTGCGTTTCCATCCCTTAGCTGGTGGACAGTCCTACCTCCAGGATTTTTCCTGGGGTCTTTTACACGCTATTATCTGCCCAACTTGAGATACAGGGGATTTCCAAGGGGACTCTGGTAACCTGAGAGAGATTGGGAGGGGGAATCGGGTGGTGAATGTTTCATCTCTATTCACCAGCCTGAAGATTAAATTTCCTTGTGCTCTACAGTTTGTACTTCTCTCCAGAGTTGCTTCCAGCCTTCCCTGCATTCTTTCACACACAGAAAAATACAGATGCAAAGAAAGCAGTATTTCTACCTATAAATGCACACAGTCAGAAATGCATCTTCCTCAACTCCTTCACAAAAACACATCAAAATCATGCTTTCACACAGAGACACATGGACATTCACAAATGTTTCCCCACAAAGGTACCTTATGGATATATAATCCTTTCTATCATCTCAAATACATATACCTTCAGAATTAGGAGGTCAGGGAAACCCAGTTAAGAGAGAGAACTGGATATCTCCTCTAATCCTCATATCTTACCCCTCCCAACCCCCCCCCCCCCACACACACACACTGTCATTTGCTCAGAATTGGACTGGGTTCCAGCTGAGGCTGGTCTCCAGCTCCCTCTTTGCCTCCACTTGCATATGCATGAATCCTATGAATTATTCATGAGATGACAAAACCCTTCACAGCTGTGAAAATTCACCAGGACTCTGGAGTGAGGGGTTATTTTAAGAGTGTGACTTTGGGTGACTTGTGCACTCTGTGTGTGTGTGTGACTGATTGCAGGTATGGGGAGGGTGCCAGCGAATGTGGAGATGTGACTATATGACTAACAGGATGATTCTGTGTCTATGATGTCAACTGAATGACTACTTGTGACTATAGGTGGGGTGGGGTGGGGTAGGATAGAGAACGTGTGTGTGTGTGTGTGTGTGTGTGTGTGTGTTGTGTGTGTGCAACCTGACTCATTGCCTGGTTACCCCTCACCCTGAGCAAGATGGATTTTGCCAATTGATTTTCATTTCAAATGGGGATTTTTAAAAACCTGTGGGGATTCTTTTTGTAAAGTGAACACTTTTCCCAACTCTCATCACCACTTTTCTGGTTAAATCCTAACTCTTATTGTTGGCATTTCCCTAAAGCAAAGCCTACCTTTGTTTTAAAATTGGAATTTGAGTCCAAATGAGTCAAGTAGTTGAGCATCCTCTTACTAAAGATCCAGGGGAATACAAAGAGAATTCTCTATCCAGTGGGATGCTCATAGGTTAATAGTATTGTAATCTGTAACCCGGATAAGGGACCATTAGCACTGTAGTCACCCATGCCAGACTAGCCAGCTCCCAAGCAGAAGTTAAAGAGGACCCGGCTCTGGAATCAGGAAATCCAGATTCAAATCTTATTTCTAATACTTACTACTTTTTCTGATCATGAACAAATCACTACAGTTCCCTACGGCTTTTTTTCTTATCTAGAAAATGAAGGGGTTAGGCTAGAAGTCCCCTGAGCTACTTTCCAATTCTTGTTCTATAAGACCATGATCCCAGGATAGATAGAAAGGTTTATAATGGGGATGGAAGCAAAGGACTGTTCAAGTCCTTGAACTGCCAGGCTAAAGGAACTTGAACTTTATCCTGTAAATCATCAGTTTAAAACATTTTGAGTGAAAGGATCCTTTTTTAAAGTCAGTATTTTTTTCTTTTCTTTTTTGCATGCTTTTAACACAATAGAAGTTGCAATTTTAGTATCTGTTGATTGAGAAAATTACAAAGCTAGGTTAAAACTGCTTTGAATTCAGTAATGCTTTAAAAATGAATTTGTTTTGTTTAAAAAGCATCTACATGTTTTTGAAAAATAGTGATGCTTATTTCTGTGAGATATTATTCATCTTCTAGAAGATAGATTTTGCTTATTTATGAATTTGGATTTGGATTCAGGGAGCTCTTGCAAAAATTCCCCAGATCACAGGTTGGGAATCACTGCTGTGAGCAATGGACAAGTACTGTAGTTACTCACTGATCTCTCTTTCAACACAACAATCCTTTAAAAGTCTCTAGATTTGTCCTAGAATCTTAGAACATAAAATTTAAGAGTTGGGAGGGACCTTAGAGCATAGAATACTAGAGCTGGAAAAAGATCTTAGAACACAGGATTTCAAAGCTGGGAAGTACCTTCCATGTCATGTAGTTCATCCTGATGATTTTTAGAAGAGGAAGCTGAGACTAAATTCAGTTTTATAAAATACAATTCCAATAATATCAAATTCTAGTCTGCCTACTGAAGTCCAGATTCCTTATTCATTTTTTCAAGGACTTATATACTGAGACCTGATCTTTTACTTGTAACCCATATAATTGATACCAAGGGTGGGAGAGCTACTGGCTGGCTCTTTGTAGTTCCTGGTACATTAGAGTCATAACTCAAAAATTCATTTCAAATGAAGGGAAGGGAAGGACTTTCGAACTTCAGGTACTCCCTCAGTACCATGGACAGGGTCCTATTTAGGCAGGGCTCTAGCCAGTTTACAACAACCTGGAGCCATGCAGTGATATGATGCTAGGGCCATAATACAAGATCTGAAGAAATTCTTTCCCCACTATTGGATGTTCTACCCAGCTCTGAAAGTTTCTTTCTCAAAGGGAAGCCATACACTTAAGCTCTGATCCTCCTTCCAGCCTCTTTCCTGTTTGTCAAACAGGGGAAATGAGGGTAGTCTCAGCTCTTATTTCCAACTTCAAGAAAGGGATTAAAGGAACATAGAGATATGGCTTAAATCACAGATTTTGAGCTGAAAGGAACTTCAGAAGCATTGAATCCCAAAACCTCATTTTAAAGACAAGAAAGGGCAAGAAAGTTGAAATGAGTTGATTGGTCACTCAACTCACTTCCAACATGACAATCCCTCCTACTTCACATTCAGAGCACCCTCCCTCCTCCTATACCCAGGAAATTCTCAAGGATTTTGATTAGGATCTTCTAGGAGGTGAAGGATGGGGGTTAATTATAATGTACCCCTATGTCCAGGTAAAATTCTGCAAGTTGATAATAACCAGGGAGAAACCTCAGAAGAGAGGATTTAAGAGTTCCCAAGTGGGGGTAAGAGTGACAACCAGAGAGGCTTCAACTGTCTAATTACATGGATATCATCTTCTAATCTGCTTACCTCATCCACCCCAAAGTTGACATGCTCTTGGGCTTTTATGAGATTAAAATTATGACAGGAAGGATCCTTAGAAAAAAGAATGTTAGAACTAGAAGGACTGTGAGAACTTAAAACTTAGAGCTAGGCTTTGAGAAGTCATCTAATCTAATACCATTCCCCTACTTGAAAGGGGGATTGTAATTTATCTAAGATTCAATGGCAGAGCAGAGACCATAGTCCAGATCTCATGACTAATGCCTTTTTTTTTTTTCCTTCCTGATGAACTATTCCTGATTCTTTGGATATTTAGGGCCAGGATACAATCCAGGGTGGTTCCTAGCTGAGACAGATAGTTTAGATAGCAGAAGTAGCTGTCCAGGGTGGCTAGTCCCTTGTTAATTAAATGGATGCCAGAAAACAGATTCCCTGGGGACAAGATATGGATAGGAGAAAATTACAATCCCTTGGTATTGCCCGATGTTATGAATCAGGGGCAATTCTCTTTGTCCTATGAGACATCTCTTTCTTTCATCATTCACAGAACCCTGGAATAGAATAGAATCTTAGATCTTGGATTAATGGAATAGAACAATTCATTTGTTCATCAGCAGATACTTACTAAGCCCTCCTCTATGTAGCTTGCTATGCTCATTACTGAAGCAGATACAAAGATGGGCAACAATAATAAAGCATTTCTCTGGCTCTTTAAGCTTTACAAAATGCTTTCTTTAAAATGATCCCATGGGGCAAGTAATTTGAGTGTTAGAAGGAAACTAGGACCCAATGAAGGACATAACTTGGCCAGGGTTGCAGTGCTAGAGGGAAGCAGAGCTGGGCTGGGAAAGCAGACTCTCTGATACCACACTGAACTCTTTTTCACTACCCTCCTCTAACCCCTAGAAACTTATTTATGTGTAGATGAAATGGGAAAGATCCAGAGAAAGGGACTTGCCAGACTCTACCCTGAGCAGACCATACTTGGAGACTAGCATTCAATAAATACAGCAATAATAATAACAGTTGACATTTATATGAAGTTTTAAGATTAGCAAAGTACACTACATGTTATATCATTTGATACTTCACAACAACTCTGCATGATAGGTGACATTATTATCCCCATTTTTACAGATAAGGAAACTGAGGCTGAGAATATTTAAATAATTTAATTTTTTTTCTTTCCCAGTATCTCACAACTAGTAAATGTTTGAGGCAGGATTTGAACTTAGATCTTCTTGCCTCCAGTTCTGTTGTTGTCAAGCCACTGCACCATCCAGCACTATTCCAAGTATAGCCTTTTGGAGCTACCCTGACAAATGGGCATGTAACCAGAAGCAGATGACTAGGTCAGTAAGATAACAAGAGATTTTACTTAAACAAGGATTGGTTAAAGGAACTATAAATTTTTAGCTTGAATAAGAGACTAAGAGGTACCATGATAAATGTCTTCCAAGTATTTAAAAGCTTATTTTGTGGAAGAGAAATTAGACTCATTCTATTTATTCCCAGAGGGCAGAACTAAGTACAATGGAGAGAAGTAGCCAAGAGGTGGATTTGGAACTCTATGTAAGGAAAATCTTGCTAACAGAAGTGTCCAAAAAAAAATGCAATGAGTAGCCTCAGGAAGCAATCTGTTCCCCTTCACTAGAGGTCTTCAGCTGGAGACTGATCTCTCACTGAAATTGTTTTGAAAGGGTTCAATATGGTTTGGACCGAGTGACCTTAGAACATGAAGCATTGGTGCTTAAAGAGACCTTAGAGATCAAATCTAGTCAAGGGACTCTCAAAACTCTTTAGTGTCATTTGTCTCCTTTAGCAATCCAGTGAAATATTTGTATCTCTTCTCAGAATAAGATTTTTAATGCATAAAATGAAATACATATAATTACAAAGGAAACAATTATATTGAAATCCGGTTACTGAATTTTTTAAAAGTTCATGGATTCTAAGGTCAAAATCTCTTAATCCAACCACTTCATTTTAAAGATGAAGAAATTGAGATCCAGGAGTACAATGAAGCACTGACCCGAAGTCACATGGGAGTTAGTGGGAGAGAATGAACAAGAATCCAACCCTCTTGATGCTCACCCTTATTTTTTCATTTTACTGTCTTGTCTAAACCCTCTCTGGGATTAGGCATTTCTAAGTCTGAAGCAAAATTGATATCTCTAAGGTTCCCAATATACTTCCACAGTCCTTATTTATCCCATTCCCCACTAGCTCAGTGTCTTTTTTTTTTTTGCCCTATCCTCTATTGCGAAGGTCTGGTCTAGCTCCTCTTGTCAGGATAAGCAAAAGTCCTTGCCCCACGTGTGGACGCCAATTGTAACGAGCTGTCGTCTCCAAAAGCTGCTGGATCGCTCTCTGGGAAGAGATCTGCTGTGTCTACTCAAATCTCTCAGACAGATTCTTCTTCCTGTAGCGAACCGTTGTCTCCAGGCAGTTGCTGTTAACTCTTGTCCAAAGAAGTGACTTCCCTTCCTGCAGAGAGCCCCGTCAAGCCTGATGCAATTCAGAGAGTCTTTCTCTTGAATCCTGGCTCTGAATCTCCTCCAGCTCTTATCCTTCTCCAGGCCGATCTGCCCTCTGCGCCCAGTGCTGTCTCTTTTTATTCTCCCAGAGAATGGGCGTGGAATAATGCAAGGGCTTCTGGGAAGAACCACCCCAGCCAATGAGCTTTGCCCCCTCTATCAAGTCAACCTGAGTTCTCACCTTGTAACCGTCCAGAAAACCTGAGTTCTCACCCAGTAATCCTAACACTCTATAAAGCTCTAATGAAGACCAAATGAATTCTACAGTCAGCTAAGGCTGGAGTTGAGACTGAAACTGGTACTCAAAGTTCTCAAAGCACTTGCTTCTAAAAACTAGGAACTTGGATGTGGAAAATCTTCAAGAGTTAGAGACATAGTTGAGAGGGGATAGAAAAATGATCTTCTGGCTGTAAATAGAGTGCCATGACTTTCCTTGGAGCTCACCTCTCCTAAGAAGACCATATTATTTATTTGAAGAGGGACTGTGTAGAGGACAGTCATTCTTTAAAAAAAAATTATGTTTATCTTTAATTATTGCATTGCCTAAAATTTCTCTTGTATCTCTCTTCCTCCTCCTAGAAATCCATTCCCCTTAACAAATAATCATTGTTGAGAAAAAATTAGTCAAACCTGTTAATACATTTTTAAAATCTGAAAACATATGTTGTAGTCTAGACCTTTGGACCTCTTCCCCTCACCCCCATCTTTTCAAAGAAGTGAGGAAAGGAAACACATTCATTCATTTTTAAAGCTGGATTCATCATCTCAAAAAGAATAGCAAAAACTCTAGGGTGAATATTATCTTTAAGGTAGGCGATAGACTCTGTCTATTACTCTAGGCAAGTGGGGTCCAGGTTGGGAAGATTTCCTACAGGTTTTCTGATTTAGGTCAGCAATCAGTTCTTTAATATCCCCTGGACCCTATTGTGCCATCTGGAAGTTGGGGATGGAAGATGGTATTGAATGGCAAAATCAAGAAAATAAAAAAAAATAGATCCAGAGATATATAAGAAAAAAGAAAAAGGGACAGGAAAGAAACTATAACCAATATAGAAAGATTGAGACAGGGAGGCCAAGAAAGCTAAACAGAAAGACCTGGGGGGAAAAAAGAGGGGGAGAGAGAGAGAGAGAGAGAGAGAGAGAGAGAGAGAGAGAGAGAGAGAGAGAGAGAGAGAGAGAGAGAGAGAGAGAGACTCAGAAAGGGAAAAAAAACTTAGAAGTATATACAAGGTATTTGACATGGCTAGGGATGAAAAGAGAAACACTGTAGGCAGATTATGATTGTGGGGGGAAAGCAGAAATGGTACTCCTCATTACTCTGGGGATGAATAGTCACTCATTATGTTGGAGAGATACATACACAACACTGATCTTGGCTATACTTTCCAGAGCCAGCTTGCTTGGAGAACAGTTTATTAGACAAGGAGGTAGTTGAGATGGCGTAGATTGCCACTTTTTTCTTACTGGATAGTTGGGCATTTCATTCGATCTTGGGAACCATTGTGTGTAAGTAGTCTGTAAGGGGGGTTCCTTTATGGGGACAAGAGAATGGTGCTGTGTCCTATTTGGGAGGATATTGCTATATATATATGGAGGGACTTAGGGGTCCCTGCATGAGGAGAATGTGGGCTTCAGGAATCATTCTTGTGTTTTGTGTTCAGTTTCAGGGTGGGACTGAGCCTTGAGGATTTGGGAAATCATTCTTTGTGTCGTATTGGGAAAGGGGAGAAGATGGATTTCAATGCATTGTAATATGAAATCTCTTCCATAAGGAGGAATAGGAAAAAGTTGTCCAGCTGTTCTTGGGCTACATAGAGAGAAAGGAAGATCACTTTGGGATGTTATGAAAGGACACTAAGTCCCTAGGGCTGTATCCTAGCCCAAAAGAGTCCACTTGACCTCTACAGTTGGCTTCCTAGCCTCATTTTATTAGAAGAAAGTTTGAATTCATCTACTCATTACTGAAAAGTTATTAACCAGGAGATGGAGAAAAAACTCATCTTCCCTCTTCTCTCCTTCTCCTTTTCATTCCAGGTTCAGGATGGGGAGCCCATCTTTCTGGGCTGCCCGTGGCCTGCTGCTCCAGCTGTTACTGCTCTGGGCCTGGGGGCAGGGTAAGTTGGCACTTGGGAGATGGGGAAGAACAAAGGGCAGGAATGGTGGAGGATCTTTGCCCACCCTCTGTAACTCTCAGTGTTCCTATGGCATTCCTTTTTCCTTGGGTCCTGAGCCTGGTATCTGGCTGGACTGGATAAGGCCCGGGGATCTTGTCTGACTCAGAAGTTTTAGCCATTTGTCTACCTGAGTTTAAAGATCTCTTTGTACCTAGGTACAAACTATCCAATTCTATGATACGATGTCAGATTTTGCCCCAAGCCCTGACTTATATAGATCCTATTTATATCTTGTTTGCAGATGGGTATTTGTATGTTGCTTCCTTCAGTGAACTCTGAGCTCCTTGAGAAAGGGACTGGTTTTCTCCTTCTTTGTATCTCCACTGCTTAGTACATAGTAGTTTTGACTTGACTTCCCTGTCCCAATTCACAAAGATCCCCTCTTATATTAAGTCTGCACTTAACTAAACTGTTCTCCTCAATGAATTCCCAGATCTGTCTTCAGGCAGCTCATTCCTGGGGCCCTAAGCTTCCATATCTAAATACTGCTTACTTATTCTAGTAAGATGCCTGTAGCTACCACCATTCCAACTCCTACAGTTAGACATAAATATTGATTTACAAAGAAAGAAAGAAAATGCTAGAAATACTATACTGGCAAGAATATAGGATGTTGCTGAGTATAGGTTATATCTCTAATAGGAAAAAAATAAATAAGTATATACTGAAAACATAATTGCACAAAATAATACACAAATGGGATTTTCTTTAAAAGTTTTATGTGGTATGTTATGCAAATTGTTAACGAATTTGCCAATTGTTAGCAATTCTTTCTGTTCATACAAAGGTGGGGGGTTTTATAATCATTGGAATGAATATAACTCAGCTTGATTGTAGTCTCATTCAAGCTTTATACAAATTAGCTTTGGGGACAAGGGGTAGGCTGTATCAGGACCAATACAGTAATACCTCAAATTTAAAAGGAAATATGGAAACTGTCCCTCAATATTCTCTGTTCTCCTGACTGCTTTCCCTCCTAATCAGACTCTAACCCTCCCTCTCCTGGGAGGGCGGGAGACAGAAATGCTCAAACCTGCCCAGCTTCTGGAAGGGAAGGAAATGACCTCCGAAGGCCTCTGAAGCTTCCAGTGAATATACTTATGCAAATCTATGCAAACTTGCACATGTCCTCATTAACACTGTCATGCACCAGATAGACCCTTCCAGTGAAAGCCTCTGAGGGCTTGGAGGAGAGAAAAGGGGCAGGAAGGGGGGTGGGGAGAGGAGACAATCGGCCCACCAGGATGCAACAAGCCTACTATGATCGGTTACTGTCAGGACAGGGGATGCATAAGAAAAGGGTAAAGAGAAGGGGATAGTTTTATTAATTCAAGTTGTATCTCCAACACAAAGACCTGTGTTGAAGGCTGGCAGAGATTTATAGTTTAGTTAAGACCTGATCCCTGCCCTCATGGAGCTTTTAGTCAAATGAGAGGGTGACACTACACCGGGAGCTGTAATGTAAATGATAAATTTTTAAAATAACAATTTGTGTATCAAATGATAAGTTCACCAGAGAAGTACAAAGTACCTCTTCAGATCTGAGTGAAAAGAACCTTACTATCCAGGGAAGGCTTTGTGGAGGAAGTAGCATTTGAATTTAAAAATTTGAATCTTAAACGTCTAAAGGGGATAGGGGATAAGGAGAAGCTCCGACAAAGACAAAGGGAGAAGAGCAGGAGAGCTCAGGGTATTTCAAAGAATGTCAAAGCTAGAAAGAAATTAAGAGACTGAATTCTCCTCCATTCCTTTCACTGTTATGAAAATATAGGCCTGGGAAGGGAAGGGATTAGCCTCAAAACTAGGTTTACTTGATTGTTAGGCCTGATTAAACATTGTGTTTAGACTCAGAGAGTCTTGTTTAAAATTCTGCCTACTATGCAAAAATAATAATAATAGTAGGAGCTAACATTTACATAGTCAGGCACTGTGCTAAGTGCTTTGTAAATATTATCTCATTTTATTTTCACAGAACCTTGGGAGACAAATACTATTATTATCCCCATTTTACAGATGAGGAAACTGAGGCAGACCAGTCAAGTGACATGCCCAGGGCCACACAGTTAGTGTTTGAAGCCAGATTTGAGCTCTGTACTCTAAGCTGAATATGATTAATAAGTCATTTCACATCTTAGGGCCTCAGTTTAGTCATCTATAAAGTGAGATGATCTCTGAAGCTCCTTTTTGCTTTAGATCAATTATCCTGTAATCTCTCCTCCCCTCGCCCATGGGTCTCAGGGACTTGTCATCCAAAAGATGACATTTTCCCTTCTTACCCCCCATGAGGTTTAAGAACCGGGTCTTGGAGCCTTCGTATGGCTCCTCTCCACCCAGTGTGGATGGCCCTGGCCCTTGGCAGGTTCCTCAGCCCGTGGCATCAGTCAGGCTGCTCATTATTGTGTTAGCCAGTGAGGAGACAAACGTGGCTTCCAATCCATCCTGCCAACAGCTCAGGGAAGCACTGCCTGTGTGTCAGCTCCTGATTTCTCTCACTTATCCCCAGCATCTTCTCTTCTCTGTTCCTGGCACTGGCCTGAAAGCCCCCTGAACATCACCCCTGTCCCTCTATCTTGAAACGCACCTTTCTGTGCAGACCAGGATGATGCTCACACAAAGACAAGCAGTCTGGAGTTTCTTCTGAGCTGGAAATGAATCTTACTCCACTTTACAGAAGCCGAGAACTGGCTCTCGTCCCTGGGTACAACTCTGTTCCTCTGTATGAGATAGTCTGCAAAATATGGAGGTGAAACCCTGAATGGGAACTTCTTTGTGAAGAGAAGTCCTAGATTTTTCTACATCAGTCCCATGAACCCCAGGGACAGAGGGTTAAGGCGGGCTTGGCTCTGTGCAGACATAGGTGAATGGAGAAGGGCTCAGAGACAATAACTCTGTCTCCTTAAATGTTTCAAGATCCTCTGAAATCAATTTATAGCTAGATGCCTTAGAGACCATTAAATTCAATCTTCTCTTTTTACATATGAAAAAACCAGGGATGTGTCTGGGGAAGAATTTAAGCCCTAGACTTTCTGATTCGGGCTTAGCACTCTCCACTATATGCCTAGCTCTGCCGTAGCAGGGAAATCTTTGACCAGGAGACCCTCAGAATTTCCCCCACTGGCTCAGGAGTCATCTCTGTAGCAGCCCCTCAGCCCTAGTACCTTCGGTACCTAGTACCCAGTTTGCCCCCAGCAACGTGTCTGAGTTCTAGGAGGAAAGGATACTCCAGTGACAAAGGAAGCTCAGATTCTACCTCCAGCTTTACCACTGACTCAATGTGTGAGTTTGCTTCATCTGTAAAACTGAAGAAATTGGTCTGAGATCCCTTCCAGATCTGATATTCTTATTTAAAAATCTGATGACATATGTGAAAACATTTTGGAAATAAGAACTTTGGGAATATGAAACCTTCTATAAAAGCGATCTGATAGTCTTTGATTTAAAAATCTGATGACATATCTGAAAACATTTTGGAAATAAGAACTTTGGGAGGATGAAACCCTAATAGTGAGGTGAACCCTAATAAGGACAGGCCAATTAGGTTTATCTCTAGGACAGTAAAAGAAGTGCTCATAGCACTCGAGGGGGTAGAAATCATTTATTTTAGCCCCTGGTTAGAGAGAATAATTAGTTAAAAATTGGAGGCTACCCTGAGGGAGCATCTTCTTCCCATCCCCTGCATACCAGGTGAGTGTGTCACTAGCTTGAGCCTGCCCTATTCCCTCCTCACTCCTAGTTGTCTTCTCTGTCTCTCCCTCACATCTGCCCTAGCCGAGGACTCAGAAATAACAGCCTAGAGTTTCCATCCATATGGACTGAACTCCTAGGGCTGCTACCTCTTTCCCACAGAGTGGTAGTGCCCTAAGGTCTTTGAGTCCTAAATTCCATGGTGAATCCTCCCACTTAAATTACTTGGCCTTTAAAAGTTGATTCAAACGCACCTTTCTTGCTGCTTTTCCTGGCCCTACAATAACTAGCTACAGATGTGGGCGTAGTTTAGAGCTGGAAAGTCCTCAGAGTTTATCTAATTGAACCCCCCTCATTTTATAAATATGGCAGCTGAATCCCAAGATGATTATATGACTCATCCAATTGTGTGACTTCACTAGGAGATGGATGTTCCCAGTCCCAGCCTTAATAGTAGCAAAACTTGTGAGGCAGTCAGTTCATGCAGAGGATAAAATGCGAACACTGTAGTTAGGAAGTTCAAATCCATCCAGAGACAGGCCCTAAGTTGTGTCACCTTAAGCAAGTCACTTAATTTCTACCTCAGTTTTGTTATCTGTAAAATGGGGACCTAACTCCCAAGGCGCTTATGAGAATCAAATGAGATCAGATTGGTGAAGCACTTTTCATACCTTGAAGAGCTTATCTAAATGTTGGTTTACTGACATTCAAACCCCAGCACTCTCCACTGGGTCATGTTGCTTTTCAGAAAGCAGCACTAGACTTGAAATCAAGAAAAACCTGGATTAAAATCCTTACTCTGCTATTTACTCGTTATCTGATCTTAGGTAAGTCACTTGCCTCTCTGAACCTAAGTTTCCAGTCTGAAAACTCGAACTATTAACACTTATAATATCTATGTCAGAGAAGGCTGGGCTGGGTTCTGTATCAATGAAGGGAATGTCCATACCCAGAAGATCACAGATCCATAAGGCCTGAGGTCTCTCACTCTGATAAAGCCTTTGGAGCCCTTTCTCAGATTCATGTTTGTAAATGAATGAAATAAGGAAGGAAAGAAAATTGTATTAAACACCTACTGTGTGCTGGGCACTATCCTAAGCACTTTTCAGATATCTCTTTTGATCTTCACAACAACTCTGGGAAGGAGGTACTATTTCGAACCTCATTTTATAATTGAGGAAACAGGCAGAAATTAAGTGATTTGTCCAGAGCTCAGAGTTGGTGACTGTCTAAGACTGGATTTGAACTCAAAACTTCCTGACTTCAGACCTAGCTATCTATTGTACCATCTAGCTACATAAAGTTATAAAGGAAATATATTATACTAAAATGCAGTAATCAAAATATTTTAAAAACTGGTTCATGAACTCTAGGGGATGAACCCCGAGCTTGATGAGATTATTGACATAAAAAAGTGTTTTGTAAACTTTGCTACGCAAGGCAAATATGAACTAGCAGCAAGAGTAATCAAGGGGGAAGAGAACAAGCATTTAAGCACCTACTATGTGCCAGACACTATGCTAAATGCTTATCATCTCATTTGATCCTCACAACAGTAGGAGATAGGTACTATTATTATTCCTAATTAACATATGAGAAAACTGAAGCAGGTAGGGATTAAATTACTTGTCCGGGGTCACACACACAGGAGGTATCTGGGGTCACATCTGAACTCAGGTTTTCACAACTTCAAGGCTGGCACTCTATCCACTGTGTCACTTGCTCTCCTCTGGCATACTGACTTGCACATAGTAGGCATTCAGTAGAGTTAGGTCTTGATTAGAGTGAATAATGAATTCCCTGAAGTGATGACATGTATTTGAATTTGCTCTATTCAAAATTTTAATTATGTAAAATATGGTTATTGGTTCCAACTCAATAGAAATATGCAATGCTAATTTGAATAATTCGACCACTTCAGGGGATTTGTTATTCTAACTAATCAGGGCCTAGCTGTAAATATTTATTAAATTAAAGGATAGAGAAATAGTAAAAAGAACCCTGGTCCTCATGATTATTGTTTGAGACTTCGTGGACAATATCACTCCAGTCCTGTCCATGAGGTTTTCTTGGCAAAGACACTTCAGTGGTTTGCCATTTCCTTCTCTGGTGAATTAAGGTCAAATTGTGATTTGCCCAGGATCATAGTAATAAGTGTCTGCGGTCACATTTGCACTCAGATCTTCCTCAGTGTCCCATTCCCAGAGCTCCATCCACTGCACTCCCCAGCCGATTCAAACCCCAGCTCCAACAGTATTTTGGACAGGCCATTTTCTCCACTTGGTTCCTTTGTCTATGAAATGAATGGGCTGGACTGAATGATTGTAAACAGGCTTCCAGCTCCGACTTTATGTTCCAAGAGCCCATCTGTGATTCTTTGAAACTGCTTAATAACAAATGAGGAAGGGGGCCAGGCCTGGAGGGCTAAAGGAAAAGTGGCAGTTGGGCCGAAGTATTACGTTTCAGCCAGACTAACAGCTCTTGTTGCCTCTGGCTCAGGAGCCCAGGACGGTGAAGAAGTGATCCGAATTCAGAAGGTGACCCATGGCACTGTGCGGGCAGGACTGGCGGAGCTGGTGGCCCTTCCTTGCCTCTTTGTACTCCGACACCCACAGGAGCCTGGCCCTCCACACGATCCAGCTCGGGTCAAGTGGACCAAGGTTCGAGCTGCCTCAGGCCAGAGGATGGAAGTCCCAGTTCTGGTGGCCAAGGACAACGTGGTGAAGGTGGCCCGTGGCTGGCAGGGCCGGGTGACACTGCCCGGGTACCCCCAGAACCGTTCCAATGCGACGCTCGTGCTTGGGCCCCTGCGGGCCAGTGATGCTGGTCTCTACCGCTGTGAAGTCGTGACTGGCATTGAGGATGAACAGGACCTGCTGCCTCTGGAAGTAACTGGTCAGTACCTGGCAGGGGGGAGTTGGGGGAGCCACCCTGAGCCTTTAGCAAGGGGCTAGGGAAGCTCTGAGCAGTGGGAGACCCTCAGACTGCGGAAAAGCAAAGCCCAGTGAATTGTTCATTTTCCTCTCCTTCACTCCCCCTCCCTCAGGAGCTCAGGAAGGGGAACCGCAGCCAAAATGTCTCCCCATTTTACTCCCCATCTCCCTTCCTTCAGGAAGAGGGAAAGCAGAAAGAGATCAGGGAAAGCAGAAAACACAAGATGAGGATGATATTACTCAGGAAACAATAAATTGGCTGGGAAGAGAAGGGACTTGGAGGGAAGTAGAGTCAAGGCAGACTAGACTGGGCATCATGAAATTGTAGAACTCTTATGATTGTCATTATTATTATTTACTATACCTATGATTTCATTAGTATAAGGAATTCCCTGTCTCTAAGATGGAGGTGACTCCTTTGCAAGGGAACATTTTAGAGAATTGCGTGGACCACTGAGAAATGAGATGACTTTCCCAAAATCTCATAGTCAGTCTGTAGCTGAAGAACTTGAACCAGAACTCTCATGATATTCACAGAACCATCAAAATGAAATAGAATCAGAATTTATGTAAATGAACAGAATGCTTATGGAATTATGGAATACATAAGATTAACATATTTTGTACCGTCTAACTCCCAGCCCTATGTAGATGACTTCCAGAACTAATTCTCTAGCCTTGACCCACATCCCCATATGCTTCTAGGATGTAAAGCTATAAAGGTATAACTCTAATAACCAGCATTTTTATTTAGCATTTATTTAGATCTGGAGAGACTTCAGAAGCATCTAATTGGATCTTGTTTTATAGATGAGAAAACTGAGGCGCAGGGGAGTTAATTGCCTAGCCCAAAGTCACCTTTAGGAAGTTGGATACGCTGCCATCAAATCAATCATTGTTCTTTCCACTGTCCTCTGCTGTCTCCACCAGGAAGGCCCAATGGCACTGCAGACCCACCTTATTACTTTCTCCAAAAACCTGTTCCCTTCTTCCTTCTAACTTTACTGTTCGTCAGTGGCCATCAACATTTCCTTATTCTCCCACATGTGAGAGAGAGAAAGTTTGGAGAGGAGAGATTTAGGGGGGCTTGGAAAGCATGGACAAAGCAAAAAAGGTCAGACTTAGTGAGTTCACAACTTTGCAGTGGGAAAGGAGGGACACGAGTGCTATATATAAGCCACTCAGATACACATGTCAGCCTGACCGACACTGGAGTAATCCTATTATGGAAGGGGCCAAGCAGGGCAGACTTTCTGGAGGAGAGGGGAGCAGGAGAGAGAAGAAAGGTTTCTCCTAAGGATAAAGACTGATGAAGAAGAAGATGATGATGATGACGACTGACATAGAATGCTTTAAGATTTGAAAAGTTTTCATGTGGACTATCACTCTTAGTTTGAGATAGTCCTCTGGGATAGAAGGCTTAAAGTGTCCCTGATACCCCTCTCCACTTCCCTGAAATTATTGTCCTTAATCTTCCTCTTCCATCTATGTCTTCATTCTCCCAGGCGTTGTATTCCACTATCGGTCTTCCCTGGGCCGCTATACCTTGAGCTTCCAGGCAGCTCGAGAAGCCTGCCGTCGCAATTCTGCTGTCATGGCCGCCCCCCGACACCTGCAGGCGGCCTTTGAGGATGGCTATGACAATTGTGATGCTGGCTGGCTGGCTGACCGCAGTGTCCGGTGAGTGGGTCCTGAAGGGCTCAGAGCCATTGACCAATAGTGCAGCCAGGTGAGCCAGCCCCTCAAAGCTGGGGCTGCTGCTTGGAGGTGGCAATAAGATGGGCCTGATGACGTTAGTAAAATGGATCCTAAAACCTTAGAATCTCAGAGATGGAAGGGACCTCAGGGTTCGTTTTCTTGCTTTTTTAATGGTCATCTCCTCCATCTCTCTCCCTACCTCTGTCAACCTACCTCAGGAAGGTGAGAAGATGTTCTGAACTCCAAAGGGTGCAAGTGACCTTTATGCCCTGAGACCTTCTCATGCCTTTCTCCCTTATTCCAGTATCCTAGGGGAGTGGGACACTATAGCCATTAACTTACTAATTGAAATTAGTCTTCCCTTAGGTATCCCATCACATTGTCACGGCCTGGTTGTTATGGAGACCGGAACAGCCTACCAGGGGTCCGTAGCTATGGCCGACGAGATCCTCATGAGCACTATGATGTTTATTGTTTTGCCCGGGAACTGAGAGGCAAGTATAAAGCTTACTATTGCTCATCCCAAATCCGTTCCATGCCTCTCCACTCTGTGTCTTTCCATTCCCCTGCAACCGAGAAAGCTAAAGCAACCCACCAAGCTCCTACATGGATTCCAACTCAGATTGCCCACCCAGCTGGGGTCCTTTACAGTAAAACCCTTCCTCTCCTCCACTTCGCTCACCACCCTTCCATCTTGTCCAGTTTGGGATGTCTGAAGGCCCAGGATGACCTTCCTCCTCCTCTTCCTCCTGGTAGGAGAAGTCTTCTACGTCTCACCACCCAGCCGACTCACGCTGTGGGGAGCTCGGGCTCAGTGCCAGAGCCAGGGAGCAGTTCTGGCCACTGTGGGTCACCTCTACTTGGCCTGGCAGGAGGGCCTGGACCAGTGCGACCCAGGCTGGCTGGCAGATGGCAGTGTTCGTTATCCCATCCAGACCCCCCGACGACGCTGTGGCGGGGAGGCTCCTGGGGTCCGGACCCTCTACAACTTCTCCAACCGCACTGGTTTTCCTGAGCCTTCAGTCAAATTTGATGCCTACTGTTACCGAGGTATGCATTCGTTCAACAAACACAGCATTATGCTAAGAGCTTGGGCTGCAGAGACAAAAATTAAATCTAAGGACACTGGGAGAGGGATTACAAAGGGAGAAGAGGAAGCTCTAAGCCCAAGGGCAGAGTCTTATTTTCATTTTTCCTCTACCCTCACCCATTTCTTCTGAAGAGAACTTCTAGACATCTACTCTGGCTTCCTACAAAGCTGATTAGGTTCCTGGGGCTATACTTCATTATTTATTTGGCTAAAAGTTATGAATTTCTTCTCTAGATGAGCTCATGATTTTTCAACCTGTTACCCTAATTCAAGACTGAATTATATAGTGTTGGTCACAATTTAGGACTGGACCAGAGAGGCTAGTAGTTGGTCTACTGACATCAAAGACCATCAGTCAGTCACTCAACAAATGTTTATTACGTTCCTACTATGCTGTGATATTTCATACTGAAGGTGATAGGGAACCACTGGAGCTTATTAAGTGGGCAAGTAGCATGGTTAATCTTACAAGATCAGTTTGCCAGTTGTGTCCGGAATGAGGAGAATGTCTGGAGGCAGGCAGACCAGCAGGCTATTGCAATAGTCCAGAGGTGAGAAAATGAGGGTCTGTACCAAGGCAGTCAAAGGAAAGAATGGGGTATATATGAGAGATGTAGTATCGGTACAATGTAAAGGCTTTGGCAAGATGTTGGATATTGGGAGTAAGAGACAGAGAGCAGTTAGGGACGGCACATAGATGGAGAGAACCTTAGGAACTGGAAAGCTAGAATAACAGTGATAAAGAAGTTGGGGAGAATTTGGTGGGAATAAAGATAATGATTTAGATATGATGGTTTAAGCTACCTACTGAATAACCAGTTGGAAATGTCCAAGATTGGGGGGAATGGGGGGAAGACTATAGCTTCTTGTCTTTTGCTTCTCCCACATGTAACAGGTACCTTCAGCAGCGTCTGGGATAAGGACCAAGGATACTGGGAAAGCATATCCACACAAGTTTCTAAGCTTCTTTGATCCTTTGTCCTAGTCATTTCTTGGAGGCCTATTATGTCCAGAGTCACAGAATGTCCCAGGTGGAGACATTGGATCTTAGACTGTAGAATGTTAGAATTAATTTTACAGAAGAGGATACTGAGACCTAGAGAGAAATGATTTGCATGAATTCACACAGCAAGTGAGGGATCAACTAGGGCAAAAAACGATCAGGATATGTCCTGATTGCTAGTTCAGACCTTAATAGTAAAAATAATATTAACAGCAGTTACATAGAACTAGATAGACAAAGATTTGTGAAGCACTTAATATATATTATCTCATTGGTTCTTATAGTAATCTTGTGAGGGGCGATTAGCATCACCCTCTTACAGATAAAGAAACATGAATGACATGTCTGTAATTTCCCAAAGCAGAAAAGTTATTGAGAGACTCACAGGGTCATAGATTAGAGCTGGAAGGGACCTTGGACCTCCCATATATCCCATATGTGTACATAGTATATCAATATCGTCTCCCTTGTTAGACTGGGAGCTCCTTGAAAGTTGTACCTCCATAGTACAGTGCCTGGAACATAGAAAGAACTTCAAATGTTTATTGACTGAGTGGAAGCCATCTGATACAACTCCTTCATTTTATAGTTAGGGAAACTGAGGCCCATGGAGATTGTGACTTGTCCACATAGGTAAGAAGAGTCAGAGATAAGGTGGGGACGAGAGTCTTTGTGTCCAGAGAAAGCAGACCCGGGACAGTGATCACTCTTCAGATCAATGTGGCTAAAAGACACAGCTGGCTTTGGGGCCTAATCATTCTCTTTCCCCCTCACCCCAACGCTGCACTACTAGGCTTGATGAAAGTGTAATTAAGGTTTATAATATGCCTTGTCCTGATAAAAGACCTTCTGCCTCCTGAGAGACCCTCTTCCTCCCCCACCCATCCCTCCCCTCATCTCCCAGCTGCCACCAAAAAAAAAGAGCCAGAGCAAGGAATCCCTGAAATGAGCCTGGGACAGGAGAGACCACAGGGCCTGGGGGAGAGAACATGCCATTATTTCCTCTAGCTGAGGAGAGAATGGGGTACTAAATAATCTTCCAGGCTTTTCCCTGTCCTGACAGTCTAGACTATAAAATCCCCCCAAAGCACTGACACTCTGGGTTCTAAGGGCCCTGCCAGCCTGAAAGCCTAAGTTCTAAGGGCCCTCCCAGTTCTGACATCCCAGGCTCTAAGGGCCCTGCCAGCCCTGAAAGCCTAAGTTCTAAGGACCCTCCCAGCTCCAATATTCTATATTCTAAGGGCCCTCGCAGCTCTGACATCCTTGTTCTTAAGGGCCTTCCCAGTCCTGATTTTTTGTGTTCTGAAGACCATTCCAGCTCTGATATTTTCTAGTCTAAAGCCCTTTCCAGCTCCAACCTATACATTTTAAGAGCTCTCTTCATTGACTTTCCCTGACATTCCCTTCCATGGAATCCAGGCCCCAGGCTCCTTGATGTTCCCCTTCTTCTCCTTCCCCCTACTTTCACCTCTCAGCCGCCAGCAAGCACCGTCTGCACAGCTCACATTCCCTATTTTTGGCTGGAACAGAACATATTGGGACAGGATATATTTATCCCCATCCCCACTTGCCTTGGGGGGATCCATAGGTTCTGTTCTTCATTGGGTTGTTTGGGAGAGGATTATTTGGGCTGAAAAAAAAACACTGTCCCGTCCCCACCCTGTCTTTTCCCCTATTGACCCCCCTCACACTTTATCCTGTTCCCCCTTCCTCCTAATCCAGCCCAAGCTTTCCTTCCTGCATTCCTAGTTTCTTCAAAGGGCACCAGCATTACCCCAGTCAGTCATCCAAGATGGAATTAATCAGGGTTCCCTGAGACTACTCCCCCCCTCCATTCCCCACATCCAATCAGTCCCCAAACCTGTCAATTCTGTCTATTATATCATTTTCTTCTATTCCTTTCTTTTCACCTCCTACCCTCAAGGAGTCTGCTTTTGTCCACAGCTAGGAAAAAATCAGAGCTACATCTGTTAACTCAAAAACCAATGTTTTCTTCACATATTTAGTGGGACAGCTAGGTGGCAAAGTGGCTAGAACACTGTGCTTGGAGTCAGAAAGACACATTCAAATCTAGTAAGTGCTAGCAGGATGATCCTAGACAAGTCACTTCACTCCCATATGCCTCAGTTTCTTCATCTGTAAAATAGAAATAAGGTCACTTACTTTACAGAAATGTGAAAATTAAATGAAATTATAATTATAAAGTGGTAAGTAAATGCTAATAGTTATGGGTGCTGAAGTCTTGGTGGTTCTCTTTCTTACAGCCCATCACCCCACATCACCACCCAGCTACCGAGATAACCCTGCTGCTGATGGGAAAGACCTCGAGGCTCTGTCTGCAGAGGACCTGCCCGTCACAGGCCACAAGAATGTCTTGCCCTTGGATTCCCAGGAGCCTCTGGTGTTCAGTGGGGTTCCTGCTGAGGAACAGTCCCAGGACTCCTCCCTGCTTCTCAATGAGGCTGGGTCTGGAAAGGCAGGGGGGACCCCAGTTCCATTCCCTGCAACGCCTTCCTTGGTCAGCACCAGGTCTCAGGAGCCGGAGCTGACCGGACAGGATGATCCATGGATGAATATGGTAGACAGGACACCTGTGCCCGAAGGTTTCCAAATAGAGGGCACAGGAGCCCAACACTCAGCAGGAGGAAAGGCAGAAGGTGTCACCTCAAGCCCCAGGTTTGCAGAGGACCTTAAAGCCAAGGGGACTCTGGTACCCATCACTGAAATGACTGTGGCATCTGATGCTCAACCCGTGAGCAGCACTGCGGCGGCTCCAGTGGGCACCACAGCCAGGAGGAGGGGTCTGAATGGACGGTACTTCCAGCAGCAGCTTCTGGAGCAAGCGACCACCAGGATGGGATGGGGCCTCAGGACAGGCGCAAGCCCCACTGCCCCAGGCACCAAGGAGGCTGGGAACCACGTGGAGTTGCCCCTGATCACAGCCACCAGGCCCATGTTGGGCCCCCAGAGCACTCTCTCCAATGAGGTGGACAGACCCCACTCTAGTGAGTCTCTCACCCCAGCCAGAGCCCTTGCAGGGGCCTCTGCCATTAGAAATTCTCCAGAACCCCTTGAGCCAATCACTATCCTTAGAACCCCTCTAGATAGCACCCTTCAAGAGCCCCAGGTCTCAATGGTAATCTCAGAATCTCAAGAGTTATAGGGGAACACAGAGGACATCTCGTCCAACCTGGCTGGACCCCAGAAAAATCTCTTCCCTAATGTCACCCACAAAGGGTCATCCAGCCTCCACCCAAGACCCACAATGAGAGGGAATCTGCCACCTCCTGAGGCAGCCCATTCCCTTCTGGAAAAGCTCTAATTGTTAGGGAGTTAAGTCCAAATTTCCCTTTTTGCAAATTCCATCATCATTCTGCCCACTGGGGCCAGCAGAGAAAAGTACAACTCCTCTTCTTACTGGGATCCCTACTGTCCTTCCCTTCCCCTTCCTTCCCCAAGGCTTCTCATCTGTAGACCAAACACGCCACTTTATTCAGATTACCCTACTCTGACATGATCCAGGAACCGTGCTCAGGAGACTCTCCTGCTTATCAATGACCCTTCTAAAGGCCATAGGGGCCAGGCAGAGCCAACTTCCCAAAGCCCCCTGAATGCTTGGAATGGTGGTGAGAGGGGTCCTGCAGTGTTTAAGCACTGGGCAGCTATTATTCCTATTAATTAGAATGAAGACCAGGAGAGATACGACCCCAGCTGAGGGGAAGCCTCTTTCTAGAAGGACACTGAGAACATAGAATGTCAGAGCTGGGAGAGCCCGAGAATATAGTCTAAAGAATTTCAGGGCTGGAAGGTTCCAGGCTCCTGGATGATCTCAGAATCCTTCCAGCCCAGTCTTTTCATCCTACAGAGGACGAGACTGAAGACAAAGGGAGGAATTAATGAGACACGGTCACTTTGACATCTAGAATCTGGATGGAGGAAGGGATTAGATATAAGAGGGACATCGTCTATTCTGGTGTTGGTGTCTTTATCCAGCGAGGGAGGAATAAGTCTGGGAGCTGGAAAACCTTGATTCTGCTCCTGGCTTTGCTACTAACTTACAAGGTGACCTTGGACGAGTGATTTTCCCACCTGTTTAAACAAGGGGAGAAAAACTAGATTGTCTCTCAAGTCCCTTCCAGCTCTGATATTTTGTGTTCGCTTTTCAGTGCCCAAATTAAGCTGAGTGGAGGCAAAGAAGTCCCTTTCCTAAGGGCATTTGTGAAGAGGACACTGGTCTGTGGGGAATGGTTGTTGGGATGGCACCCGTGCCATGTCCGCATCATCCAGATTGTTGGAGAAGATACTTCTCTATCTCCCAGCCCACCCTCCAGTGGAAGAGGATTTGACTTCTCGGGAAAGGGTAGCAGCTCAGGCCCAGCTGATGCTTTATTTTTCCAACTAAAAATAAATGTTTTGTGGAGGTAGCTCATTAAAACTAGAATTGCAGATTGTAGCAAGCCATTAAGTTTTATAAGGGAAACCATCAAAAAGACACTCAAGGGAGCAGGCACCTGCAGGAATGTTAGGCTCACCTAATCCACTTATCTCCTTCTCAGCCAGTCACTTCCCATCTGAACTGGAGCCTGGGCCCCCAGCCCCTCCCCATGTCTCATCTCCCACTTCAATGCCCTCCCTCCCACTTATCCTTTAGAACCCTCCTGGATCAGGAAGCCTTGACCCTCAGTCACAATACTCCAGAATACTTATTATTAATAAGAGTTCTGACCATTCCATTCTCTTACTGGCTATTTCCCTATCTGTAAATGAAGAATGGTCTCCAGGTTCCCTTCCAGTTCTGACATCCAAGCTCTAAGGCAATCTGGCACAATGAAAAAAAGTGTTGCTTTTAGAGTTTTCCAGTTGGTCTGGGGCTTGGAGCCCAGCTCTGCCACTTACTACTATGTGACCTTGGACAATTTTCCTTCTTCATCTGTTAAATGAGAGGGCTTGAACGGGATGGCCCAGCATCCACTCTGAGGCCATGATCCTAAGACCCCCTGCCACTCCAGGATTCACTGATCCTTCCCATCCTCATATGCATCTGACCCTACAGGCTTAGAGTTTTTCTTCCAACACAGCCCATTAATTTTGCAGAGTAGAACTTGCCTTCCCCCATGCCATTTGGGTGAAATTGGGAGGGGCCTGGGTCCACGTTTCTGGGGAGCTGACAATCTGGGGGATGTCAAGGGAAAGAGAACCCATCGCTAGAAGAAGGGACCTTCCTTCTATGACATTGGGCATGAAAAGGGAAATGCTTCTTTGGTCCTGGGTTGGAGGCGGGGAAAGTGATGGATGGCAGAACCTAAGATGTGTGTCTGGGAAAATGAAGCCCATTCCCCCTGCTAATCCCTGAGAAAAAGGAAGGCAAAGTTTCCCCCATCCTAATTCCCCCCTCATTCTGCCTTAGCTTACAGATGGTCTCAGTTCTCACCATAAAAGCCCACTTTGGAGCTGGGATCCAAATATCCTGAAAGCCAGCTCCCCTTTTCTTTTCCCTACCTCTCAGTAGACAGTGAGACCCCAGGGCAGCTTGCCTCCATTCTCCCACCACCCCTTTCAGCCATAGCATATTGCTTCCATGGCAACCTACAGGCACTGGGATTGGTTGGTGCTCTCTAGATCTTCTAAAACCCAAAGCCAGCTTTGGGCTCTTATGGGCCAGTCCCTGAGTTGGAAGCATTTTATCTGGCATGAAGAACCATAGAGACCTAAAAAGTTGTGGTTCCAGAGGGGAAGCTGTTTAATCCTAATATTAAAAATAATATGAACAACTCTCATTGCTATAACATGGGAGTTTTTAATCTTTTCTATGTCTAAGTTTTTTAAAGGCATAAAACACAACATATAAGATTTCAAAGGAAATTAGAATTTAGATGTAAATGGAATTCCTAATATAAAGGAAGATGTAATTTTTTTCTCATCCAAGTTTACAGGTTCCCTGAAATCTATCCACAAACTCCCAAAATATTTGTGACCTGATTTAGCACCTTCAGGTTTGCAAAAAAACAAAAAACAAACAAACAAACAAAAACTTTCTTTACAAAAAAAATTCCCAGCCTCAGTTTAGGTAGCGTGAGTATTATGATTTCTGTTTAACAAATGAGAACCTGAGATTTGGAGAGAGAAAATGATTTACCCAGTGTTGTAGAGCACAAGTACCAGGATTTCTTTCATTATGTCACTGTGAGATCACCCCATCCCAGGACTTAGACTGAAGAGAGGGAGCTCCCAGGGATGTGGCTGGGAAAGCATAGGAAGGGACCGGCCATGGAGAAAATGCTCCCTTGTGGTAGGATCCCCCGAGTGACAACTCCAAGCTGTGGCCAATTGGCCATCTCCGCCTCTAACCTGCTCTGTGATATTTTTCTTGTAGGCTCTTCAGGAATCCAGAGAGAGGGGAGCCAACAGAGTCCCAACTCTGGGCCATCACCAGCCCCCAAGAAAAATGATGCTTTTCCTGAGAGTCAGGACAATGTCTGGGACCCTGACCAGGGAACCTCAGGCCCCAACAATGATCCCAACTCCAGCGTGGAGCCGGGACACCATGAGGATTCTTTGGGGGAGGCCCATGGTGATAGGGATCTGCCTGTCCTGGCCATGCTCCGGGCCCCCAAACCAGCCTTAATGTCTCTGCCCACACCGACCCTGGACACTTCTCCTCCTCTCAGAGTCAGAGATGACGTGGGGCTGTCTCTGTATGGTGGAACCACAATTGCCCCAGAAATACCCCACAGTTCTTTTTCCCCCTATACTGACTGGCCAGTTGAAGGGAGAGACATCCCAGAAGGGACTGAGATTACGCCAGAGACTAATGGGACAGAGCCCCCTGCACCAAGCACATTCCCTAGCCCCAATCCCCAAGATAAAGGAGATCCAGAGACTGATTCTTCGTCCCTAACTCTAGGGTGGGACAGCAAGCAGCTTGAGCAAGAACAAGAGGTTGGCCCAACTGAATACATTGGATCCCCCACAACCGTGGAGCTAGGGACCCCCTTACCAAAAGGAGAAGACACCCCATCCCCAAGTCCAGGATCTGGCCTGCTGTTGCAGCAGAACTCAACTGCGGAGGCTTGGGAGGAGTCTAAAGGAATGGAGAAGTCTGATTTCTATACACCCATCCCTTCTCCCACTCTAGTCCTAGGAAACCAGAGCCTGCAGCCCAGGTCTGACCCTGAAGAAGTGGCCAGGACCGGTGAGACTCAGTCTAACGTAGCAACCTCCTCACCCCAGGCAGCTTCTGAAGCTGGGCAAGCCCCTGGGCTGCCCTCCAGCACCATGGATGCAGCCAGTACTGCCTCTCCCCCGGACAGCAGCCCCTTGGGAGAGGTAGCCTTTTCGTCCTGGACACCAGGAGCCTCAACCCTGGCCAAGAACGCCTGGGCCACCCCAGCCAGCCCAGAGCCAGAGGGGGAGGACATCTCCGGAGAGGGGCAGAAGGGGGCTTTGTGGGAGACTTCCCAGACCCAGGTTCCCTTACTGCCCGACCTACTGGAAGAAAGAGAGCCAACCAGAGATACTGCCCTCCAAATACAAAGGCACGGTCTTCAGGTCCTAGAGATTCCCGACCCCCAGGAGGTTGGCCCAGGCTCTGCTTTGGATGCAGGGGCTCAGGCTCTCGGTGAGGCTGGGAGCGGAGAGGAGTCATCAATGATAGGGGAATTGGAAAGCGGATCATGGGCTGGGGAGAGCAACCGGAGCAGTGAGGAAGGTAAGTGCCGAACCAGGGAGAGAAACGAGGGTGACCCTCCCCAGAGGCACCGAGGCAGGCAGCTGGCTCTGGGTGATGGGGCCTGAGGACGGAGGGGGAAGACCATCTGTAGCCAGCACCGAGTCGTACTCCATTGTCCTCTGGGCCTCTTCTGCCCAGCTCTAGCAAGGGGCACTTTCTGAGTTATTGGCATTTCATTCACAGAAGCACTTTAACCATAAAGAGCTTTATGAATGTCAATCACCATTAACCCTCCACTACATTAGCCTCCAATTACCCACCGAAGCATGGAAACAACTCCGGGCTCTCAACAGACCATAAACCCTGACTGAGAACAGCGATCAGACCTGTCTCTTCACCGATGCAAGGAACTACCTGGTTAGAAAACGTGGCCAGTGCAAGTCAGCACCTTTTCTGCAGTTTAGTCTTAGAAAGGTGGCCAGAGCACTGAGGTTAAGTGACTTGTGCAGTTCCGCAGAGGGCACTAGGTGGCAGTGCAGTGGATAAAGTGCCAGGTCTGAAGTTAGAAAAACTCATCTTCCTGAGTTCGAATCTGAACCCAGACATTTCTAGCCAGGTGACCCTGGCAAATCTCTTCGCCATGTTTGTCTCAGTTTCCTCATTTGTAAAATGGGCTGGAGAAGGAAATAGCAAATCATTCCAGTATTTTTGCCAAGAAAACCCTAAGTGGGGTCATAAAGAAGCAGACACAATTAAAACATTGAAACAACAATCAGTTCCATAGAGTCAGGGCTTCAGCCTACGTCTTCCTGTCTTCGTGTCTAGCTCTCTGTCCACCAAGCCACACTATAAGTTCTGGCAGATCCTCAAAGTTTTGTCTAATGGATGGTACATGTTTTGTCCAAGAACTAGCTAAGTTCAGAGAGTTTTACCAGAAGAAAAGTGATAGCACCTTTTTAATCACATGAACTCATGAAATCATCTTCTAAGGCATGAAGGAGTTTTGGCCAAGTGCTGGCAGAGAAGCTACCCACACTGATATGACCATAGGTCCTTAAAATATTGAAAATATTAATATGGATAAATGAGCTTTGGCAATCAAAAATTGAATGGATTCTAAATAGGCCCTATGGTTTTCTGGCCAGTGATCCCGCTCTCTAAACTCCAGGATCCTAAACTCTTCATCCTCCCACTAAGGTCTCATTATTCATGATGTTCATCTTTAGGACTTATAAGGCACTCTATCTCATCCTGGACCATCAAAGACCAAGAAAACCTGATCTGGAGGCTGAGGCCATGAATAGGCTATGAATTCCTACATGTCAGTCTTATTACAAATGGGTTTGTGTTTTACAGCTGGTGAGATTAGATTTCATGATGCACTAAATTCCATGATGAGTTCATCTATTAACTCTTAGGACACTGACTTAAAGGACTTAAGGCTCCTGGTATATTACTTTTCTGTAACATATATTGGGAAGAGCTCCTCAGACCAAGGGTTAGGAATCAAGAAGCTTGAGTTTCTAACCCTAGGTTTTTCTAGATTTTTAAAAAATTAATTTCTTCTAATCAGCAAAAATCTGCCTTCTTTCTACTTGGTCCATTCTAATTTTCAGGGTGTTTGTTAACTTGGGCAAGGTTTTAAACCTCTTGTGCCAAGTTGCTAATTCCCGTTCCAGTTCTTTCTTCCATCTTTCTCATTTCTTTTCTAAATTTTTTCCTCTAGCACTCTCATCTCATTTATAAAAAGTATTCTAAACTCTTTTTTAAAAAAAGCTCTTGCTTTATATCTTCCAGGAATTTCAGTTGAATTTGTGCCCAAGCTGTGATTTTCTTTGAGACTTTACTTACAGATATTTTGGAGTCATTCTCTTCTGAGTTTATGTCTTGAGCTTCCCTGTCACCATAATTGCTTTTTTATGATGGGATTCTTTTTTTGTTTTCTCAGTCATCCAGCTTGATTCCTGATTTCTGCAAGAATCTACTCACTCTTGGAGGGAATATCTGGATTAGTCCTATTGCTGTTTTCATAGAGTATTAAGTGTTGTGTTATTCCAAGGTTTCAGGGATGGCTCAGGCTGAAGATTTGAAAATTTTTAGTTTTCCCATTTGTCTAATCCAGGGCAAGTTTGGTCACTGTCCCTTTGGTTTGAACTCTGCAAGTTGCCAATACGGGATTGGGATTGAACAACAAGCCTGTGGGTTTGCCTCCTCTGGAGTTTCACTAGACTGCTGTTAAATTCAGCCACTATCAATCAGCCAGCTGGAAAGCTCTGCTGGTTCATAGTGACAGAGCTAGTCTTCCCTTTGGTTTTGGATTCCTTCCTTGGTTATTCTTCTACAAGCTTCAAACTGGACTAAAGGTTGGATCTGAAACCCAGTTTTGCTCTTGGGGTCCAAACCTCACAACTTCTATTTGCTTATGAACTCAATTCTCATTCAATATGCAGCCTAGGGACTTGCAACAGCTGATTATCCTAGAGCACAATCCCTGGGCACATGGCCCCTCCTTAGTATGCTTTGGGTCTATGAGCTGGAACTGGGTATTGAGTGGCAAAGTTGCCAATTGCTCCTACCCTGTACTTTGCATAAGGTTAAGATACAAGTTTTGGAAGCTTGCCTTGCTTGAGTACATGGACTCTGTTTCCTTCAGCCCTTGGACAGAGCCTGTCCTCATGATCCACAATTTTTTTTCTCCCTCCTGCTCCCTTCTCTTCTCCCTCCTTTTTTCCTTTTCCCTACTTCATTTCCTCTCTCTATATCCCTCCCCTCCCTCTCTCTTTCTCCCCCCCTTCCTTCTTCCCTCCCTCTCCACCACCCTCCTTCCAGCCTGGACTAGAAAAATGACTCATTGTGACTTTCTCTTGTGACTTTCTCTTGGATTTTCCCGTCAGAATTCTGTCTGATGTGTTTTCTAAATCTGTTTGGCAGCATTTTGTTGGGAGAAGTTCCTCCATGTACTTATTCCTGCTGCTTTGCCATCTTGACGCTACCTCTGACGCCCCACTTCTAGTCCTTTCTTCACTGTGTGACCTTCCATGTGTCATTTCTCCTGCCTGGGCCTACTTTCCTTATTTTACAGTTCAGATGTTTTCATTTTGGAGAGAAAATCAGAGATCTCTAAAGCTTGAAATCCTGAGGACCTTTGCTGTCACATTATCAGGTTGAGGATTGGCAGCATCCAGGATCTCTTCTTCCACACCAAAACATTCATTTTTATAGGGTACTAAATCTCAGAACTAAAAGGGATCTCAGAGTATCTACTCCCAATACCACTCAGCAGGGAATTTCCTACATATTCTTCCTGATAAAGTTCTAGCTATAAGGAGTTCAGCATCATACAAAGGCAGTCCATTTAGAATCCCAAGGCTGGAAGAGTATTCAAGAATGCTGGTGCTTTTTCTATGGATGGTCTTTAATTTTTCAGTATTCATCCTAAAAGCGGTACCTAGAATTGTACAGAATACTCCAGATGCAGTATAGTCAAGGAAAGATACATATGGGCAAACTGGGAGTTTCTCTATTTTTAGATCAGAATGTGACCCTCATAACTGAGAATTTGATGATGCCCTCAACAGTGAAAAGGGGAGGACTTAGAAGAAAAGATAATAAATTCTATTTTGGATATGTTGAGTTCAAGGTGTCTACAGGACATCTAGTTTGAGAAATCTAACACTTAGATAGAAATGTCAGCAGAGAGATTGAGGCTGGATAAACAGACATGAGAATCATCTGCAGGAGTAAGACAGAAGGGACAGGGAGAATGAAGAGGCCATATGGATAACATGAGATGAGGAGAAGGGGAGAAGAGTGAAATTTCAACAATGGCTTCAATTTTTTTCAGTAAAACGTGAGACAATTCTCAGTTAAGAGGGTGAAAGAAAAGAGCTGATGGAATTTTAAAGAGGGATTAAAAAAAAGTTTAGAAGAGCCTTGTGGTAAGTAGGATGGGGGAGTGTACAAGTATTGCCTTGCAGTAGTGAAGGTCCAGTTTAGATTATATAATATCAAGTTGTAGTTGACCCAGTCAACATGTTTTCATAATTTATTTTACTATCACATGTCCATGTAACTACACTATTATCCATCCCACATCTCTTTATCTTGTCCATATGAGAGACTTCATCAAATGTTTTACTAAAATACAGGTACCTACAGCATTTCCCTGATCTATTAAAAGGCATTTATTAAGCCACTACTATATACACAAAGACACTGTGTTAAGTGCTGGAGATACAAAGAAAGGAAAAATAATAATACTCTGTCAAGCAAATCACAATCTAAAGGGGAAAAAATGTACAAACAAGCTACGTACAGGATAAACTGAAGATAAACAACAGAACTTTAGCATTATGAAGAGTCAGGAAAGGTTTCTTGTAGAAGGTAGAATTTTAGCTGGGACTTGAAGGAAGTCAAGTGGTGGAATTGACAGGATTCTAGCCATGAGGGATAGACAATGAAAACATGCAGGATTCTGGGGATGAAGTGTCTTCTGTGAGGAAAAAGCAAGAGGCTAGTGTCACTGGGCTGAAGAATATGTGGAGAAGAGTAAGGTATAAGAAAATTTAAAAACTAAAAGGGGATCAGGTTGTAAAGGACTCTGAACAATGAACAAAAGATTGTATAGTTGATCCTAGGGGTGATAGGGAGTCACTGGAGTTTACTGAGTAAGGGGTTAGTGAAAAAGTAACTATGGAAAAAATTAAAAAGAGAATGAAAATAACCTGACAGGACGTGCTCAGAATGAAATTCTGAGAGTGATCATTTCCTTTTTCAAGATGATCACTCTTCAAACCTTTAATAATATGCTCTGGAATTTATAAAATAGAAAAGCCAACCTGCCAGCAGTTCTTAGATTCTGTTCTCCCACTTTCGTAAATTAGGACAACCTTTGTCCTTGTCCGGTCCTCTTCTGCTGTCTAAGATTTTTCATAAGTTACTGACAGTGACTCAGCAATCACATCCGTTAGCTCTCTCCCTACTCTGGGCTGTGCTTCATTCATCAAGGCCTGAGGGGTTGGACTTTTCAAGGGCAGCTAGCAGACTTAGGAACCTGGTGGAGTGGAAAAGGACCTAGATTTGGAAGTCAAACTTGGGCATTTACTATCTGTGTGGCAGCGTTTCTGGGCTTCACTTTTACTCCTCTGTAAAGTAAGGAGGTTGAACTATATGATCTCTAAGATCCCTTTTAGTTCTTAGTTATGATCCTGTGTTATCTTGAGGATTAACTCCGTATTAGTCATTTTAGTTCTGCCCTTTCTAGTCCAAAGAGCATTCTCCTTGACAGAGCAAACAGAAGCCAAATAAGGATTGGACAGCTCTGCCTTCTCACTGTAGTCTATTATTAATATCCTTTCCTCTTTGAACAATGGTCACATCTTTTCTTTTATCTTTTTATTCCCAAAACAGGGAGAGAAGGGAAGCCCTCCAACCCTTTTAAATGTCTTTCTTTCCCCACAAGTCTCAGCTCATCCTTAGTTTTAGTACTCCCTTCAGTGCTCTAGTTCCTCCTGATTATAGAAGATTGGGTCCAGAATAGAACCTCTTCCTCTTAGTTTCTGAAATATCTTTTGAAGAATGAAATCAGCATTATGGAAAGCCAAGAATTTAATAGTTGCTGTGCTCTAGGCAAAAAGAGAACTCAAGCAGATGTTTGGATAATTGATGGTCAAGTTTTGTGCCACTGTCCCAGATTTGTGATCTGCTTTCTGATGTTTCATCTCTTTCCTTTTTCTGTTCATGCAGCAATGTCTCTTCTGTTGCTGTTCACTCAAATACTCTGACCCATGCTTGCTTGTCCCTTCTACTTCCTAGATTTCCCTACACGAATATGCAATATCTGCTTAATATACGATGTTGTTGTACCATACCTTTTACCTATTCTGATCCTTTTCAATAACATATCCTCTTCCAGAGCTATATTTCAGGCATGGTTCTCAAACTGCCAAGTTGCAGTGGTACCTATGAGGTCAAATTTTTCCTTTATATTAAGAACTCTAGTTTATCTTACTTTAAAAAAAATCTTTGTATATTGAGTATGGCCATCTGAGGCTAAGGTTTTTATTGTTAGCTCTTTTCTTTCATGTTCTCTTGTACAAATGTCTGGGCAGCTCTATTGCTTTTCTTCCCCATTAGGGTAGGTATCATCCTTTCCCACTCTTATCAGTCCTTTTGATCAGATTTGCAAAACAATGGGCAAATGCACTCTTCTCTTCTTAGCCTTTGCTAAAGCACTTGTTTCTGACCAAAAGTTTCTTATAAAGCTGTGGTACAGAAATCCAAATCTTGTTCTTAAATAGCTATTTTCCAATTCTGCCTTTCTCTTCCAAAGTCCTTGCCTTTGATTGGGACAAGTAATGTAAATACTATTTGTGTCACATGATTTCTAGTAATGCTTTCTAGGATCTTTCTGGCAGAAACATTGTGTCTGTGTCAATCACCAGAGTCGGGCAGTAGTCACAAGATTTTAAGAAAGTCTTTGACATTTACCAAGCACTTAGTGTGTGCCAGTGGATGTCATAGTTGGAGTCAGAATATCTGGATTCAAGATTCAATCACTTACTACATGTATGACTGTCACTTAACCTCCCATGGTCTCCATTTTCTCATTTGCAAAAATGAGGGGATTGGTCAAGAAAACCTCTGAAGTCCAATCTATGATCCTATGTCCCTTAGGTAGGAGTCACCAGCCTCTACTACTGTTCTGTTTATTTTATGATCTTTACTGGCAGATCTCTCACTGGGGGTTCCACATAATTTTTTGGAGATGGAGCTTCTCATAGGATCCATTTCCCTCTTCTTTGGGAAGAATCTCATATCTATTACTTTGGTCCAAGTGTTCTGTGATCCTTCTTCCTTTTCTTTTCTGTAACAGTCTTCAATCCTCTCATCTCTTGCACCAGTCAGGATTCTCCTCTGCCTTTCCATATCATCTTTGCTCTTTGTTTTAAGGTTGAAATTCTTCTTTAGGTTTTCATAGAAACCCTTCATTCTTCTTGATAACCTGAAATCAGAGAGGCATTCTTCAAACTCCTTTATATTCTCTTTCAGGACAAAGACCAAGTTGTACTTTGAGCATAATAATTATTTGTCTTCCATGCTAATGAACTCTGAAATTACTCCTACCTTATTCACTACAATTTGTTGTTATTTCACCTCTTCCTTGGTCTTTTGATCCCAAATCCTGTGCTTTGTCCTTACTATGACCTCTCAGGTTTTTTTCAAGCCTGTGCTATCTTTCCTCCTTTCTCTATCTTGTCCCATCAATGAATCAGTTCAGCTCTATGATGTCTTCTCTAGTACTTTGCCCTCTTATTTTATCGTTGACCTTGCCCTGCCAAGCCCTGTATTATGCCCACCTTAATTCTTATTATGTTTTGCTGAACAAAACTGTGAAGCAATACTGAGTCCACTAAAATTTGTTACATATTCTCAATTGGGCCACTACTAAGAATCCTTTTATAGCATCCTAAATGATTCATTATCCCACTCATCACACCACTTTTCCAAACCTTTTAATCCTTCTTCAAACTTTAACTACCCTACCCCATTCAAGTAAGAAAGAGCCTTGCATATTTCACTAAAAAAAAAGTAAAGCCATTCTAGAGGAGCTCCCTATTCTCCCTTTTTCCTTTCACACCTGTCAAATGTCTTCTGCCATTATCTTCTCATTCCCTGTCTCACGTAATGATGTGGTTCTTCCCCTTGTTAAGGCAAATCTCTCTACATGTACAAATGAACCATTCCATTCTGTCTCTTGCCCCCCCCCTGTCATCCCCACTCTTTCAGTTATCTTCAATTTCTTCTTGTCTTCTGGTTGTTTTCCTGCTGACTACAAACATGTTCATGTCTCCTTCCTTTTCAAGAAATCCTCGTTTGATCTATCCCTGCTAGCTATCTTCCTATCTCTTTCCTCTCTTTTGTAAGCTAAACCTCTTAGGAAGGCTGTCTGCAATCGGTATCTCCACTTTCTTTCCTCTCGTTTTCTTCTTAACTTCCTGGGGTCTGGCTTCTTTTCTCATCATTCAACTGAAACCAAAGTTACTGGTGATTTTTTAATTGCCAAATCCAATGGCCTTTTCTCAATCTTCATTCTTTTCTGATCTTTTTGCAGCTTTTCATATTGTCAATAACCTCATCTTGACATTCTCTTCTCTCTAGGTTTTGGGATTAACTGTTTTCTCCTGATTCTCCTCTTACTTTTTGGTCCCTTTCTTATCAGTCTCTTTTGCTGGATCTTAATCTAGGTCATGCTTACCCAGTTATAGGTGTCCTCCAGGGCTCTGTCCTGGACTCTCTTCTCTTTTGTCTGAATGCTGTTTCATTTGGTAATCACATCAAGTCCCATAGCTTCAGCTGTCATCTCTGTGCAGATGATTCTCAGATTTATTTGTCCAATTCTATCTAACCTCTGTCCTAATGGCCATTCTCCAATAATCCTTTTCCCTAATAGACATTTTGAACTGGACGCCTCCAAACTGAACTCATTATTTTGTTTCCTCTATGCCCAACTCCCTTCTGAACTTCCCTATTATTATCCAGGGTATCACCATCCTACTCTCATATCTAATCAATTGTCAAATCTTTTCATTTCTACCCTATAAAAACTATTTTAAGTCTCCTTTTTTCTCCTCCAACACGACACATCCACCAACCTGGTACACATCCTTATCGCCTCATCCTGAATTATGCAATATCTGCTGGATATCTCTTTGTTTCAAGTTTCTCCTGGAGACTCCAGTCTATCCTACATTCAGATGTCTATCTGCAAGCAGGTCTCAAGGGAAGTGATCCTATGCCTTTACATAAGTCATTAGTTACAATGTAAGCAAGCACATGATGTAAGGACAGATCACTGCAGCCTTTCTCTTGAGACTTGATATCAAACTGAAGGCAGATCTCAAGTGAAGAGCTGCCTTCACCTTCTTTACATTGTAACTAATGACTTGTATATAATGACATAGGATCACTTCCCGTACACCTGCCTCCAAGTCAGTTTGATCCATTATTAACTGCTCTTTGGGTCTATTTCCAAAACCCCTAATCGTATAATTCCCTAGTCCACATCTCATCCACCAGGCGCAATGGCAGAGTCACCGCCAATGAAGTTTATTTAAGGCACAATTGATGCTATTTGAAAACTTTTTTTTTTGACTTTGTTAAATGCTTTGTTGCCATGCCTAGAGTTTGAAGACTGTCTTGTCTTCCTTTTTTTGAAAATTGAAACATTTGCTTGTCTTTAGTCCTATGGCACCCCTCCACTACCTCTCAAAGGTCACTGGCATCCGCTCAGCAGTCACATCTGGCAGTTCTTTCAGAGCTCTGGGAAATAATTCATCTGAGCCAGGTGATCTGAACATTCTATTCTTGCGCAGTTCTGTTTGCTAAAAAGTTCTTGTCCACATGAGGCTGAATCTGTATCTGTTGCCCTGCCCTGCCCCTCTTCCCACTGGTTCTCATTCTGCCCACAGGTACCGCATGCACCCATCTCCTCCCTACTCTCAGCTTATCACTTATTGGAGTCACTTAGTGTCACTTGGGAAAGCACACTTCCGGAATGGGAAGAACAAATGCCTCCATTCCACCTCTCCCTGTCCCTGAAGGGGTGGCGGCTGTCTCCTAGAACCAAGACCGTCAGTCCCTGGACTCCTAGATGAGGAGCCCCATAGCTGGACATCCAGGAGCTTTTACCATTGCTCACAGGCCTATATTTGGGGCAAGGATCTCTTGGGCGAAAAGAAGGGGCTGCTCAAAACCACGGCTCAGCCCAGTTCTCCAGTCTCCTCAAGCCGGCAGGCAGCCTCTTGCAGTTGTCATAGCAACTGTAGGGGAATCTTGGCACTAGGCTTGGATGGGCATGGTAAAGTTCTCTCCCTGCCTACCCTCCTCAACCTAGAATGAAGATTCAGTTAATTGTCATGAAAACTTCCAGTTTTATTTCAATATAATATTTATTTACTGAGGGGTAGGGAGAGAGGAGGAGGGGCAGTCCTTAAGCTCCCCAAGGGCTGGGTTTGTATCTTTCTGTCCAAATAGGTATTTTTCCAGGAATGGTATCTAGTGCTGGACTTTAAGTTGGAAACTCCCAAAGGCTCACATCGCCTTCTCGCCCTCAGGGTGGAGATTCCCTGGGAGCAGAGGACATGCTTCTTAAGTAGTCCATCTAACGACTCCATGAGGGCGGGATCTGGGCTTACCCCTTAGACCAGGGTCTGTCTTTTCATTCCTAATGATGGAGACATGTTTCCCTTCCAAATTAGAGATAACCATGTTTTTTCTAGACATGTTCTCTGCTAGCGTGAACAGAAATAAGTGTTCCCCTCCCCCCAACACACACACACATTAATCCTTATTTCTCAGGCTTCAGGCTTGTGCAGAGAGCTGACAGTCACTTTCCTCATAAGAATAGCTCTGGGCATAAATCATTCAGTCGTGGGTCAGAACAGGAACAATGTCTAAATGTATTCTCCATAGGGGTCAGTAGACAGATAGTTCCTCTTTTTACCTCCTCCTTTCTTACTCCTCTTTGAATTTCCTAGGCTGAATGGGACATGAGAATCTCAGCCCAAGATTCCTGCCAACTAGTTGAGCCAAATGTTCCATGCACATCATAAGCAAAAAAAAAAAAAATTAGGATGAAAATGGTCCCAGTGGTGATGAATTCTTTGGGGAGCGAGCTAGAGTCTGCCCCCAAAAATTATTGCATTAAAGAATAGCAGAACATGTTTAACACATATTGGATCCCTTGTTGTCTAGGGGAGGGGTGGGGAGAAGGGGAGGAAAAATTTGGAACACAAGGTTTCACAAAGGTGAATGTTCAAAATTATCCATGCATATGTTTTGAAAATAAAAAAGATTTAATAACAAAAAAGGATAGCAGAGTTAGAAGGGACTTTACATAGAACATCAATTAGAATTATAGCCTTAAAATATCAAATATTGGCTATTAGAACTAGAAAGGACCTAAATCATGCATTTATTTAATTCAACAAACATTTGTTAAGCAGCCTCTTTGCCCAGTGATAAGTACTAGATGAATAATAACAACTTGATAAAATACTCAAATGATTCTCTTTAAAGTCAGTGACTTTATCTTTAAATCCAGTGGGTTCTTTTCCAAGTCTCATCATTCACAATTTTTTAAAACAGTTTTTGAGCTGACTGAGTACTCACTCCTTTGCCTTCAAAAGCAGCACATTCTTTTTTAATAGCATTTTATTTTTTTTAATTACATATAAAGACAATTTCAAACATTCATTTTTATGTTAAATTTTTGAGCTCCAAATTTTCTCTCTTTTGTCCCTTCCTTCTCCCTTCCCTAAGACAATAGACAATGGTTTAGGTTATATATGTGTAATCATGTAAAATTATTTTTAGATTAATCACGATGTGAAAGAAGAAACAATTTGAAAAAAAAATTACAGTTAGCAGAGGTTCTCCTCTCACCTCTCTGTTCCTACCTCTAATTTGACTGTTTCTATCAGTGAAACTGATTTGGTCTTGTGTGTCCCTAATCTTAGGCTTATCATTGACACTTCCCTTTGCCTTACCTCTCATACCCAATCCATTATCAGGTCCTAACAATTCCATCTCTCCAACATCACTTGCATCCCTTCTCTTTCTTTTATTCTCATAGCCACCTGCCAGTGCATCCCTGTTGCCTCCTATTAAGTTTTTACACCTTTGCTCTTTTCCCTCTCCAGCTAATCCTTTATTCTGCTGTGAGGAATTTTGTTTTAATGAGCAATTCAAACTACATCATTCCTCTGCTGAAAAATTTTCTGTGGCTCCCAGTGTCTCTGAGTAAAAGTCTAACTTTTCGTATTCAATTTAGAGGATTAAGATAATCCTCTAAAATGGATTATCTTAACAGCCTTATACCAGCCTTATTCCCTCTACACTTTCTTTACTACAGCCAAACTGTATAAGTATAGGACATTCCTCTTCCCAAAAATAAAAAATAAAAAAAACAAATATGGCATGTACTTCCAGACTTCCATGCTGCTGCCTAGTCTATTCCCCAGGCTTCAATTGCTCTTTCTCCCCAACTTTCTTCTAAAAGCCAACCCAAAAATCTACCCCTTTCAAGAAGTTTTCCCTGGTTGGTAATAACATTTTTCAAACTTCAAATATCACTTTATTTTGTAACTCTCTAATGGGCTTATTAGCCCTATGGTCTAATATAGCTAGCTGTCTTACTCTCTACTAGCTCATATTTTCTAAAAGGGCAAGTATTGTATCTTAGCTAAATTTTGCATCTTTTCCAGGATAAACATAGGACTCTGCACACCATAGTCTCTTTTGTTGTTATTTTGGAGCAATGAGGGTTAAGTGACTAAACCAGCATCATATAGCTAGTAAAGTTCTGAAGTTACATTTGAACTTAAGTCCTCCTCACTCCAGGCTCAGCACTCTACCCACTGTGCCACCAGCTGCACCCCCATACGCTCTTAATAAATGCTACATCTTAGTAACTGATTGACCATGAAAGCACGTTGATCACAATTTTGAACTGGAAGAGAATTTAGAAGTAATTTAATCCAACACCTTCATTTTACAGAAAAGGAGATTGAATCCCGGACAAATTAAGTGACTTGCCCAAGGTGATAGAGAATCAATAATTAAAGATAATGCTAAAGTTATAAACATAAGAAACTGGTTGAATGGGGAATAGATGCTACTGACAAAAACAATCAGACTGGAACAAGTTTAAGGAGAAAGGTAATGAGCTGGGGCGGCCAGGTGGCACAGTGGACAGAGCACCAGCCCTGAAGTCAGGAGGACCTGAGTTCAAATCTGGTCTCAGACACTTAACACTTCCTGGCTGTGCGACCCTGGGCAAGTCACTTGATCCCAATTGCCTTAGATATCTGTGTAGATACTTCTTGAAGGTAGTTAGAGAATGTGGTATGTCTGAAGTCATGGGTGAGAGTGTATCCTGAGGAAGGGAGTGGTCAACAGAGCAAAGATTGCAGAGGTCTGAAATGAGGTCCTTGAGGAGTTTAGGAGTCCAAGGAAAGGCTCAGGTAGAGGGAGGAGCTGGGGTAAGGAGAACATAGAATGTCAGAGCTGGAAAGGCTATTGGAATATAGACTGGGAGGGACCTTAGAACATAGGATTTCAGAGTTGGGAGATTCCTAAGAACACAGGAGATTTTAGAACACAAAATGTCAATGGTGGGAAGCTCTTCCTTAGAAGATAGAATGTCAGTGCTGGAAGGGTCCTTAGCACACAAAGTGTCAGAGGTGGAAGGGTCCTTAGAATCCAGAATGTCAGCATTGGAAGGGGCCATAGAATATAGAAAATAGAATATTAGAGCTATCAGAACTAGAACATAAAGCATGGAATGTCAGGGCAGAAAGAGGATCTCAGAGATCCACCACTCTCTGGCCCTGGTCTCCCTGGGAAGCCATTGTGGAGCAGGCAGAAAGAAGCAGTTTCTTGGCTTCAGTGCTGATGGGATGGAAGGAAACTTAATATGGGGGAGGGGTGTGAAGCAACTGCAGGAGCTGCAGACAGTCTCTCCTGGCAGAAATGCAAATGAATTTGAAAATAGTAATCAGTGCTGGAAAGAGCGCCTGAGTCACTGTAGTTCTGTGGGCAGGTGAGAGAGGGCGGCTCCACGAGCCGCCCACATGGGCCCATGCTTGCCAGACATAGACCAGACGTGGCCACTCGCACATTTGGGCAGCAGGGTGTGTGAGCACCAGGTCCTACGCACCTGATTCTCTCCAGACTGCCGGCTCTCCAAGTCCCTAAAATAGCGGGGGGCTCCTGACCTTTGCCTGCGTTCTGAACCCCAAGGGGCAAGGAGTCTAGAGAAACCTATAGCACTCTTCTCAGGATTGAGGATTTTTTAACATAATATTTTCTTCCCTACCTCCTAGTTACATGTACAGACAATTTTAAACATTCATCTTTTGAAAATTGTGAGTTCCAAATTTTCTCCATCCCTTCCTCACGTCGTCCCTCTCTGAGACAGTAAAAGAATCATGTGAGAATCATGTTTTTAACTGCATAAACTAAAATCCTTAGAATTATAAAGGAAGCCAATTATTTTGAAATAAAGATGTCATTCCCCCCCCCCTGCCCAAGTTGAAGTGAAATCGGAATTAAGAATTCTTACCCTAGAGTTCTCTTTGATTGGAGACAGAAGGCAATACGATGTCTTGAAAAAAGTCATGATCCAGAGGCTGAGAAGCTGCGTTTGAATTCTTCTTCCCTATGAGACATTGAACAAGTCCCTTCCTCTCCTGAGATAGGTTCCTCGTTTGGGAAAAGAAGGAATTGTACTAGATTATCTCATAACCTTATGAAACTGGCTTTCAGAGTTCTTTGAGCCACAGATGCACAAGGTCACACAGTCACCCTGAGAATCAGCCATTTGGAAAATGTCTCACAAATATGCATGCAGCCAGATGTTTGTCACATCTGCAGTTTTACCCTGTCCACCAGGTGGCACTCTAGGGGACTGTCAGAGCTAGTAGGGAAATTAGAACACAAAATATGACAGTTGGGAGGGCCATTTACATATAGAATGTAACAGTTGGGAGGACCATTTACATATGGAATGTCAAAGCTGGGAGGAATCTTAGAACACAGAATGTCAGCATTGGAAAGAACCATAAAATATAGAAAATAAATTATTAGAGTTATCAGAGCTGGGTTTCCTGAGTATAATAATAGTACCCAACTCCCAGGGTTGTTGTGGGGATCAAATGAGCTATAAGCTGAGTTTGGCAAAGCTCAAAGTGTTACATAAATGCTAGCCAGCATAGTCACTATCTAGCTGTACCCCAAATCCAGGGATCAGGGAAAGCCTAAAGAACCTCCATATTTGTCCCTGTATCTCTGCAGATGGGAACTGCGGGACATAGCTAATTGACTGCTCTTGGTCACCTGCCGCTTCTTCCTAGTTCTCATTCTGTCCCTGTGAATCCCTGGGTAAGGGTGAGCCGCTTCTGCCTTAGGAATCTCTTTCCTTAGCAATCTTCACTCTTTTATCATAATAACTGGCTGACAGGGGAGCAGAATAGGGCTTGTGTGTCCTTGGCTGAGCTCCGAAGAGAAGAACGAGCTTCTCACAAATTGCAGAAGGCAGACCTCTGTCTGTCCCTTTGTGCTAGAGAGGGTCAGCTCTGCCTTATGTTTTACACACTCCTATCCTGAGAGCCTGGCTCTGCCCTGCTAGGTCAAGCTTGTCCTTGGAGAGGATTCTGAGGGACCACAGTGATCTCAGACCCTCTTTCTTTTCAGTGCAAAAGTACTAGACAAATATGTCTCCCTAACATGAAAGAACTAGGCTGTTGGGGGCTGGATCCCTCCTCCTTCCCTTCTGCCTCCATGTGGACCAGGCCAGGATGCTGATCCTCCTTTACCCTGGAGGGGAGAGATGGCTTAAAGTCAGTCAACTAATTAGAGAAGTAGTAATTGATGCCCAAGCTCGTGCCATCTGCTGAGGCATCTGTGGGGTCTACGCCTCCTGTAGAAAAAAAGGCAGCATTGGGAGAGCACAGTAGGGAGGAGTGGTCAGTGGGAGAGCAGGCCATTGGATTAGTTTGGGGGAGGAGCTGACCATGCTGACCAGAATGTGGATGATGGAAGAGGGGAGAGGGCAGGACCAGGTGTGGGGGGAAAGAAGCAAGGAGCAAAACAGAGAAATCAAGGAAGAAGGAAAAAAACTACCTATAAAGGGCTGGATTAAGAATCCTGCCTGTTTCCGTTATCACTGAGACTTCCCAGGCTTTAGTCATTGCCTCAGACAGAACTGGGAGGGAAAAGGACCCCAAATCCAATGTTCTTTTTGCTCAGCTTCCAACTCTGACATGGTACATCATAAGGCTCCTCTAAACTCTAACATTCAATGTTCTAAGGGCCCCTGATCTTTTGGGTTAGGTGTGAGTGTGAGTGTGTGTTTATATGTCCCTAAGCCCACCTTACCCAGGATGTTATCACCTGATCCCATCTAAAATGATTTATAATAGTGATCCCTCGCCTACAGGCCTGTGATTGTGTAGACAGACAAGACACACAGCTGTGGCCACGTAGACATCCCAGCAGTCATCCTAGAGAAAGGAACACTTCTTCTTGCAAGACCAGCTTCAGAGTCAGAATAGTTTTAGGTTATCTTTTTCTGAGAAGAATACTAGGGAACAGAGCAAGGCTGCCCAATTGCCTTGGGTGGGGTGGGAGAGAATTGAGAAAAGCAGAGAAAGATGATCCCCATTAACATTCCCAAGAGAAGCAGCATGGTACAGTGGAAATAATTCTGACTTTGAAGCCTGCCCCCATTTTCTCCATGTGTAAAATGAGCGTGATAATCACTGCAATACCCTACCTCATAGGGTAGAGGGGAAACTATAATAAGATCATTTCTTTAGAGGGCTTTGCAAACCTTTAAAATGCTCTTGAAATAACAGTCGTGTTGTCACTTATGATAGTGGTGGTGATGATGATAATTTTGTTTCTTGGAATCAAAACGAGACAGAGTTGGGAAGCTTATCCCTAGCGGAAAAGAGGAGTATCCGTCAGAAAGAGGGCTGGGAATTTTGGGAGTGAGGTGGGGGGACTCATCTGGAAAGGAGAATTCATTTCAGAGCAAAGTGTGCTTAGAATCTTCCAAGATAATTTACTTTGCTTAACTGTACGAGTTAAAAGGGTTTATTATCTTTACAAGGGTTATAAGTATTTTCTTTGAGGGAGAAAAAGAGACAGAGACACAGAAAGAAAACAAATGCTTGTGAATTGAAAATGTAAAAGAAGAACGAACACCACCACCGCCTTTCTTAACCTGGAGCAAACTCCTGCCTCATAGAATGTAAATTCCTTAATGGCAGGGACTACTTTGTTGGATCCTCCACACTTAGCATAGTTCCTGGCACATAGTGGATACTTTTTAAAAGCTTGTTGGTTGGTTGGTTCTATTAAAAAGAGGAAAAAAGCAGGAGAGTGGAGTGGGGTGGAGAAGTAAACTGGCAGACAGAGAGTGGTATTATGCCCCCCCCATTCTTAGTTCATCCTTCCCTTTCACCATGAGAACATTCTGAGAATTCATCCCGGACAAGCAGCTGGAATTATGGGTGAAAGTGAGCAGGCAGGAACCCACTCCTTACCCTCAAGTTTCTGTCTTACAGTTCCGGCTGATCCTTGTGAGAACAACCCCTGTCTTCATGGTGGAACGTGTCAAGCCAATCATACCACCTATGGCTGCAGCTGTGACCAGGGCTTCACGGGGGAGAATTGTGAGATTGGTGAGTCTTCCCTTGAAACTCCTCCCTCTGCCAACACCCATACCTCCTGCCAGCCTCAGGATGGAGACTCAGTCCTATATGCAGTCTGGGGAGGAGCCAGCCAAGTGCATCAGAGAACCACAGATCCTTAGCACCAAAAAGAACCAGAGAAAGAAAGCCTTATTCATGCACATATACCAAGTTATAGAACAGACCAGAACATGGGCTCTCTTCTGCATCCCAGCTGTCTCTGAGCATTTTCCACCAGCATGTTCTTAAAGACCATGAAAATAAGGAAGAGTTAGCTACAGACAGGGGGGTGCTGGTAACCATTTAATAACCAGCTTTTTGGAGGAAAGATGAACACAACCTTTTTTATTGAAGCTTTTTAATTCTCAAAACATATGCAAGGATAATTTTAAAACATTGATCCTTGCAAAACCTTGTGTTCTAATTTTCCCCCTTCCCCCCACCTTCTCCCTAGATGGCAAGTAATCCAATATATGTTAAACATGTGTAAAATATATGTAAATCGAATATAGGCATACATATTTATATAATTATGTTGCTGCACAAAAAAAATCTGGTCAAAACGAAAGAAAAATGAGAAGGAAAATAGAATTCAAGCAAACAGCACAAAAGAAATAAAGATGCTCTGTTGTGATCCACCCTCAGTTCCCAAGTGGAACTGTCCCAAGTGGGACTGGAGAGCATCAGCTCATACTCTAGTGATAAGAGACCTTAGTTACCACTGAATCCATCATTGTACAGATGAGTAAACTGGGGCCAAGGGAAAGGGCTTGCTGAGGATCGGGTAGATAATCAGGATTTGAAGCCTGGTCCTCTGACTTCAAGTCCAGCCCTCTTTTCCTCCGTCCCATACAATCCATTTAGTAGCAAAGCTCTTGGAGCTGGCTCCAGCTCAGTCCTGCCATATCTCCAAGGAAAACCATCAGGGCGAAGAACAGTCAGCAGGATGGAGGCCCAACTTATTGCTCTTTTCTGTAAGGACATGTAGGGAAAGAATTGTGCTCTAGGCTCCTAACCCTGGAGAGTCTCTGGACCCGGGAGGGTCCCTGTCTCCTCTCCCACTGGAACAAAGGCCCTGGGCTGGGCCCCCCTCAGGCCAGCTTTGCCACTATCTCACTGTGGGACTCGGTCCCTAGGTCCCTGAATGGGCCTCAGTTTCCCATCTGTACAACGATGGGATCGGAGGAGACGGTCTTCAAGTTTTCTTTGCATGCTAACCAACATTCTGTGGTTTTGTAATTCTTTATGTAACCTGGCTCCTGCCTCAAGTCTGGAGAGTTTGGGGAAGGAGTACATTAAGCAAACTCATGCCCCTCCCCGCCTGAAGCCTGCATCGGCCCTTCCTTCACCCCACACCCCCCCTTCCCCACGCTCACAGCCTGCTTATTCATGGCAGCTCTTGTGGGGCCCTAATTAATGCTAATTGCTGATGGAGCTGCCTTCTCCATCTGCTGGAAAGCCACCCAGGGGGAGGGGATAGATTGCAGGGTCATGGTCTCTGCTTTTGGCAGGGCTCAGAAACTGGAGGCGAAGGGAAGTGGGGGAGGAGGACTGAGGGAGGAAAGGAGGCTACCTTTTGAACCTGTCACCAATTCCTCCCCAGATATTGATGACTGCCTGTCAAGCCCTTGTCTAAATGGGGGTACTTGCATTGATGAAGTCAACTCCTTCATTTGCCTGTGTCTGCCCAGCTATGGCGGGAGCCTCTGTGACAAAGGTGAGATCAGGGAAAGCACCTGTTCAGGCCAGGGCCTGGGACTCCCTGCCCATTTTGTCGGGGTCACACCTCTCCCTCTCCCCAGTTTCTCAGGCCCTCTCCATAGGGGATAAAAGCCCATGACCTCTACCCCATCTACCCTAGGCCTAACTAAAAGTAGCCTGAAGCCCACTCTACGCCCAGGAACCAAGAAGAGGGTAATCCTCAGAACAGCCATTACCTCTGGCCCAAAATTAAGGAAGAAAGAGAAAACCTAGGGAGGGTATGAAGGAGGAAGGAAGGAAATAGGAGAGAGTTCTAAACCCTGAATGGTTTCTCTTTAAGCATCTCCATTTCTCCCTGTCACAAGGGATAGTGGCTCAATGAGAGGGAAGTGGGCTTACCAAAGGGGAAGGGATAGAAGGATACTGATGAGGAGGGGATACAGTGAGAGAAACTGAGACTCTGTGAGGAAATGGGACTCCGTGAAGGGAATGGATACACTATACGGGAGACGGGGGCTCTGCAAGACAAATGGGGATCAATGAAAGGAAGTGGGGCACCATTAGGAGCTAAGAGTTTAATAAAAGAGCCCAGGGAAGAAGATAAATTTTCCAAGAAGCCAGCATGAAAGTATAGCGAAGATATGGGGCTCAGAAGGCAATCAGATGAGTCCAAGTTTCTAGTTCCTACATATAGGGTGTAGGGGTCCCCTTTTAAGAAGGTAGCTGTGACCTCATACACTAGTCCCCAAAAGAGGCAGTTAGGTACAGTGCTCTGGAATGAAGGGCAGGGAATCTGGTTTCTAGTTCCAGATCTATGCTTAGCTATGGAAAAGTCCCTGAGCTTCAGACTTCCCCTCGGTAAACTGCCTAAGTTGCTCTGTGCTCTCTTCTAGTGATGCCTCCAGATATTTTGATCTATGATCCCTCCTTCCCCTCCCGTTCCCCCCAGGAGTCCCAAGATGCTAGAACTATCCCAGCAGAGGAAGTCGATGTTTAAAGCTCCCAGACTTCTCTGAGTTGTTGAGTGGGATGATTGAGGGCGAATGGAAGAAGCTGAGCTCTGAGGTGCTGGAGGAGGGTGGGACAAAGGTCTGGCAATTCCAGGAATGGTGCCTTGGCTCCTTGGAACCCAAGCTTTGTGTTGGTGGGCGAGAGGGGAGGTGAGGAGGTGGACTGTATGAGGTCATAGTGGTGAAAGAATAGGAATTCCCAATTTGGGGACTCCAGGTATCATTCCCTCCTTCTGGCTCTAGACACAGAAGGCTGCGACCACAGCTGGCACAAATTCCAGGGACACTGTTATCGCTACTTTGCCCACCGCCGAGCCTGGGAGGATGCAGAGAGGGACTGCCGCCGCCGAGCTGGCCATCTCACCAGCATCCACTCCCCCGAAGAACACAGCTTTATCAATAGTATGGGCCTGGGACCTTAGGGTTGGAAGCGGGAGAGAGACTGGGTGGGATATGGGGAGCAGAGGATCAGGTTGGGAAGACCCATTCAAGTCCAGGCACTTATCAGTTGTGTGACTCTGGATCAATCACATCTCTGCCTGACCTTATTTCTTTAGCTATAAAATGAGGGCGACGCATAATTCCTACTTTATGAGACGGAGAAAAGTGCTTTATAAATATGGAAGCACTGTAAAAGTGTCAGCTGTTATTACTGTGGTTGAATCCAAGGACTCCAGTCCCTTGAGACAGTGGCTGCCAAATGTGGGGGTGTGGCCCACCCATCAGCGCTCTCGTCACAGACTGGGCTCTGGTGGAGAGATTCTCAGGGTCTCTAATCTACCTCCCTTGGGGATGATGGAAGGAGAGGAATCCCACTGGGCAAGGTCCCCAGTGATGGCCTTCTTCTCCCTCCCCCTGGGCTGGGGCACCTCCTTCCTCAGGCTTTGGCCATGAAAATACCTGGATTGGATTGAATGACCGGATTGTGGAGCAGGATTTCCAGTGGACAGACAATACAGCCCTGGTGAGCGGAGGGAAGGGGAAGTCAGTGACAGAGATACACTGAGGCCTGGGTCCCCTGATCTGGCCCTGGGGAGAAGGGGCTGAGTCTGAGGCTTCCTTGGGGGTATAGCTGGTATAGAGAAGAACCCTGGGCTGAGAGGCAAAAGATCAGTCTTAACTGCCACTAACATGGACAAATCACTTTCCTCCCAATTTTGTTATCTGTAAAATGAATGCTGTCTAAGTTCCCTTCAAAGCTAAAATTCCTAGCAAGAAACTGTCTTCCTGAGCTGGTCCTGATTCCAGTCCTTGGGATGGGGGGGGGGGGTCATGGTGTCTCTGTCTCTCTCTGTCTCTCTCTGTCTCTGTCTCTCTGTCTCTCTCTCTGTCTCTCTCTCTGTCTCTCTCTCTCTCTCTGTCTCTGTCTCTCTCTTTCTGTCTCTGTTTCTCTCTCTTTCTCTCTCTCTCTCTCTGTCTCTCTCTCTCTC